>NC_092814.1:126290590-126606840 GCF_023375885.2 Dermacentor andersoni | reverse complement strand
TGATGAGGTGTCCTCCAGCGGTCCGAATTTGAGGGCCTTCCCATGCGGTCTTAACCTTCTTCAACTGGGCGGCGATGTGTCCACTCATTACGGAGTAATCGGCCCCTGTGTCCACTAAGGCGGTAACTGCGTGGCCGTCGAGAAGCACGTCGAGGTCGGTGGTTCTTTGTCTGGCGTTGCAGTTAGGTCTTGGCGTCGGATCACGGCTGCGTCGCGTTAAACTGAAGCTGGAACGTCGCGTCGTCACGTAGTCTTTTGTCGGTGTAGTCTTGGCTTTCTGACTTTGTCGGGACGGCGGCGTGTCATTATTATGTCGTGGGGATGGTCTCTTCGGCGTCTCCGTCGGCGTCGGAGGATCTTCGTCAGTTCGACGAACAGCAACCGCACCTCCATCGGTTGCTGCTTTTAGTTTTCCGGATATGGGCTCGCAGACCGGCCCCGGGCTGGGCCAGTGTATGGTCGGCGCTGCGGCGACAGGTAACGGCCTGGTGACGGCAAACGGGACGGTCGTCGAGGGCTCCACTGAGTGGCGGCGAGGTAGCCGGCGATATCGCGAGGTCGTTCGCCAATCTGTGGTCGCGGCGCGTTCACGGCGAACCCTCGGAGTCCCATCTCCCGGTATGGGCATCGGCGGTAGATGTGCCCGGCTTCTCCGCAGTGATTGCAAAGCGGGCGATGGTCAGGGGCGCGCCAAACGTCAGTCTTCCTTGGAATGCCGCGTGGGGTGACGGGTTGGCGTGCTGGCGGCGGGGTTGGTGGTGGACGACGGAACTGTGTCGTCACTGGGCCCTGCCGTGGGCGCGGAGGGGGAACGTGACGGCGGGCTACAGCGGCGTTTGTCATCGCTTGCGGCTGAGGCTGCGGCGATTCAGGGGCTACTCCGAGTTGTTGTTGGAGCTCCTCATGTACGGCGTCGGCAATCGAAGCCACTTGAGGCTGCGGTGACGGGAACAGCTTTTGTAGTTCCTCCCGCACGACCGCTCGGATAGTCTCGCGCAGGTCGTCGGTGGCCAGTGACTGAATTCCTGTGTAGTTGGTAGAGTTCGTGCAGCGGTTGAATTGCCGGTTCCGGATTTCGAGTGTCTTCTCGATGCTGGTGGCCTCGTGAAGAAACTCTTCTACGGTCTTCGGTGGACTTCGTATCATTGCGCCGAAAAGTTCTTCCTTCACGCCACGCATGAGAAGGCGGACTTTCTTCTCTTCGGGCATATCCGGGTCGGCGTGGCGGAACAGGCGGTTCATTTCTTCCGTGAATATGGCGACGTTCTCGTTAGGTAGCTGCACTCGGGCGTCCAGCATAGCTTCGGCCCTTTCCTTGCGCACGACGCTTGTAAAGGTGCGCAGGAAGCCGGTACGGAACAGGTCCCATGTTGTCAATGTCGACTCCCTGTTCTCGAACCACGTTCTGGCGGCGTCTTCTAGGGCGAAGTATACATGCCGCAACTTGTCGTCGGAGTCCCAGTTGTTGAAAGTCGCGATTCGCTCGTACGTCTCCAGCCAGGATTCCGGGTCTTCAGTTGCTGCTCCATGGAAGGTCGGTGGATCCCGAGGTTGTTGCAGGACAACGGGGGTCGCTGGGGCAGCCATTGGGGTTGTCTTGGCCACGATCTTCTTGGTCTTCTCACGTAGAAGTCCGTGTTCTGGGGGCAGCTGTTGTAGACGACGGCTTACTCGATGGTCCGTGACTACGTTGGTGCTCTCTTTACGGTCCGGGCTTGGATCACGGCTTGTCGGGGGCGTCCGGTACATGGACCAAAAGCACCTCCACCAGATGTCACGTGGTCGTGACGGCAAAGAACACAGTAGCAATACTGTGAAAGGCAAAACTAGCTTTTATTGGGCGAACCTGTGCCCACAAAACAGGCTACACTTAAAGCACAACGAGAGCGGCGAACACAGTCGGCGATCGTCGAAAATCTGATCAGCGGGTCAAGCGCGTCGGCTTTTATAGAGCAGTCGTCGAATGTTCCAGACTAATCATTTGGACCCGCGTGCCTTCTACAAAGTTCTACACCATTCGCGTTACGCGATGAGATCAGATAACACAAGGTTCGGCGACAACAGACAGCTGGGTAGAAGCATCGATAACTTTCCAGAAACATCGGATACATGCAGGCACGTCCGTCGCTGTGCGATTACAGTTGTTAAGCGGCGAAACGTGGTCGCCCGATAAAGATAAGTACACGTGTCAGTATGTTTTCCCAGTTAGTAAGTTTTTCTCGCGTTTTTTTTAAAAAACATATTGTAGTAGCTCCGACGGGGCGGCTGGGTGCGGGACCTATGGCATGAGGCCTAACGGCCTAGTGCGAAGTGCCGCAAAAAAAGAGCCGGACTGCTCAAGTCGGGGACCAGACAAAGAATGCCTTTATCCCGGTGAGGGGAAAAGAAATGCATCAGGGCACACTTACAGCGTTAGGCGCGGAGTGGCGCCAGCAGTCATAACCATTCGAAATCAAAACAGGATATTACATAACCTCTCCCTTGAAAGAAAAATGCGCCACACTCTCCGCGCGTAAGAAGCAAGAGTCATGACTTACAGAAGAATACAGAAGTGAAAGCATTCATAAAATGACTAAGGTTTGACTTATGGCCACGTATCATTTATACATTTTTGTTGGCATTGGCCTAATGAAAAAATAAATGCAATGGAAATGTGGCACACTACATGCTCTGTGTTATTAACTTGGAATGAGTTGACTAGAGATTCACATGTAAGCACCGTAACACAAGCGTTTGGTGATGACATCTTTATACAATAGAAAATTGAGGTACATGTACCTATCACTTTATTTATTATTATTATTTTTTTTTGAGCAGACATCTTTGGCATCCTAATTTTTAAAAGAAAGAAACATACAACTGAAAGCACTGAAAATGAACACACTTTCATGAACACAATTGCACTGCAGTTCTGAAGAGTACCCGTCTTGGGAGGACAATGATGAGGTGCACACTTGCACATACACGTCATAGATGATAAAAGTTCACTGAATACAAGCAAATGCAAACATCCGTGTGCCCCTTTGGGTAACACTGATGGGTGGCTCATTCGCTCTGAGCCTGACTCAAGACAGCTCTGTGGCTTTCATGGATTGAAGACTGTGCGTATAAGGCACTTTACACTGCAAGAATGTTGGGAAATCCCCCCTTTTGAAGGATACAGCTTGTGTGCTATTTACCTAACAAACATGAAAGGAAAGACAGTTTTGGTGCAAAGCGCCGCAAAAGAAGAGCTGGACTGCTTGAGTCAGGGACCAGACAAAGAATGCATTTATTCCGGTGAGGGGAAAGGAAATACATCAGGGCACACTTACAGCGTTAGGTGTGGAGTGGCGCCAGTGGTCATAACCATTCGAAACTGAAACAGGATATTACCCGTATGAACGAGGTTCTGCTGTATTTTTATGATTATAATCTGAACTAAATAACTCAAGTCATGGCTATTGGCCTACAATTTCTAAAATAGGCTACTTAATTGTGCAACTGACTGAAGTGATGCATGCTCATGCAGTACTGCCTGTGCATGGTGCCATTGTGTACGTGCATCTTGTTAATATATTGTCTATTGTTTTATGTTAAGGCTTTCCAAGAGCGCCATGATGCACTGCCCATTAGGGCCAGATGTGTGTGCACTGGTGTGTAGCTTACAAAGTCTCCATGTATGCTTACTGTAATAGCAGATTGGGCAGCTGAACTCCAAAAATAAGTGGGGACTGCCTTATATATAATGCAGCAGTGGGACAGTTTCATAATTATGAATTGTCAAGGTTTAGTTTTTCTGTGGTATGCAAATTTAGACACGCTCAGCTGATTTTGTCAGTGCTCTTGGTTGCACTGCAACTGTCCTTTACTAGACTAACAGGAGCATTTCGGTAAGGATACAGCACCGCGGTTCATTGCTGTTTTTCAGTCTGGTTTGTTGTACTACAGTAGACTTCTGTTAATTTGACTCCAGTTTATTCATTTCTTGGTTGCCGTATTTACCCAAATTTGATGTGCACCTTTTTTTTTAAAAAAAAAGAAAGGCTTCGAAAATTGCCTACACATTACAATCAGATACGAAACCAAAACCGCATTGGTGGCGTTGGCAACAGCCTACCACCTGAGCCGTCAGATGCAGCGCCATCGCCATCACAAAATGGTGACAGAGCACGTTTTTGCAAAGGTTGCTGTCAGTTAATTTTGTGCTCGACTACAATCTAGAGTGGCGTCCTAGGTCATTGAAGATATAGTAACTTTAGTGAGGTTGTGCGTGAGTGGGCACAGAATGCGTCACAGTAATCAGCCGCCAGCGTTTCTGATGGTGTGCCAAGCTCGCTATCTGCGCAGAGTGCCATGAACGCTGTTAGCTGCACACTTTGACAAGTCCGATGCAGAGTCTTGCAAAAGTGGTACAGTTGAACCCGACTATATCGAACCCGTTTACATCGAATTATTCTATATATCGAACAATTTCTGGACACGGTATAGTTACAGTGAGTATAGATAGCAAAAATTACGCTTACATCGAACAAAAATAGCAGCGACTCCCGATATATAGAACGTCAAGTGGCGAAAAAATGCCCCCAGAAGTTGGCTTTCCCTCGCAGTGGCGGGGAAAACCGACGGCGCGGCTCCATCCAACCGCTCTCCCTACCGTGACTGCGCTGCCTCGAACGAGCTGTCGACCGCCCTTCAAAAAATGATCCTGTCCCGCCCGCAGCACTTGCTCAGACAGCCAATCGGAGGCTCTTGTGCCCTTGTCGTGCAAGATGGCGAAAGTGCAAGTTGTCTCGCTGCGTGTCTGGTTCATTGTGGCTGGCACGGAGCCGTGCTCCCGCAAGGGTTGCAAAAGATAGTGCCAGCGTTTCCTCCTTTCCCCCCGCAAGAACCACATCGCTCTTATTGTGTGTGTGCCTTGTGGGCCTTTTCCTGCAGTGTTGCAGTGATGAAGCGGCAGAATTCGCCTTTCGTTGTGAAGCACGAAATCATAAATCGGGTCGAACGCAGTGAGAAGTTGAATGTCCCTGCAGTGTGCAAGATTCCGAGGAGCACTCTCAGCGTAATTTTGAAGAATAAGGGGGAGATTAAGGCTAAAGCGGCCAAACTCGCGACCCAATGCCCGTGGCACCCGATGCGTACGCACGGCCGTGTACGAGTGGTTTATCCGAAATTGCTTCATCCATGCTGGCTTCCGCGTGCTCGGTGATAACGAAATTCTGATGAATTTCACGAAGCCGTTGCCGGTGTTGCCGAAGTTTGGAGTGAGCTGTCAGAATTTCCGGGAGCTGTTGACGAATCAACGGTGGACGAGTTTGTGAGTGCAAATGATGGCGTCACGACCACGGGAGAGCCCGAAAACTAAGACTACATTGCCGACATCGTACCGAGCACAAGTGAAAGTGGGCACAATGAGGAAAGCAATGACGGTCCTTTGCCCACATCCTCCGAAGTGATTGGTGCGCTCGCACTAGTCGGGTGCTTCTGCGGGAATACGGAAGGTTGTGGCCTCAGCTGCTCCGACTCCTTAGACAATAAGGAGAAGTGCGTGTGTCGCAGGCAGCAAAATTGCCCAAGTAGAAGAAAATACAGGACTATTGCATGCGAAACTAAGCTAGTTTCATCAATAAAGTGATTTTATAAATGGTATGTGCTTTTATGACATCCAATTATTTAGCAGGCTTATATCGAATTATGCTCTATATCGAACTGATAGGTGTTTTTTTTGTGAGTTCGATATAGCCAGGTTCGACTGCAGCAGTATCTAAAGCGATCATTGCAGAATACCGCCCCTGTGTGCTTGATATCTGTGGCCAATGACTTGCAGATGGTGATGACGATGCACTGCTTTCATTATGAAAGCTCAATAAAAAAAGAAGTCCTGTCTGTTAAGGTAAATTCTGCACATCTCATTTTTTATGATGGCTAATGTGGGGGGCATGTTATATTTTTCTTTGATGAATTGGCTGCGTGTTATACAAGTGTCACAAGACACACTTTCAGTCGCGATTGGCTCCTTTGCTTCAGCTACGGGAGGAAGCCAATTGTGGTCGACAATTTTGATCCAGATCGGGCTCAGTCATGATCGAAAGTGGCGGTGTGACACCGGCATTACTTTCAGGTGCACTTTTATTTTCTTAATTTAGGTCCATAAAAATTGGGTGCACATTAGAATCGGGTAAATACGGTAATTCGATCCTGACTGAAGGTTCCCAACGACATCCATACATTTCTAAGGCCCAAACTTTCAGGATTTCAATCCTGAAAATTGCTTTCACCATATAATTCGAACTTGACTGGTATGCACGCATGTGCCTGACCCCATTATTGATCCAAATGGTGGCCATAATTGTGACCCCAATAGCAGCTGTACCTGTAATGGTGTTGCTTAGCTGACAGTGAACGCATTGAAGACATGTCATCTTCCTCTGAAAATGCAAATTTTCATCCTACTTTCGGCTACAAATTTTGAAGTGAAAACAGCTCACAATCAATTATTACTGTTTTCACCCTGTTTTAATGCACGTCTTTTTTTTCCATGTGGTTTGTAAGTTTTCTGTGCATTACAGTTGAATAAGAAACCGAAATTGCATTCACGGTATTATCAATAGCCTGCCATTAGAGCTAGTGTAATTGCCATTTCATCACAAGATGGTGGCCGAGAAGTTTTTGCACAGGATGGCAATGATGACGTGCCGCTTTCAGCCTTTAATTACAAAGGCTCATACAAAAGATAAATTTTCTTACATGCTAAGGCAGCAACAGAGTCGTGTCACATGTTTTCTGCACTCTGTAGGGTTACATGCGTCTCGGGACGAACTGGTGAAACGGTTAGTCTAGACGTAGGCCACCATACCATTCACAATGGTTGTAGAGTTGTTCAAGAAATGCGGAATATCAAACACTGAACTACACAGAGCACAACATGCATACTGCAATAAAAGGCTGTTTGAGATTCACGACAATGGACATTAAGTGTATGCAAACTTCCATTCTGTGAAGGTAAAATCTACAGGTTTCATTGGATTTGGGATTGCCAGAATTGGAGGCATGCTACATTTTTTTTTATTACAAAAACTGGTATGCCTTATTTTGTACTATAAACCCATAAAAACTATGTGTCTATTTGATTCAAGGGTGCATTAAAATCGGGAAAATACTTTCAAATGAAGCAGTGATGTGTTTGGACGTTTTCTTGTGTCTGTTCTTTTAATTTAGCCCACCTGGATACTTCGATCCATTTTTTTATCTCGTCAAGCTGAAATTTATGGAAGTTGACTGAATATTTATTACCGCCACAGTTTTATTAGCCTGTAGTTGAAACAGTTAAGCACTCTGCGGCAAATTTCCAACATTAGAGTTTACTTGTTTAACAGCCTAAGATCGGACTATCACCATTGCTGCTGCCACTAGTGATTGGACTTTTGCAGACATCATTGCTTAATGCGCTTTGCTGTGAAGGGAGAGTGTCGAATGATGAATTTGTCTTCACATTGGTTTTTGTCATGGGGAGGTGCAGGTGTCAGGAGGAGACACTGGAGCATCATCACTGCCAGGATGTGCTTCAAGTAGCCCTTCATCACCATTTCCTACTACACCCTCTGTGACTTCCACCTGGCCTAATTTGCAGGACAGCCTGCAATTTGAGCGGGCCATGAATTCAGTGCTGCGGTGCCAAAGACCACACACTATCTCTTCTGGTGAGGGCTAGTTGCTTGTTTGCTTCAAAGTGCAGTGTGGCAAACTTAGTATTTCATTAGGGGTTTGCAAGTGTTCATAATTTTGAACACAAAGTGAAATTAAATTTAAACATTTGTACAGTGAAACCTCGTTAAACTGTAGTTGGCCGGAGCTCTGAAAAAGTACGTACTAAACGGTAGTACTGCTTAACCGAAATAGCGCAAGATTGCCCACTTACCTGTCAAAAACGAAACTCAGAGAGAGTGCGATGAAAGGGTAAGAACATGCACTATTTATTCGCTTCATGCGACAAAAGTCTGTTCTTTTCGTTTGATGCTGCGGTGGCCTAGCAGCAGTGACAGCGGCCTCAAACTTGCTGAAGCTGCGAGCCAGCTTTTCAGCCAGCCCTCTCTTCTCGACACACACTTGCATGGCAGATTCCTCGTTTGCGTTGCATATTCTCCGTGCACGGGCGTGGTAGCGCTGCAGAAGTCGCTGGGCACCTTTTTCATTGCGGGGTGCTGTTCTCATCTTGACAATTGCATTCATGAGACCCTCATAACGTGCAGCTTCTGCCACTGTCGATCCTAAATCGTCCGTGCTGTCGCTTTCCGTGTCGTCCTCATTACTGTCGTTAGGCGGCACTTCGGCAACAGAAGCAATGATGACGAAAAGTCTAACCTTGTAGCCGATATCTTCTCGCAGTCACAGCAGCGCTGCCGAGCAACTTATTCGCATTTGAAATGCGACACACCGGAGTCAACAGTAGATCCCTGTCGCATGCCATCGCCGACTTCTTCGTGCCACATTCGATAGCACGAAAGATGTTCAGTTTTTCTTCTATGCTGAGCATCTGGTGTTTTTTATCCGAGCTTCGGCACAACACCGAAATGATGTTGATGTGGCTTCATGTGCAAACGCACAGGGCACTTGGAAGCCGTTGTTCGATCTCTGAGGCTTGTTGTTCTGACATGCCACCTGATGGGAGCGATGCATTGCCATGGTTGCGCGTTGAAAAGTGGAAACTCTACTTGTTAACCGATACGTACGAAAATAAGCTGGTACGATTTATGCAGATACAAAGCGCATTATGTTCAATGGCTGCTTAGTCAGGGATTTGACTTTACTACTTTTAAGACGAAACTACTGTTTAAGCGGGTATGGTTTAACGAGGTTTTACTTACTTGAAAACCATGCTTTCAATAATATTTAAATGTTCGGTATAATGGAAACATATTTGCACCTGAAAATTCAAGAGTGTGTTTGTTAGCGCTAGCCTTTGTTTTTCATTAGCAAAGCTCATCAATCTAGCAGTATGGTGGTTTTGGACACACATAGTTCATTGTTTATTGCTGGCTGAGTGGCAACAGGTGTAGTTCTTGTGTTTGTTTCTGTATAAGCTGCGACTGTCGTCCTGATCCTGTAAAACTTTGCACACTCATACAATGGCATGTTGCACAACTAGGGTCAACCACTCTGGTAAAACTCGGTCCCTTGCGATGCAAGGAATTGTTGCACAGCCTGCTCCACCTTATCATTATTTTTCAAGTGACATCCCGAGAGTGCGGCTTTCAATGCAGGGAACAGGTGCCCATTCATACCGGATTACAGCACATTCTTCCATTGGCGACCATGTTGTCAGCACACATCTGTCTGCCATTGTGATTTGTACTCGAATAACGTGGCGCACGCCGGTCTTTTGCTACTCTCTCTTCATTGGCGCTCTCTGCATGCGTCATTTCTCCTCCCCTGACATTCCTTCTGCCGTGGAACCAGCAACACGCTTGGATTCTTATGGCAATTGTTTGTTTCACCTGGTGTACCATCTTTAAAAAATATGACAAGACTTGCTTTCGGAACATTCTTCGTATAATGACAACCAAAATTTTGGATGCCTTGCGATGTACTGCTTGATTTTTCAGACATGGTCCACCTGCATGATGCTGTTGAAATGGCAGCTTTGAAAAAAATAGCCAATCCTGATGAAGGGACGCTGGTTAGGCCTAACGATCTACTCATAAGACTGTGATGGAAATTCACTGATGGCTGGCATAGTTGCTGGCAACCATAGAGTTTCTAAATAAATACCCCAGAGGGAAATGTGGTGCTAGTGTCTATGGGGGTTCTCCTGAGCATTGCCTCAACCTACATGGGAATGATGGGAAGTACAGGCTTTGGATTGACTTCGGTCTTTAGGCTAGTGGCGTTTGCTTGCGGCACAGTAAACAAAGCTGTATTAAAATATTTTCGCATAAAATCTAATTTTATTTCTGCAGTATTTCATATAATGCACAATGCATTACATAACCGAGGGGCCCGATTGTTATTATTCATATCATAAGAAGCCAGCAAACACTGACACCAAGGACAAGAACATAGGGAAAATTACTTGTGCTTAATAAATGAAATAAAGAAACAATAAATTAATGGAAATCAAAGTGGATGGAAGAACAACTTGCTGCAGGTGGGGAATGATCCCATGTGAAGGTTGTGGGACTCAAGAATCACACTCAAGAATCAATGTGTTGTTACCGCTGCTGCTCTACAGCATCACGTTTCATTCTGCTGCAGATGAAACATACACGGAACGGTATCACGTAATGTCACCGTCGGAAACTGTCGGTACAGTGTGCAAACATACGGCTAGGCACACTCGCATAGTGTTAGCTGAAGTGAAGTCTGTGCAAGCTATGTGTGCACCAGGCAGAGATGACTTCACTTGTGCGAGTTCACTCCTATCTTTTGAGTCTTCTTCATTGGCATAAACAAACGTGTGGATGTACTATGTACTGCTTTTAAATGTAGGGGATTCCTCTTGTTGAATTCAATTTTTAATGCCAATTTACTTGTTTTGAATATAATATTTAAATATAAATTTTTTTTGTCAGTTCCGTGACATTCGGTACTATATTGAGATTTCACTGTATAGTGACTTGCATTCTGCTGTTTGTCAGCACAAGAGCGCAGAAAACATGTTCACCTTTGTCCCACCTTTTGTGTGTGTGTGTGTGTGTGTGTGTGTGTGTGTGTGTGTATGTGTGTGTGTGTATGCGTGCGTGTATGCATGTGTCAGCAGCAAGCCAATTTCTATAACACTCTCTATGTAGTTTGTGTGGTTTCGCTTTGCTATATTGTGCTTGGTGTCATATCTATCAAGGACAGATAAAATTGTTGTGATGCTGCTGTGCCTATGCATGTGTGAAACATGGGTAGGTGCTGTATTCTGAATTGATCACATTCGGGAGTATTGCTTCCACCGTACACTGATTGGCTTAGCCAATGGACAGGCAGAATGCCCGTTGCTCCAGCTAGGTGTCATGTCGTATACTACGTCATGCAAAAGTAAAGTATTCCTGTAAGCGACACACCTGGAACATATAGCCTCAGTATTACCCATTTAGGTGTTAGAGCCTGTAATATAGATATTGTGCTGCTATGGCCTTTTCTTATTTGCATTTTAGTGCCATACTAGAGTATCATAAATTATGATTATGTAGCTAGTTTGTTGCGCACTGTATATTCCATGTCATTTCTTCTCTTTTCTTTAGCATATGAGCGATCGGGCCACCAGGCAAGACCTCTAATTACAGCGGAGACATTTCAACCCCTTGAAGGAGACTTACTGAGTGGCTCCAATCACAGTGGAAGTGCTGACACACTGACATCAACATCAGGGGACAGCTCAGATGGCCTGGAGTTGGCAGCACAGTCTGCACTTGTAGGTGGTGCAAGGCCAAAGTCTCCCCAGACACCCACCAGAGGTCCTCGGCCACCAGTACCAATTAGGCATGTCTAGGCTGCCATTCACTCTATAAAAAAGGCATACTGTCCTTGAACCTGACTCGTGATTTTATCACCATGCAGGACCACATCAAACACCAGTACAGCACCATCTTTGCCTGAGAAGCCAGCTGTATTGAGGCAAGCAGCTTCAGCTGGGGCTGTGGCTACGTCATCAGATGCACAACTACTAAATCAAGGTAGGTTAATAAAGCGATACCTTAGGTGAGATAGTAATAGGGGGGCCTTCACAAGAGCACCTTTTTAGCAGTTATGAATGCTTTTGTTTGCTGACTGAAGAGTGCCACAATTCCCCACTTGTTTGAAGTTGTTTTAGTCGATGATAATCAGTACTTTGCTCCTATCAAGGTTGTGAAACTACTGATTGATTATTTGGTTTATTGAAGTCAAGGGAGCCTTTGCAGCAATATTGTTTAACCATGATTCAGAAAAAAAACTGTTTCAGTTATCAAATGATTGGTGCACTGTGAAGAATAAGAAACCAACCAATATAAGAGGCATGGTTTCATCTTCAGTAGAATGAAGCCATGCCTCCTCTTCATTAGATAACGCAAATCTCATGGTGTCACATGAGATTTGCATGTGCTATGTCACGTGGCTCCGTAAATCTTGGACACTGTGACTGACTGTGCTTATTGCCTGCAGCTGGCACCTATAAATTACTTGCTCTCGCTTTCGCAATGTTAACGCGATAGCGTTAAGGAGCTTGTGTCGCAGAAAAGCCGGTGTCGTCGGCGTCAGTGGCGTTGGCCGTGAGCCATAAATCCCAGAAGGCACTTCATAAATAAAAAAACATCTTGCAAGATGGGCTGGTGGGAATCGAACCAGGGTCTCCGGAGTGTGAGATGGAGATGCTACCACTCAGCCACGAGTTTGGTCCTTAAAAACGGGACAAAATCGGCTCTACTGAATGCGGTGGTGCCTTAGAAACGTGCCGTAGAATGTACGGCGCTGCCCCGACACGTGGCGCGCCACTCGCCCCATGATCGCGTCCGCCTTCATGGCGCGTCGGGGCCCGGCTATCTGTGCCGATCGCGACGTTTGGCTGGCGTAGCGCATTTGAGTAGGCGGTGCGAACGGGGTACGATAACGCTATCGCGTTCCACTCTTGAAGGCGAAGCTTAAGCGTCCTCCAATTTTTGTCGTGCAGCGTCATCGCAAGCAGCTGTACCCACCAACGCTGTTGGCCGATTTCGTGTTCACAAGAGCATTCTATGTAATCCATAATTGCTAATTTTGAGTTAAGTAAATGAAACAAATGTCTCCAGTTTCAAAAAAACAGAAAAATAATTTGATCTTCACACTGCCGGTCTACAAATAACACTTATGCATAGCTGCGTCTGCTGTGCTTGGCCTCCAAAATAGTGGCAGCTTGCTGTGCAGGGTGGCATGATGTTGTACAGGGTGTCACAGTGAGCCCTTTCACCGCCACAGCACTCAACTTTCGGAGGGGGCTTTGCTCTCGTGACTTCTCCTCTGTGTAGCTTCCAGTGCGCTAACGGAGGCAAAAGGAGAGAGAAAGGTGGGTATTGGTGTGATAACTCCACTTATAGTGAAGCATCTGAAAAATTTTTGCGGCATGAGATTCTTGAGGCAACATCCTGTGTTAGTGAGGCCATCCCATGATTAGTTAGAAAGATGTTTCAAGGCCTGTTTAACCCTTTGGGGGTCAATACAATAAATATACGACCCTGCGAACAATTCCCAGATGGTCAATGCCATACATTTACGGCACCGTCTGTATGTTTGAAAACGCACCAATTTTTCAACTCTTTGTTGCCCAGCAAGTACTGCCATCCCTTGGGGATACAAGTAATTTTCTTTTCTCGTTCATAATCTATTGGTTTTCATTCCACCACTTCTTTATGCTGGCGTTTCAGCAACTGCTTGCAGATCTGCGCATGTGAAAGTGCGCGGCAGTTTTGTTTCATCTTGTGGGCCCCGCAGGGCCGTCTGTGTCAGCAGGTGTTTGGTGTGTGGCGACACCACAGACCCAAGCATGAATTCCCGTGCTTAACTGTGCATGGCTTAGCTGTGTCTGGGGAAAAGGGGACCCTAGGGGTTTAGCTGATGGGGGGAATTTGGACCTTTACGGCCCCTCTGCGGATGCACAGGGTGTCTACCAACCGGGAAAACCGGGAAAACCGGGAATTCTCAGGGATTTTGAGTAGTCTGGAAAAAGTCAGGGAAAACTCAGGGAATTTTGGCCTCTATCAGGGAAAATTAGCGGCAATATTATTGAAAGGGTCTAAAGTCGCGGTAATGCTGGATCGAGTAAAAGATAGGAATCGTAATGGAATCGTCTTTGATGCCCTGTCGCCGGCAGGAGTAGTTGCCAGTGTACAGTCGACGAGCGACTTTCCGTATTCCCGATAATTTGGACGGCTTCGCGGCCCCGCCACGTACCCCATAGAGTCAACGTATAGAAACGTGTGAAATTTCCGACGCAAGAACTCTTCGCCGTCCGAATTTCCGGACGTTTTGCCGTGACCGCAGGTCCGAAGCGGCAGTAATCAAAGGCACCAACACTGCCGTTTTGATTACTTCGCCACCTCGAACCGGCATTCTCGCACGCAGATCCGCTGGCAGCCGTTGCCACCACTGCGGCAACGCTAGGCCTAGCTGCTTCGACGTTTGCTATGAAGCTTCTTGCCGTTGGGTGCCGAGTTTTTTATTGAAAGAATTAGCTGCTGTCAGCAATGGCACGGACTCCACATTTGTGGTCCTCGCGATTGGCTTAGAAACTTGGAAAACACGGTGCGTTGCATAATGCTGGGTCCTGAAAGTCAGCTTTGCCTCTCTACAGAAATGTTGCTTGGTAAAGCTTACGGAAACATATTGCAGTGAAGCATAACAAACATGAGAAGGGGCCACGGAACACAGTACGTTTTCCTTAATTATACACGCAGGCACCCGGTATTTCCTGTCCCAGTAGGAGCACCGATATGCCTAATATGTGTACCGACAGGCCTTCAGAGCATTTTCGAACGTGCCTGTGGCGGTTTGAGCCCCTAAGAGCAGTAAATGACACGGATTTATTTTTTTCCAACTGGCCGATTTTTCGGACGTTTTCGCGGCCCCTAGGGAGTTCGAAAAATCGGTCGTGGACTGCGCAACTGACCAAGATGCTCCAAATGGTCCTTGGGGCGAACGAGTGGCGGAAGGTGGACAAGACGAGAAATGACCTACGCTATTCTTAAGAGTCATGCTGAGGGGCCAATTCCACCAGAGATGGTGGAGCGGCAGCCTTTGAGCCACGTCCAAACCAATGACAGAGGGCCAAAGAAATGGTAAATGAAAAGGATATTTAGAGAATATGGCCTGAGGGACGCACAGCCATAGCAAAAATGAAACATGCCTTGTGAGCACTTGCATGCAAGCTCAGTTCTGCACAGCTGTGGGAAAAACAAGGCGAGTGAGAAACTTGCAGTAATCAATTGTTTGATTGCTAGAATTGATTGTATCAGTTCCCATGCGTCTTGAAAAAAAAAGAGACGTTTTGCATGGCAGTATCACCTGTTTGGTGAGCGCCCTCCTGTAAACAAAGTAATCACACACCTGTGGGAGAGCCATGTGGGTGAGCATTTCGCAGTAATGCTTTGAGTTCTAAGAAATAAGCTAGAAATTGGTTTTCCAGATGACCATGGTTCGTAACGATGTGTGTGATAACTTCGCGGGCTTCCTTTAATCGTCGAAAAATATTGCCGCATAGCATGTACGTTGCCACAAAAAATTGGATCGTTTGTTTCTGAACCCCCTCTACAACACAATGAAACGCACTTGGCCCTAAAGTGAATATTAAAAGTTTTGCATAATTCATAGTAGTTCTTAACTAATTAAGCGGAATGTAAAAAATTATCTAAGGAGCACCACATGACGGCAAACCATATGCCATTAGTTTCGTTCAGCTGCGGCTAACCACTTCTTTTAAATCCTTGGCATAAGTTACGTGAAACATCCTGTATAGCAACCTAAATAGATTACTTTTTGACCTGAGTATGTACATTGACATTGCTTTTATGTCTAGTTTAATAGTTCTGCAACTGTCGATGTGTAGCACTGACATTTCTGGCCGCCTTCGTAACAGATGACATTTTATTTTCTATTCACAGAGAATTTTTTTTTGTCTTCTTGCAGTGACTCCTCAGCCGATATACGCAAATGCAGACGACTTGGCACTGCCGTCTTCAACACTTGCTGGCACAGATTCTCCTCCATTACCACCACCTCCTGTCCAGGAGTCGTTGCAGGCAATTACAGCATGGGTATGTAACACCAACTGATATGATTGAATGCTTGTTAAGACATTTCACAACTTCCTTGAAATTTTTTAAATGGTCGCTATTTGAACATATAACACTCCTACCACTCGTAATGGTGCCGCTTTCGAGGAGTATCGATAGTTGATGGTAGAGCCGACACCCCTTACTCGTTTCTCTTCGGCTCTTTGTTTCACCTGTTTGACTTGACTGCCTGTCAGATTTTACTGTTGTGCTTCATCAATTGTCATGACTGTTCCGGGTCCAATAAGTATTTGGTGCTCGTTCACAGCAACGTTTATGGGGGCTGCCGTTCTGTATGCTGAAGAAACAAACAATTGTGCGGTGGGTCGCAAGTTTGATGTTTTGGAACGGGTGGTGCGGTAATGGTGGCTGCAGTGAGGCAATTAGCCTTGACGCCAGGTGTATAGGTTTCCACGAGCCGGAATCGGGGAGCTTTCCAGAACTGTAGGCCAAGCTTGCAATGTGTGTCACTGAAATACATAATCGGGCCCTGCCAGTGACAAGTGGCATGGTCACACAACAAGCCCTAGTCTTTTCTTTGGAAGTGTGGATACCCAGGACAAACTGCAAAATCAAATTAAATTATAGGGTTTTACGTGCCAAAACAACAATCTGATTATGAGGCACGCCATAGTGAGGGGCTCCGGAAATTTGGACAACCTGGGGTTTTTTAACATGCACCTCAATCTAAGTACACAGGTGTTTTTGCATTTCGACAAACTGCAAAGCCTTGGATGTCGGAAGTTTATGAAGATGGCTGGTTTCTCTCTGCATAGGCATACCAGTGTGTGCCAGAAGCTGCATGCCATGCATGAGGAGGAAGTCCTCATTTTCTATAGACACAGCTCCTGGCAGTACTTGCTTGGCCAGATCAGCAATGACAAGCAACACGACACTGAGCATGAAAGAAGCCCATGAGGTGAAGCTCCTAACAACGGGAAATGAAGTGCTTTAGTTTAGTCATGCTGTCATGCTTGGTGGATGGTAGGAAACTATGCCCATACATTGTCTTCAAGCAGAAAGCAATGCCATTAGAAACATTCCCCAAAGGTGGCGTTGTGCGAGTCAACAAGAAGGGCTACACGACGGGTGACAGGGTGATCAAATGGTACTGCCTGGTGTGGCTTCTAAGGCTTTGGGCGTCTCTCAATAATGACATCTCCAACCTCCTCGTGTTGGACTCCTTTCGAGGCCACCTCACAGCCAAGGTCAAAGTGGAGCTTAGAAAGAGCATACAGACATGCTCATGCAGTTGGAGGCTTTCGGCATAGGCTAGGCAGCTGTCCCACATGATGTCATGGTGCAGTCGTTGGCAAGTGTGGGATTGCACTGGAGGACGACATGCTGCGGGACCGCAGCAGTGAGACAACAGCAGCACTAGTGACAACGAGTAGTCCAGCAACTAATAAATTTTCATTGTGGAATGTGCCCATGGGTACGCTCTTCATTTTTTTTCCTGACCTGTGATATGCGGGGTGTCAACTTACACTCGAGTCGACTGACAATCCTACACTGTAAGCTTTGAGGTTAGTGTTCTTTGCAGCAAAGTTGCAATTGTGACTAGACGTAGTGTTGAATGCCTGCTCCGAACGTCTGCTTGAAATATCAAGAAACGTATTAAGAGGACCACTGGAGCTAGTGTGGTCAAATTTGGAAAATATGTTTGACCCGCTGTGGTGGAGTATAGTGGCTTTGGTGTTGAAAAGCTAATCCTGAGGTCGCAGGATCAAACCCTGGCAGCAGTGGTGGCCGAATTTCGATGAGGGCAAAACGCAAGAACTCCCATGTACGGTGCAACATGTGCACATTAAAGAACCTCAGGTGTTCAAAGTTAAGCTGGAGTCCCCCACTACAGTGTTCCTCATAATCATATCCTGGTTTTGCGGCAAAAACCCCAGAATTAAAATTAATGTATATTTGGTGTATCAAGGGCAATGTCTGGGCAAAGATTAGGACCGTGTGGGGTAATTGGGCAGATGGTGGGAAGGCACCAAAGTTTTGTTAATTGTGCTTTGGAGTTCTATAGTGTATTCAGCAGTGCATTATTTTAAAACTATTGTTCATATAAATATGAAACTTAATAGAAGTAAGGCGGGGCTGTGCCATTATTTCGTTGTCTTTTCCTCCGATACGTCGTTGACCACTTGAGGGGGCGCACGAACCTGTGCACATTGTTTAAATATGTTTTTGCCTTGTATCAATATTGAGAAAGGTGTACTGCAGACTGTATCTTCAAAAGAGTGTTGGCTGTAGAGTGCGCTGCCCGTGTGTTAGGCAGAACCCTGCAGAGTCCGCCTGAGAGAGAGAGAGAGTTAACATTTTTATTAGGTAAATGCAGCTTTGAAGAGGCGTCCTCATTCCACAATGCCTTGAGCTCGGGCCGTGTCCTGGGCCCTTGCAATCAGCTGTTGCCGATTCTCGAGGTCGGAGCTGGCCAAGGCCCTCTCCCAAAGCTCGTTGGTGTGGTAAGGGTTCGGAGGATTTAATGGTGCCGCTCTGCATCCCCCTACTATGTGCCTGAGGGATCCGGGTTCTGCACAGAAGCGGCATTGTGGAGAGAATTGTGTAGGGGCTATGAGATTTCTGGTTGGGTGGGGGAATGTATTGACCGGTAGAGCTTGGAGGAATCGCTCCTGCTCTCTAGGTAGTGACTTGTGTGGGGGTGCATAAATTCTGCGGGTGAGCTTGTAGTGTTGTGGGATGTCTTGGTACGAGACTAGAGGGTGCATGCGCTCGGGTTCAGATTTCTCGGCGTCGACTCGGTGGGTCAAATCTCGATTCACGTGGTTGGTGACCTCGTTGCCAGGAATGCCGTGATGAGCTGGTGCCCAGATGATCATGACTGATCTAGTTGGCGGCTTTTGATGTGCTTGTGGCGATTTGAGCCCTTAAAGGGCCACTCACCAGGTCTGGCCATTTTGAGCTGACAAGCGCCGTGCATACTATGCGCGTTGACAATCATGTCTGCTAAGTATAACATCGTTGCCCGTAGTGACACGTGACTTCGAGAATTATTCAAGGCAACATTAGCTGTTTGTGTAATTTGTTGCTTCAATAGATGAATTAAAGTTTAGAGAAATAATAAAACACGAACCGAATGTCAGCATGTTCTTGTTTTACTTCGCACTGCAGCAAGAGAGATGTACTTCCGTTTCGTCTGCTTGTTCCCATGTCGTGCAGTCGCATGCGCACACAACGAAAGTATGTCATTTTCTACCGCGTTCCAACAGGCGATCATGCTCTTTGAACCACTTGTGTCTGCCTCGGTATTCGTGTAGCACTGGCTTACACCGCTAGTTGGGTGTTCTCGTGCGCAGCAGAGCAGAAAATGGAGGGAAAAAATAATAAAGGCAGGGCCCGTGATATATGCAGCACACGATCCTTGAGCTTCGGTATGGGAGAATGCAGGGAAGGAATTCCACTTGCGGAAGCTAGACAAGGCAAGTGCAGAGAGTGTCTCTCTTATCAGTGGCTCTCGCCTCCTGGAATCATGGGTTCGCGGCACTGAAATATTTCTATCTCTGCTATTAACGAACCAATTTGAAAAAAACTGGCTGCAGCCCAGCTCAGCTAACCCTGGATATGGAAAGCGAAAGCTTGGTTTAGTCTGGTTAAGTCTTGGTCTCACTTGGTGAACCTTTGGTTTAGCTGTAATTATTGTACTTAGGTATACAATCATCGTTAAGCCTGGTATGGTGGCGGTGCCTAGGTCGGTGGCTAGACATGACTGTGATTAGGCTTGGGTAGGCACGCATCGTTCGATGGCGCGACGCCTTTTGTGCCACAGGGAAAGCCGAAGTGCTAGACATGCAAAGAGATGCCACGAACATGCAGTGTCGAAGCACAAACGGACAGGGCGCGAACGCGGTCGCTACATTGATCTCGACAGTGCGACGCCTGTTGCATTCTGGGCCCTCTCCGTTGAAACAGCTCACCAGGTGATATCTGCGGGGTGGTCAGATGCTGCTTGGCGACGATGGCTTGAAGCCTCCCACTCTTGCGCAACGCTTAGAGAAGACGGCCCAGCCTCGCTCTCATCCATGGCCAAGCTCGCACTGACTAGGCGAGCGCAGCGCTCCTCTTAGCCAGGCGCACAGTGAGTCACGTGGTCAGGCGGCGGCTAGCACATGCAGCGGCACCAGAGCTCGATGTGGCGAGTCACTTGATGCGTTGCCAAGGCTATGGCGCAGCTGCGGTCAAATGAAGGTCAAATTTGCGGCCATTTAATCTGACGGACCATTTGTCCATTTATTCTGACGTTCATTGAGTGTCCCATTTGACCGATATATTGTTTCTTACAGAAGGAACATTCAGGCATATAAATCACATCCGAACTTGTACAAGTAAAGCTGAATTTGACTTTGTGTGTATAGCTATTTGCGGTGCTTTTCATTTTAATTTCACTTTGAAGGTGCCTGCAGATTTTGCACCTGGGGTGACAACATGCTTTTATTACGGGGGAATGATGTTGGCCGACTTTTGCGGGCACTAACGTTTCTTTAAAGTTCCTGTTGCGGCTATAGGTAACCCGTGGTACATTCGGGAACGCTTTTCTCAGATGCTCGTTACTTGATAATATTGGGTGGTACTTTCGTAGGATGTTGTTTATGTTTGGGAGTGCATTAGAATATTTTGTTGTAAAGGCTGGTGGTCTGCCAGATTCTGGTGTAAGCTGTTTCTTTGCTAATTCCGACTGTCTCTCCAATCTTGACGCGACATCATGAGTGCTATCGAGAGCAACTTGTGGATAGTTTCTTTCTGCTAGCGTTGTTTTAAGGTCATTTAGGTGATGGATATAATCGTGGTCTTCACTGCAGATTCTTTTTATTCGTTTCACTTGTCTGACAAAAATTCCTCGCTTGCAGTGTTGCGGGTGATGACTGTTGTTATCTAAATATTGCTGGCTATTCGTAGGCTTCTGGTAAAGTATCCTTCTCAGTTTTCCATTTTCTATGTAGATTGTCGTGTCAGGGAAGTTCATCTGACTAGGAGAGTGGTGAGCAATTAAATCTAATATTCTGGTAAAAGCGATTGAAAGGGCTAAATTAAGTCTGTTAACGCACTTGTGCCATGTTCCCGTATCATAAATATGTCGTCAATGTAACGAAGATAGTGTAGGGTTTTAAAGGGTAGGATTTTAACAGGTCTGCTTCAAGCTGTCCCATGAAAATGTTTGCATACGTGGGAGCGAATGGTGTTCCCATGCTAGTGCCCAAAGTTTGCAGGTAGTGAATAGAATCGAATTCGAAATAGTTGAGCGTGAGAACTAACCTAAGGAGTGGCAGGTACACTTCAGGAGCGTGCACTTGGGGATTGACAGTGAGAGATTTCGACACAATTTCAATTCCTTCACTCATGGGTATGTTAGTGTAAAGGGCAGAAACATCCCAAGTGACTACAATAGTGCGGTCGGAAAGGATTTGGTTGGTGTTGATGCCGTCGATAATTCGAAGGAAGTGCGGCATGTCTTGAACAAAAGATGGGAGGGGGGTGGGGATGTATGACAGGTGGTGATTTAAGAATTTAGATAGTGACTCTGTAGGTGTGTTGTTATTAGACACTATGGGCCGACCTGGTATTTCTGCTGTAAATATTTCTTCTATGGGAACCTTATGTATTTTAGGAAGAAGATAAAGGTGCCTTTTTTCTTTGTTCTTGGGCATCATGAAGCGATATTCAGATTGCATGATTAGTTCCCTGGGCAGGAGCTCCGCTATTGCACTTTGCACAGTATTGCTGTAGTCTGAAGTTGGGTTAGAGTCGAGTTTTCTGTAATGGGTGTGCTTGCTCAGTTGTTTGGAGGCCTCATTCTTGTACTTTTCTATAAGCCAGATTACGATAGTGCCGCCTTTGTCTGCTGGCTTTATTACAATATCATTCCTTTCCACGATTTCTTTAAGGATTTGGTGCTGAGTGGGGGAAAAATTTTTGCGTTTCCAGCAGTGCCGTACTGACTCTAGAATTTCCTTCGAGATCAGTATGTATAAATCCAAGTCAGGGCACTGTTCAGTTTCCAGTGTCCACATACTAGGTGGTTTAAGAGAGTCTCTATCTTGTTTTCATACGTCTGGCCTATAGAAAAAGAACTCCTTGATGTGCATGCGTCTGGAAAACTGTTATATCTTTGTGGAGCTCGTATTCTTTTACTGCGTTCTTTGTTGGACAAAACGTTAGACCACGTTTCAGGAGATCAACTTCCTCGGGGCTTAGACTCTGGGATATGTCTACTACGTTGCTGCAGTGCTCTGGATACTTGCCTGTAGGACTATTGGTGGAACTATGTGCTGTAGGGGTTACATTAGTTGGGTGGATCTGCAGCTCTAATACCTTTGTGCTGGTATTTATCTAGTAATTTTTCCTCCCTGGGTTGGACATATTGTTCAAGTTCTCTTTTTTTCGGTTCAGATAAATTTATGCTGTCGAGTTGATTAGTAATTATTGTAAGTTGTTCCTTGCAGTGTTCTTCGAGAATATCAATTAAAGAGAGCGATGCATTTTCTAGGACAGCATTCCACTTCAATAATAACCTGGAGGGTAAGGAGCGAAGGGCATATCTCACCTTAATTCTGAGACCTTTTGGGATTTTCCTCTGTTTATTGCAGCTAGTGTAAGTTTTTGGTGAAATCCGTAATTTGTTTGTTTGGTGGCGAGATTGCGGGATTGTAGGAAAGGGCGAGATTTGTTGTTGCGCGTGCTGTCCGTAGCGCGTGGGAGTCATTTCTGCTTGGTTCGGGCAGACCTTCTGGGCGAAACATCATCAGGTGGTGTCTTTTTACGCTTTATTTTCTTGTCGAGGCCTGCACCGATGTCTGTCTGTGTATCTGTCTGCTTATTAGTGTATGCATTATACAGTTGTAATGTGGAAAACACTGTGAAACATATTTATCTGAATTTTTGGATTGGCATTGAGGACGGTAATGTGGAAAACACTGTGAAACATATTTATCTGAATTTTTGGATTGGCATTGAGGACGTAGTTGCAAGCTGGAAACATGCTAGAAGCACTCATAGGCAAGCGCGATATTGATTATATGCTGGCATTGGTCGGAAGCAGATAAGTGTGGCCCTAGCTGTAAGAAAGTAATACTTTGTTTATCAAGCTGATATTCCTGCGGTCAGTGTTTTTTAGAGTGTTGAATTCTTTCTACAGTAATAGCTGCATGCTTTCGTCGTTTCCTGTCCATCTGCTTTGGTCATATACAGTGAAACCTCGTTAAACCGTAGTTGGCCGGAGCTCGGAAAAAGTACGTACTAAACGGTAGTACTGTTTAACCGAAATAGCATGAGATCGCCCACTTACCTGTAGAAAACGGAACTCGGAGAGAGTGCGATGAAAGGGGAAAAAACATGCAGTATTTATTCACTTCGCGCGACATAAGTGTTATTTTCGTTTGATGCCGCGGCGGCCTAGCACGACGACAGCAGCCTCAAACTTACTCAAGCTGCGTGCCAGCTTCTCAGCCAGCCCCCCTCCTCTCGGCAAACACTCGCACGGCAGATTCCTCGTTGGCGTTACGTATTCTCCGTGTACGCGCGCACTAGTGCTGCATAAGTTCCGGGGCGCCTTTTTCATTGCCGGGTGCCGGAGTTCGGAAAACTTTTGGTTTGGAATAGTTACGTTATCGCGCCCCTGTTCTCGTTGCGACGATTGCATTCACGAGGCTGACGTAACGCGCAGCTTCTGCCACTGTCGGGCCTGAGTCGCCCGTGCTGTCGCTTTCCGTGTCGTCCTCATCACTGTCGCTAGTCGACACTTCGGCAACAACAGAGGCAACGATGGCGAAAAGTCGAACCTCGTAGCCGACATCTCTTTGCGGTCGCAGCAGCGCTGCCGAGCAACTTCGCATTCCAAATGCCACACACTGTAGTCAACAGCAGATCCATGTCGCGGGCCAGCGCCGACTTCATGTCACGTTCGATAGCACAGACGATGTCTAATTTTTCTTCTATGCTGAGCACCCGGCGTCTTTTTTATCCGAGCTTCGGCATGACGCGAGTCCTCGCTTGCGCGACGCCATGACGCTCTCTGGAACGGCGTCGAAATGATGTTGATGTTGATGCGGCTTCACGTGCAAACGCACAGGGCGCTTGGAGGCCGTTGTACCGATCTCTGAGGCTTGTTGTTCTGCCGGACCGCCCGGTGGCGACGACGCACCGCCGTGTTTGCGCGACGAAAAGTGGAAAGGCTACGTTTTAACCGATGCGTACGCAATAAGCTGGTACGGTTTATGCGGATACTAAATACATTATGTTCAATGGCCGCTGAGTCGGGGAATTGACTTTACTACTTTTAAACCGAAACTACTGTTTAAGCGGGTACGGTTTAACGAGGTTTTACTGTACGAGTGAACGCTTCTTTTTTTTCAGCAAAGCCAAGCTAAGTGGTTGGGTAGGCCAGTAGCGCTAGTTTAAAGGTCAGTTCGATTCAACCACGTTTCTTTGCATCTCCTGAACCTAGGCCTTCGATTATCTGAGGTACAGCGGCTCACCCTGCATCCCTACCTCGTTTGCATGTTGTGAAAGGCAAGGTGCTGCCACGGTGCAGTGCTGTCTTGAACCTTGCAGCGAATGGGTGCAGCTTGGTACACCACAACCAGCACTGCCTGCACCTTTTCTGAATTGAGCAAATGTATTCTAGTGCTGGCACCTATCTACAGCACAATTAATCAATGGCTTATTGTTTCTCATGGCAGACCATAGCACTCGGCGTAATCACTCGCAAACTTGTGCTCATACAAAAGCATTCGTGTGTGCTACCATACAATGAGGGATGCCACAGCTCTGCTGCTCTGCTTGTTACCGTGATGGCAGTGCCGCTCATTAGTTTGGATTTTTTATACTTGTTAGTACCCATAAATAAAGTGCAAATGCATATGTAATATATAGAGACTGTGATGAAAGGGAAAATTGTCATCCACCTGAATATAGCATGAAGCTACAAATCCCGGACGAGGATGAATGGTTCAAATCCAAAGCTTTCTTTCTGTGAAACCCATGTGGCTTTCCTTTGTAGCTTCATGCTACTTTTGGGTGGATGACAATTTTCCCTTTCATGACACTTCCTCCACTTTGCGGGATTCTGCACAACCGATTTGCACTAAACACTTTGATTTTAAACAATAAGTATGTGGCACTTCATAACAGCAGACTTGCCTACAGTTATGTCCTTTACTATATCTCAAGTACCAAGGCTTCACCTCCAGTTTGTGCCACTTACTGTCTTTAGTGACCTTCTGTGACAACTTAAGATTATAATTCCTACATTGCAAACCGTATGCTCGATTCTATCGCTGGAAATTATGCTCTTTTCATTTCCTCCAACATCTCATGATACGTTCTAGGCAGTTTTCAGTCCCTTGAATGTGTCTCATTTTGTATACATGTTGTTGCAATATGTGCATTCAAAATTTATTTAAAGAAGATGACATAATTAAGCAATTTTATGTGTATTGCTTTTATCACAGGGGCATACATTTTTAAGTAGACGATGTTGAAGCCCATTGTCGAAAGTGTTCATAACTGCTTCAATGCTTGCAGAAGCCTGGCATCTTGTTTCTGTGTAGTAATAAATTCCAGTGAGAGCAAGAAAACAAACTGCTACACCAAAGAGCGCCACTGCCATGTCCCTAGCGAACGTACGAGTGGTGCGATTGTTTCGGCATCACCGTTACACTGGCATGAAGCTAGTCATTGCATGTGCAAACATCAGAGTTGAAAGTGTAGTGCTTCCTTTTTGGTGTCTTTGTGTAATTAGCATAACAGGAAAAGGCCATTAAGCAACTGTCATACGGCCATACACTACAAGTATATGATGGGTTATGTGCAGTCTTAGTAGCGTTATGTCTTTAGTGCAACTTTACAGTGTTTTAGTGATTAGAGTAAGCATTGGCTGATCTGTGAGAGCAGTTCCAAGAGCCCGTTTGCATTTCTACTTAGGTTCAACAAGTCTTGAAGACTTTATCATGTGCGCTGAATTGTTTGTCATATGAGGCATATTGCTGTGTTTGCTCATCATGGGATAAGGATAACTAGAGGTGGCGCAGTGGCCACTGCTAGGAGGAAACGAATGCTCCATTTGTGTCGTTTTCAACGAGGTGAAATGGCAGCAGAAGGCTTTAAAGGAACCACACATTATATTTCCACACAACTCTTTATCTTACAATGTGTTCTTTGTATGTGAAATGACCAATCTGAAATACGGGCCTGTTTAATGATCTAGATATATTTAATGAATTCATTTACTACTTGTGAATTCCTTCCTTTGTTAAGCTTCCATGTGAACATAATGTCTTGGTAGTGTGGCAGCAATTTCATAGCTGCTAATGTCATGTAAACCTCAACCTATTCACTTGTTGCCACTGCAGCTGTAGCAGCTACTGACAATTTTTTACCACCGATTAGCGGTTGTCTGGCATGAAGCTCAATGAATGCTTCACTGAAAATAAGTCATGTGTCAACTTAGCATTACTACATACAGATTCACTCAAATGTTTACTTGAGTCACTTGTGAAGTCACCAATGAATGCAACAGACCAAATTTCACAATGGTGACTGACTGCTGGTGACACCAAGTTAGAATGCTCGAATCAACATTAACTTTATGAACTGTGTTTATTTTGATCCAATCATTCTCATTTCACTTGCCGACATTGCTATCTGCAGCTCCTGTTCACTATCCTCCTGTGTCTGAAACAGACTGCTCCCGCGTGATGTGGTACTGCTGGTTGATGCGTTCGTGCCTTCATTTGTTCACGGAAGATGGGTGTGCAAAATTTTAAAGGAGCGCTGTGTGTTCGTGTTCTCTGTTGTCTTGCCTGCCTTGTTTATGCTATACCTTGCATAATGCAATACCAACTAGCCCATCATTCGGCTCTTTTGAAGAGAATCAAGATTTGTAACTCTTCCTTGTGTGTCACCTTACAGTATACCTCGCAGTAAACACAACTTGACTTCATTTAAACTAAAGCTTAGCTTTCTACTTGTTCTCCATGTTGTGCAATATAACCTTTTCATAGACAGCAAGGTAGCTTTGCTGCTGTGCCTCAAGCCTGTATTGATACCATGATGGTCGGCATACTGTTTTACTGTCAAATGTGTATGCTGCCAGTTCATTGGAGTTTACAAAATTCCTTGTTTAGAAACTAACCGGTTAGTTCTTGCTTTGTTTTAGTGATGAGGTTTGCTGTTGTATTTTAGGCATGGAACTATCTGGGAAAGCTAATTTAATATTTTTGAAAAGGGTTTACTGTATTCAACATAGTTTTCTTGGATTGCAAGGAAGACTTCACTGTAAGGCTTATGTTTTGCTGGCTGAGCCAGAAGCCAGCTTGTGTGATTTCAACACATCCTTTCTCTGCACTGTGGCAGCGGTGTATTACCCCATAAAACTTACGGTCGCACACTATCATTATCCAAGTTTGCCAAGAAAACAAAACTATTTATCCCATACTAGTTGACTAAGGGCACATGCTCTTGATGTGTTCAGTTATTAGAAATGCACCTCATGCACCAAAACCATATGTAGCTTTTCCTGTGCATTTTGGACTAAATTTCTTTACCAATCTGCATTTTAACTGCGTATCAATGCTTGTGCCAGCTATAAGGTCCTACATACTTGCAGGCTACTGCAACCAGCTACTCTCTTCATTCTATTAGTGGGCTCTTTTGGAGGATGAAACCAGATGTTCGTGAGACCTCTGTGTGTAAACAATAAAAGGTTCTAAAGACTGCCTGCTACCACCAGTCAGCATGAAGTTTTCTTTGCATTGTCTTATTTTTGCCTTAGTTAGAAATTTTCCCTGTTAATACACGTTTTCAAGGTCATCGTGATTGCGAAATGGCACTTGGGATATGCTTGCAATGAGGCCACATATGCCTCATACAAGCTTTTGCCGCACTAGTGTATTACAAAGAATATAAACTGTCTTTTTTTAAAACATAAACTGTCTGTCTTTAATCTTTTAGGAACCCGATAACACGATGCCTGTGAGGAGAGGATCTGCATTACAGGCACATGAAGCCTACAAGACATATTCACCAAGTAATGCCTCAATGCGATATGAAGGTAAGAATAACCTCTAGGTAGCACACACTATTGATATTGTTACGGCACAGCCAAGAGTGGCGCCAGTTAGAAGAAGACTATTTGACGTCTGAAAGTGGAATCAGTCTCGACAGCCATCTTGTTTATGCATCTTTGTTTCTCTTTTAAATATTGTAAATACATCTTTATATGTGACTTCTTCAACGTAACAAATTGGTGAGAGGTGCGGGGTACCCACGAGAAACAGCAACGGAACTCTGCAGTGGTCGTCACCTTGGACTGGACATAACGGATGAAACAGGACCCAACATGGTGTGGCCCACATCCACGCTTACAACCCCGACGGTTTTGCTGGCTCAGCTGCGGGATCCAGGAACGTTCTGCGGCACCGACCACCTCGATGTGGAAGATCGGATCGCCACGTATGAGCGTATAACTGCCCACAACAAATGGGATCCGTCAATTATGTTCGCTAACTTGGTCTTCTACCTACAAGGCACGGCGAAGCTGTGGTATGACAACCACGAGGAAGAGCTTAACGACTTGGACACATGCAAACAGACGCTGAGGACTTATTCGGCCGTCCTGCTGGGTGGAAGAGCACCGCTAAGAAAGAACTAGCGACCTGCGCCTAGACTTCCACAGAATCGTACGTCTCTTACATCCAGGACATGCTGGCTCTGCGCCGTAAGGCCGACAGTGATATGGCCGAGTCAGACAAGGTTGGGCATGTACTGAAGGGGATCGCTGACGATGCTTTCAACTAACTCATGTGTAAAAATTGTGAAACAGTACAGGTCACCATAAAAGAGTGTCAATGCTTTCAGCAGGCCAAGAGCTGCCACATTGCAATGAGATTCGCACGTCTGCTGAACACAGCTGCGACATTCTGTTGTGACAACAGGCGAGGAGTGCAGTGACCATCATCATCAGATGAGCTGACGCTGATAGTGTGGTGAGAACTCAAAGCCATGGCTCCTGCAGCCTTTTTTTCCCGTTCCAGTGAACCGAACAACTTGCCTACAGCACCATTTATGCACGCAATAAGTCCACAAAGAACTCGCTAATCTTGGAGTTCATTCTCTATGTGCCATTGCTGCTTCACAGCTGTCTCATGCTCCAGGTCCATCGACTGGTCCGCGGTATCCTGCATGCTAGTAAAATCCAGCCGAGTGGCGAACTGCAGATGATAGGCCAATCTGTTTTGCCTGCCGACATATTGGTCACGTTGCTCGCCATTGTAACAACCGTACTATCTCCTACCCTCTGTGACCACTGTTCACCAGTTATTATCGTCCTGAACAGAGCGAACATCGTTACCAGCCTCTATTGGCTCTGCAACAGCCAAACAATGACGCTCATGCTCCTTGGAACAGTCCCTCGTCATCATTCTGACGCCACCAGTCCCGTTGGCCACCAGCTCGTCGACCATCGTTGCTATCGCCGCAGGCTAGTTGCTCACTGTCCCCGATGCAGCCCCGACCCCCGTCTCTGGAAAACTAAGCGATGCAGCTCACGGAGGTGATGCTGCATTTACGACTCGACCGCTAAACCCGCTGATCACTTTGCCGACCAAACAGAACTTGACGGATGTTTTAGTCGATGGCGTCAGTGTCCCAGCAACTCATTGACATTTTGGACGTCATAAAATTATCGTTTTTGTTCATCTCGTCAGTGCCGCTGGCGTTCAACCCAACCCTGACAAGATTTTTGCTGTCCAGAACTTTCCTGTTCTGTTTTCCGCCACAGACATAAGAAGCTTTGTTGGGCTATGCTCTTATTTCCATTGTTTTATCAAGAATTTTGCCGAAACTGCTCTCGCATTGCTGGCTTATGATCCATCTGCCGCCACTGAACTTCACACGGATGCCAGTGGCCATGGAATTGAGCCTGTACTTATTCAAAGGCAGCGTAACGCAGAGCGCGTAATTGCATACGCCAGCCGCCTCCTGTCACTTGCCGAGAGAAATTTGTCTATTATCGAACGGGAGTGTCTGGCGTTGGTTGGGGCAGTTGTCAAATTCCGCTCCCACTTGTACGGCCGCACATTTTCCGTGGTTATCGATCACGCCTTGTGCTGGCTTTCCTGACTTAAAGACCCCACTAGACGATTGGGTAGATGGGTGCTACTGCTCCAAGAATATTCATTTGCTGTTTTATTCAAGTCAGGCCTTTTGCTCAAGGATGCCAACTGTCTCTCCCATCATCCTGTCGACCGCCCTGAATATGATGCGTATGACGACTCTTGCGTCTTGGCCATTTCTGATCTGCACGACATCTGCACTGAACAATGGCGTGATGACTGCTTACGTAGTTCTCATCGATCGTCTCAATTCTGGATATTTGGAGCCCATGCTGCGCATGTTTGTGCTCCGCGACGACATTCTCTACTGTCGCAGCTTACGCCCGGAAGGATCAAAATTTTTACTCGTTGTACCATGTCATCTCCGGACATCAGTTCTTGAGAAGTTGCATGATGCCTCTACTGCAGGCCACCTCGGTGTTTCGCATACTTGCGACCACGTACAAGGCTACTTCTACTGGCCAGGCCTGTACGCTCTGTGAGCCGCTACATTGCAGCCTGTGCACTGTGTCAGTGCCGCAAATAACCTGCTGTGCTACCCACTAGATGCCTTCACCCCATCGTTGTGCCCTCAAAACCATTTCTTCGTGTCGGTCTTGATCTTCTCGGCCCTTTTCCGATGTCGAAATCTGGCAATAAGTGGGTTGTTGTCACCACTGGTTACGCAACCAGGTATGCGATCACGCGAGCTTTGCGCACAACCTGTGTGACTGAAGTGGCATATTTCCTTTTACATGACGTCATGCTCCATCACAGCACACCCCGGCAGCTCTTCACTGATCGCGGCCACACCTTCTTGTCCCGAGTAGTTGAAGACCTACTTTGCTCCTCTTCTGGCGAGCACAAGCTTTCCACCGCCTACCATTCGTAGACAAATGGACTGACAGAGTGGTTCAGTGGCACGTTGACAGAAATGCTGTCGCTGTGCATTTCTGACGACCACAGTGATTGGGACAGCACGTTACTCTTCGTGACCTTCGCCTATAATTTGTCCTGCCACGAGACCGCTGGCTTTTCACCCTTTTACCTTCTGTTCGGCCGCCACCCTTCTTTGCCCTTTGACACGCTGTTTCCTTCCTCAACGAACACGGCCACTGAATACACTTAAGACGTCTTTGTCTTGGCTCATGCGGCACGCCAGATTGCCGGCACCTGGCTCACTGAGTTTCAGGCAGAAGATCCGGTACGACAGCCGACATCAGGACGTTCGATTTCCTCCTGGATCCGTTGTCCTCCTATGGATGCCATGTCACCGCGTTGGCTTGTCTGAAAAGCTGCTGCTGTGCTACACAGGGCCCTACACAATATTGCGTCAGCTTGGCGATGTCAACTACGAGATCGCTCCGTTGGACTCGTGTGTCCCCACGGACGTTGTGCATGTGTCCCGGCTGAAGCCTTACTTTGCCGCGAGTTCATCTCCCTTATAGCTAGCGCCGAGACGATGCCTTTATAGGTGGGGGTTATGTTACGTCGCAACCAAGAGTGGTGCCAGTCAGAAGTCAATTTGACTGTGGAATCGGTCTCAACAGCCATCTTGTTTATGCATCATTGTCTCTCTTGTAAATATTGTAAATACATCTTTATATGTGACTTCTGCCACGTCACAATATTCTAGGAACTGCAGTGGCCACTTGTGTTACAAGTCTATGTGCCAGAATAAGTTCTGACATAATGTTCTATTTCTCCGTCTCTTCTTTTTCTGTATATCATCCCCCAAAATGCGGCGGTATTTATGTTGATGTTGTAGGTAATGGTAGCATTGCAGTGTTCCTGCTGAACTTGTTCTACTTCTACAACATATAATATAGGCAGTATAGCACTAGTGTCAGTCTTGGGAGAGTCAGTCTTCTTGCTCCCCATAGAAAAAAGAAAGTTTTCTGCTTGCGTCAAGGCCACAAAAAAATGAAATAAAATTGGTTTGGCCTAGGCAGTACAGCTGTGATGAAAATTTGGCAGACAAACCATCTTGGAAAGCTCGCCATGAATATGTTCCTAAATTTAGATCTCATTTGCAATTAAGTGACGTAGGACACACCAGCTAGACGGATGTCCATATTAGCCAAATTCAGGTCTGCATGCGGTCTTCTGCATGTTTGAAAAATCAGTTGAATTACTGTATTTACTTGAATCTAGGCCAGCCTCGATTGCAGCCAATGGCCAAAATTTGCGAGGAAAAGAAAAAAAACCTTGAATGCAAGCTGAATGAAAAAAAAGGCCTTTTGATTGAGAGAAAAGCATGCATTTTATTACACAGGTGAGCATATCATAGGCATGTCCAAAGTTCACTCATCGTCGTCATCCACGACATCACTGTCCTCTTTTTCGCTCACTTCTTCCCAAAGGGCATCGTCCCCACTTCCATCCAGTGCATTAGAAATGCTTCATTTTTGGAACGCTTTGATGATAATTTCAGCTGGAATTTCATCCCATGCCACCACAATCCAGTTTGCCAGCTGGCTGAGCAAAGCATGCTCTATGCGCCTGGTTGGAGTGAGCTGATGCTCTTCCAATGTAAGCCAGTCGGTGTAATGCTTGCGAAGCCTATACTTGAAAGGCTTGTTAATGGAGACGTCAAGCGGTTGGAGTTGGCTTGTCATGCCGCCAGGAATTATGGTGATGTCTACCACCTCGAGAGGGCGTGGTCTTCATGGCATGTGTCAGGTGTCCATTGTAAGAATCGAGCAACAGGAGTGATTCCTTGCATAATGCGGCTCCTGCATGGCGTTCCCAAATCGTCTTCACCCAGTCCTCCATTCCTGGGGAACTTTTCTTCGGCTGGTAGTGTCTTGCGTTAGAAGGTAATGTATGGCGGCAGCTTCCATCCATTGGCAAAGCACCACAATAGAGAGTTTTAGAAGCTTTTGGGATCCCCAAAGAGCTTTACGAGAGTTCTTTATTGTGCATAATAAGATTACAAATGGGGATTATACATACATACAGAGGGAGATCCTTCTGTGGGTGTTCGCAGGCGTGAAGAGATTTAGTACAGGGCTTTGCATTTGTGGATAGCGTCTTGTACTTGCAGCATCACTACGGCACCAAAGAAAAGCTATTATAAATATTAAAATAAGATATATCATTTTATGATAAGAAGAGCAATTTTGACATTCGTGTTTCTGCGTTTAATTAGGATTTAGATGTTATTCTATTAGGAGCAAGCAATTAGTTGCACTTCGTTTTGAGTAACCAATTTTAAGTGCCTTCACCAGCCAAGTTAAGCCGTGTTAGTCCTACAAGCCACGAAATCAACAAATGAATTTGGAAAAATGGATCAGTCTTTATAACACATGCTAGTTGAGACAGCAACAATTGCAGACACTTTGCCTAGCTTGCGAACTTCACGCATTACCACAAATCGAGCCCAGTTTGCTGCTAGGTTAGAGCCGTCGCTTAAATGGGTGCCGCCATGTTTGTTGCCGCAAAGCTTTTGGAGCACTGTTTGGGGCTGCTGCTAAATCAGTGATATAGCATGCGCGAAGCAAAACCCAAACGTAGTTTGGGTCTCGTGCATGTGTTGGACATTTTTGAGGTTGGACATTTTCTCAATGTGTGAAATGACCTTTCCCAAGCGGTGTAGTGGCACCGCTTGGTGGGTGCCATTTCATTGGCTGGCACGAGGCTACAGCGCGACACTTGCAAAAAATTGAGAAAACTGCTCTGAATGATCACTTCCAGAAAACAAAATGGTGCACGCATATGCCACTGCAAGTCTGTGACTGCGAGTTGGCTTTACGCATGTGAAGGTTGCGGCCAAACTACATACTCTAATCTAAGCTGACCCCCTGCTTTCGTACTTCATTTCTTCCAAAAAATATTAGCCTATATTTGAGTAAATACAGTTACTTGGCAAGAGCAACTTGAAACGACACATTCGGGACGCACGTGTGTCTTTGCCAATGACTTGGCGTGGTTGGACTGCAACTGTCAAGCCAGCATACCAATCTCTTGTGATCACACCCATTGCATGATTGCACATTAGCGTCAAATGTGAAGTGCGTCTGTGAAATTAATTCATGTTTCTCTGCCTCTAGTCACCCATGGGCCATCAAAATCTCCAGGAGGCTCTATACTTTGAAAGTCAGCTTCTGCCTGCTTGCTTGGGAGCTTAAATGCAGAATAAATATAATCACATTTTCTTGCCCAAGTTGGCTTTATGTTAGGTAAAACTATTAAGTGAATAGCTTTCTTTGGTTCTTTTGCCTATTTTTGTAATTGGTGGTCATTGGTGGTTGGACTTTCACTGCTGATACAAAGGCACCAATGCAAATGGCGTGTGTCCTTGCGCGACCAAGTTGCGAGGCATGTTCGTTGCCTGACACTGATTATTATAGCTGTTTGAGATGCACATGCTGTTGTGCAAGAGCTTTGGGAAACTAGAAGGTTTAGATGGCTGTGGTGGAGCACTCGGGAAGGACAGCCCTCTCCCTCTGCGGCTGCTATGGGAAAGGAGGATGGCAGCCGTCTATTGTGCTGGCACTCGTGATGCTGGAGACAACACACACATAACAAATTTGCTTATATTTATAGCCTCCTATACTACCATTACAGCTGTGTTGGCTAAAGCTCAGTTCTCTACGGCATTGTGCCATGAAACTACGAACACTACCTAAGTATCCTCAATACAGCAAATACTATGCACTTTCAAGTGCACTATTCCTTTAATGAAGTGAATAACTTTCTAAATGTGTTCAGCTGTGTGCTCACAATGACAGTCATTGTTGCTGGTTTCCGCACAATTTTTTCATTATCTGGATTTATAGCATTCTGGCCCACGTACGTTACATAAAGGAGTGGTTAGACATAGCTCTCCTGTGCTTTGTTGATATTGGCAATAGTACTGATTATTGCAACAGTTGTGAAAAGCAAGCAGTTTCCTTTATTACTAGCTCAAGTTATGTATGAGTAGCCATAATAAATTTACAAATAGAATAGCAGATGATAAATTTAAAATAAGGAGCCCACTGTGCAGTTAGCACTATGTGTTCCTTGTAGGCTTGCATGGCGTCTGAGTACATGTAGATTTGATCTTTAGTTTATTTATGCCTTCATTGTTACATTGGCTACCATATGTTGCGCACCCAATGGGGTTCTCCATACCAATTATACTTTTGCCACTGAAGTGCGCTGTGTAAACTTCTGCTAAATACTAAATAATAAAAATTAGAACAATCTAACCTCCACTGTCATGGGCAAGCAGTGCCATCTGTTGACATCTTTTATCGAGCATATTGTATACGTCCAGCCTCCAACCCGGTGAATCGCTGACTTTAAAAATATAGCCCTTGTTGTTGGGCCCGGCGATTCACCGGCATTAATGGCCACTTAGTTAATATAGTGGCCATGGTAAAATACTAGTTTTAATTTCTTGCAGGGCCAGAAAATGTAATCCAAATACGAATTCGGGTATGTTGAAAATATATGTGTAACTTGGTAGTAATATAGTTCTTTTCAATAATAAATCTTGCAGTAAAAAAAAAACGGACAACTTTGTTGCAACTGAAATTTGCATTGTTTAAAACTTAGGTCTTATGTCTCCTATGACTAAGTATTTAAAAGAGCTAATCGTTAAATTTGCAGGGCTGTCCAAGTCTTCAACACTCCCTGCCAAGTCAAGCTTTCGACGAGGCTCACAGCCACCACCACCTCCCCCTGTGCGACGGACCCCTTCAATTTCAAGTGCTCGTGGTTGTTCACCTTCATCTCCAAGCTCACAACACCTTCAAGAGCAAGCCACTGTGGATCGTGGAGGCCAGTTCGTTGGTGATGACGACGGCTCTACAAGCAGGGCCAAGTTGATACAAGCACTTAATGCCCGTTTCTCGAAACCAAGTCCGCTAGAACAGGCCGGTCTTCGATTCTCACTTCCATCAAGTCACACCGAAGATGGTTGTGGCCTTCCACTACCAGATCCACCAGATATGTCCTATTTTGATCCAGAAAGTGATTCAAAGCCTTTTCCGGCTCCACCGCCATTCCTTGAATCACTAGAAAATGAACTATCACTCGATACAGAAAGTGAAGCTGCATGTACTTTCAGAAAGCAAGCACAACATGAGAAAAAGCTTCTGCGTGCTCACACAATTGGACACAGTGAACGTGATGCTCTTATTCAAAGCCTTAATGCCAAATTCTCAACATCTGAAGCAACAGCCATTTGTGAAACGAAGACAGCTGTCCGTAAAAGTTCATTTTGTGAATCATCGTCTGCAACCTGCACTCGGCTTGGTGCAGATGCTGCAATAAAAACTGGAAAGGTGCCTCCCGAGATGGATTTCTTTCGAGCCAACTTGGAGCAGACACTTCTCAAGCGAGAGCTCAGGAGAGACCCACGAAACAGTGTTGCTGGTGGAACAGCGGATTCCTCAGGAGAAAACCGCCGGAGCAGGTCTGTGGGCCCAGTGCCATCTGGTGAGAAGAAAAACAACTCAGCAGAGCGACGACAGTTTCTTAGCAACCTGAATGCTCGTCTCGCAGAACAGCGAAGAGTGTCACTGCAGCCAGTTCAACTACAAGCTCCATCTGCAAAGCAGGTGTCGCAGTACACGCAGCAAATGACAACCTTCTCTACAGGGCAGACAACAGTTCCAGCACCAGTACAGTATGTGCATACAGCGACACCTGCCCAAATGCATAACTTGCAAGCAGTTCAGTCTACTGCTGGAATACTTCCCCAGACATCGGTTGTCACAACACGCCGTGGCTCCCTGCAGCCAGACGTTGAGTTTGGTTCAAGACAAAATGGTGGGCGAGCTGCTCGAGTTCAGAGCTGGCTAGCAGCTCGTGGTTCTGTTGACCTGACTGCATGCCGAGAGTCACTAATGGATCAGATTCGGCAGGGCACAGTGCTGAAACGAGTTGCATCACAGAGTGATCGCTCAACACCATTTTTGCTGTGACGTTACCTTGTGGTTTTCATCTGGCACATATGATGGAGAGGACACTGCGACTTTGTGGCAATGACATCGAGAAAAATTGAAGCAGGGTGGAGCGCTTGGGGTGCCTTCTGTGCTGCTGTAGCTACTGTGCTCTCTGCATGTTTCATTCCTTGCTTTAAAACTTAGTTGTTGGCATATTTAAGTATGCTTTACCACAGTGCTGAGTGTGTTGAATATTATTTATTTGCCTGAAAAGAGTTATTTTTCTTTGATGGTCAGAATGTGACATGTGCCACTTAGCTTGCATAAATAATTCTAAGGGCTACCCGCTTAGTAGCCGTTAACCCAAATGTCATTGTCATATATATTTTTTTACATCTAGGTCATTGTAAATCTTTCACATATCTTGGTATGTTGTGTTGCATGGTTTATTTTCTTGCATTTCAGTGTAGAGCACACATTACTAAGTGCAATGGGAGAGTTCATATCACTAAATTTTCTGTTACTGTGGCAGGGATATCTTGCATCTCTCACTACTATGAATAATTTTTTGGACTTGTTGCTTTTACCACCAATGTCATGCTTCTCTTGTGTTGAAGAGAGCTTTAGCTATTTCCAACTATTATTCATCCGTATTTAAGAATCACGGGGCACATTCCTTCCTTAGAATACATGGGTTAATAGTTCTTTGACTGCAAAACCTTAGTGCACCAAAAATAAAAATAAGATTGCTCCCCACACCCTGACCTGACAATATTTAAACTATTTTTAACAACCAAGTTTTTTCTAAGTGCCAGTTACGTTAGAATGTTCTGTAGCTGGGAAATGCATTTTAATGTGTTGAATTTTCTCAAGCTGTGTCATAAAAAGATTCCCTAATGTCTTGAACCAACATGTAAACAGCTTGTTCACCTTAAAAAAAATTTCGTAAACAACGTGCTGTTGGTATCACTAAAAAACACTATTAGTTTAGGTTATTGGATTTTGCATTCATTTGGTTCTTATCCATTGAAAAAGGAAGGTCTAAGTGTTTTCAGGCATGGGAGTAATTGTACCTTAGTTTCTGAAAGTGGGAAGTGGAAGGCAGTTAGGGCATGAAAATTTAAGCATTGTACCACATGTCCATTGTAATTTGGAACATGTTGCTGGCTACTCCTATTTAAAAGAACAGTGGGTATCTGTATTACTGCAATGAATAGCAGGTATGCCAAAGCACACTTTGCTGAGCGCTTATGCAGCTGAACATATTATATGTGTGCATTTCTGATTGCAAAACTCTTGCTGGAAACATCTTAACATTTAGTTGCAGCCATTAAGTAGGCATGTAGGAATTGACCTTTCATAATTAACACATCTTCAAATGTTGGAGCCCATCACAGCTGCTACACTTTAATAAGTACGATGCGGAAAAAACGGTGCATATTTAAAGATATGTTGGTGGACCCAGTTTTTAAAATCGGAGCTAATGTTGACATTCTTTTTTCACTGTCATTGAAGAGGACAGGGGTGATGACCTTACCATAGCTAAACCACAATAGTCTTCTCATGTCAATGCATGGAATCAAGCATGCTGAATTACTTTTTGCTTGGAGTTCCTCCTCCAAGGAACACAAAATTCTGTGCCCTTGTTTCACTTTGTTTACATGAGAGGTACTGCATGAGTGCGTGCAGGTGTTTGCAATAGCAAAGCGCTAAAGCTTTCTTCCTTCACCAGAAAGAGCTCTGACAGGTTTCGTGCACTGCCAGGCATGTGTGTTTATTAAACAAGTGCACACTTATTGTATTAGAGGTGTGGTATATATTATTTAGAAAAAGGATATGGAGTTGTTTTGCTTTATTAAAAGTGATAGAGATGGAGTGAGTTTCTTATAGCTAACCAAAGAAAGCTGCCTTAGACCTTATCTGAATGGCAGTCAGTAAAGCATATACCAGCTCTCCAGATGAAAATTAATGCTTTACTGGGCTGAAGAGGACAACGCGTACGAGGACGACATACTTAGTTTAACATTTGATATGTACTGTGGGGACCTTTGTGTTTAAGTAATAATACTAAGTTTGGTTTTCTCTAGTGTCTGTTTACTTTTTAATTGTGGCAAAGCCTGCTGATTTTTATTGCCTGACTCTTGCATTTTTTATTATTTCAGCTTTTCATTATACAGAAGTGAAAAGGCAAGCCTCCTAAATTGTTTTCAAATGACAGTTACATTCATGTATCACATTTGACTTGTGTTCAGTGTTTGTCCGAGGCAGTGTTGTTCTCTGCTTTTCTTTTTATGTGTGTAGAGAGTTTTTTGTTTGTTTATTGTAAATCAGCCATATTCACATCCATAAAGTGATCACTGTTCTTGGTTGCTTTGGTATGTTACTTGCAAAGTATTGCAAACAGACAAGCAAACCTTAATTAGAGCTTTGTGGATGTAGTTTCATTTTTTCTTTTTTCTCATTGTTGCAGACAAACTTATTTCAACAAGTGCTGGAAATTTAGAAAGTTTTTGAGCAGGGAACTTTTGTAAATTCCAGTGGCATGTAGCTTGCAGTCAGGACTCTGAGCATTGTGCATAGATACCGAATAAGTTATTACTACTTTAGGAAAGCTGTGGCCACAGCGTGAAATCAACATAAGTATACCAAAACATCACCTTCCGACTTCACAAACCACCTGCTTTAATCTTACTCTATTCAGGATTGTACGTGGGGGCTTCTATTAAGTTCAATGACTTACATTGGCAATGCACCAGCATATTTAATTCAAATATGCATGCCTGCATTATCAAAGTAGGAATAGGCTCATGAATAAATCTAAACCTTTTCCTCTGCTTGTTCTTTAATTTTTGAGGCAATCTTCACAGTTTTGAAACTTGCTTCAAGTAGGTTATGTGGAAGAAAGATATTAGAAGCTGGGCTATGGGGGCTTGTAAAAATTAAATTTAATGTACCCAGTGGATGTATGTGACTACGATCTGTGGCTCTTTAACTTGTTTTGTCTATTCACTTCATTCTTTTTTCATTACTTTGTTTAGCACTTAGTCATTTTTGTATAGTTGCTGCTTTTCCAATGTGTGCTAGCTTAGGTGAGGCTTTCATTAACTTTTTCAATTTCGCCATAGTATCCACATAGTGAAGTGGTATACTTAAGCCATATATGTTTGCCAACACTTTCATTTGCCTTCACATGTGGTTTGTAGTAATAAATAGTTTACTACTATTCTTGTTTTTTGGGACAAGACAAGCCAATAATTGGTGTGCTGTGCCATTTTAACTTCAATTCATGCAAAACTGGCCCTAGGCATTACATTTTGCTGCACATGTGTGGTTTCTTTCTCGGTGATGGTAATAAGTGCATTACAGCGTTATTGCTGATAATTTTTTTTTATTCCTGGAAGTGTTTTCTTTTTGCTGAATTTTGAAAATGCAATTAGTTAATACAAAGTGCTACCTTATTTTGAGTAAATTGTATTGAAGGCATTTCATGGCTTGTTATTTAAAGCTAATGCGTGATTATGAAAAGGAATACTTCCCAACCACCCATCACCCTACTGTCGCTCGTAGTGATTCCCTTTCATTGTGTGTGTCATGTGAAAACCACTTTGTCATAGCTCCCCGTGTTCTACCCAGCCATTAACCCTCTGCATGTGTACCTGTTTCACCCCGGTTGATCCCTGTTGTGTTGAATGGAGGGCACCAAACAGCAGCGGATATGCACCTTTGTCAGATTTAACTAAGTGCTGTAAAGGAGGCTGCGCTCTTTTTCTGTCCAGTTGCTGAAGTGTAACCGTCCAGCTTGTGTGTTGTTTGCCAAGCATGAAACACATATCTTCAGTTCATGTGCCATTTCTAGCTGGCTACTCTTACAATATTGCACTGCCTGGTCATCTTTAACTACTCTTGAAGCATTGGTGTCCTTTAGGCATTCCTATTGTGGTTGTCTGTCTTGCCTGATCATGCACTTGGACATATTTGTTACCAGCTTGACACTGTACTATACCTTACATCATGAGGGATTGCTTTTACAGGCTCCTAAAACAGCCTTTAATCTTATGTTTATGTGATGGCACTGGGCCACTGTGTTCCTTGTGATTACAGGTTTCATCAACTTTTGTTTGGCTTGTGAAGCTGGTAGCTGCAGGCATGGGCAGATTGAGAACATTTTCAGTGTTGACCAGGATATTTAAATTGTCACATCTGTGCACCAATAAGTCTTCATGCATAAAACACATCGTGTTTGTAAAAAGGAAAACATAGAGCCACCTCTCGGAACAGATATTGGTGAGCAGGTGCAAAGCAATGTATCACCAGTATTCGCTAATGAGTGTGTTTGGTTTCGCACTCCATATATGGCACAAGTGAGCATGTCTTCATGCCTACAGATGTTTATTCACAAATGGGCACTTCCTTTTAAATATTAAAGCCCACTAGGGCTCCTTTGATGCATAGATAACATTTAAAAATAGAGATGTTCCTTAATATTCTTTAATAATTTGGCGTCACATGTGAGAGTGTGCCTGTGCTAGTCATTGTCCTGTGTGCTCGAATAGTCTGAGAAAAAATTGTGCAGAGTGACTGCATTTGAGAGTATGGTTTGTTTGTATCCTTATAGTTATAAACATGCTGCTTCTCATATATATATATATATGGTGTAAATTGTTGCTATTGGTTTGCTTATCCAGATGGAGCAGGACACTGTCTGTAGGCAAATTAGAAGCAGCTCACTTGTATTGCCTTGACATTTGAGTTCACATTTTTCTCTTTGAAAGCTTAATATGTTGGAGCAATTATCGATTGGGAAGCAAGTTCACAGGTACAAGCATGTCCACTTTGGTTTTGCAGCATGAAATTTAAAATGAGTAGCAGTCATCTGGAACTCTGCCATTGTTTATTTTTGTACATATGTAACCACATAAAGGAATGGTTCTTTAAATACTACTCACAATGTGAAAGGGGGAAAATTAAAGTGCTATGTGAAATAATTCTGCTGTGTACTGAAAAGGAAATATTATTTTGACTTTGAGCATTCACAAAAGCTTAAAATATAAACTATGTAAGCCCTTATATTTAGACAAGTGTTACAGTCCTGTAGACATGCATACCTCTTTATGAATTCATTTTAAGAACTTAAGTTGGGCAAAGGGCAAGTTAAAGCTCTGAAAACTTAAGTTTATCCCTCTAAGCACCATACACATATACTAGTTGTGTTTGGTGTTTAGCCTGAGCCTTGCAGACTTGGTTGTGTAAGTGAATTGAACAAAAGGAGTGGCACATTGTTTGTCACATTCATATTTGGTATCTGAGGCCATTCTTTGTCTGCTTTAGGTATTGTCATGAACAGTAATTTCATTTTGTGTGAGTGAACGCTTTGGCAGAAATTTCAGTCGCTTGCATGCAGCATACCGTTGAATATGATATTGCACATTACTGTCAGATTGCAACATACTGTCATTTTCACATTGTTGCTCCCAAAAGTATATTCAGAAAAACATGTTCTTGAAAGCTAGAATGGTAACAAATGTTGTACATCACGGGCAAAAGCAGCTAGGAGGTTAAACTGTTTCCTATTTACAATGCGTTTTTTTTCATAGGTACGTGCATATAGCTTCTTTATGACCATGTGCACTAGCCTAAGTAACTCAATTCTGTTCTCTCAATGGTACAGGTTTGAGGAATTGGTTTGCATTCTTCTGTTGGGTCAGCTTGTGTCTGTTACATAAGAAGTGGTGAATGGTTCCAATTTAGAGGTTCTTGATGAAGTTTGACATGTGAGCGACACAACGATCTCTGCACGCCTTTGGCTCCTCTTGCCAGGACTTCCGAGGCAGCCAGAGCGTCAACATGGTGGCTTTATCTTGTATGGGACACTAGCAGGTGTGTGACGAGCAGTCTTCCTCTGCTTGCTGCAGTTATGCCTTTATGCTAACCACAGGTGCAAATGCCTGAGGCCTTGCTTTGTAACACTGAGTACTTTGTGGGGTCTCTTGCTAGGGTAGACTGCATACGTGCATCTTTCTACACATCACCTATTCATGCGATGACGGGCATGTACAGAAGGCATCATTGAACTGCTGCTAAAAAGATGCTGTTTTGAGACTGAAACCATTAGTCGCATAAACCTGTGTGATTTTCATGAGGTAGTGCTTCTTTCGAGACATGGAGCATAGTATGGTAAAGGACTTGTACTGGTGCACACCTTGTGAAAGTGTAAGGATGATATTTGTCTGCGAGAGCAACCCAGATAGCTGCAGTGCTGCTTAGGCAGTACTTGCCTTGATCAAAGCTGGTGTTACCTCTGATGCCTCTTCTGCTTCCTTCCAAGGTGATAAAGCTTGCGTTGTAGTTTACCTGTCATTTTTTTGCAGCAAAACCATCTGATTTACTTCCGTTTTCCAAATGAATGATTGTGTATCTGTTTTCCACGAGCGAATTCACTGACCATAGTGTGCATTCAAGCTTAATTGAGCACCAGGAAGTATTGTCATCTGTAGGCCAGTCACTATTTTAGTCACATTGTAGTTTTGGTGCTGCGCATCAAGGCAAAAGTATGAAAGTAATTCTGCATCTATTAGAGTACTGGTATAGGTAATTCGACTATAACCTGCTGTATATGCCTGCTATGTATGTGCTACATTTCTGACTTCAGAAGCCACATAGGGAACTGCTGCAATGTGGTTTCTGTTATGAGGCATATAAGAGATGGCAAGTGTTAGTGTTGGCTAGTTCTTCGAGTTCCTACACATATTTATTATTTCTTCCCATTCCCCTCTCCCTGTCTTGCATATCTAGACTTACCTAGGCAACCTGCACACTGGTTTAGGGACAATCGCTCTTCATTCCTTCTATTATTGTGCCATTTGTAATTGAAAATTTTAAATTGTCTTTGCTGCTGCACATGTAGCATTCCGACAAGCAATTGAAGTGACTGCAAATGGACGTTCTTGGCTTAGGCAACTTCATGCATGTGCCCCTTTACAGAAGTAGAGGAGCTGACAGCTGATAACAGGCAAACGGTTGTTTTGCTCATTGCTCTCAACAAAAAGTAGTTTAACTTCTTCAGCTCATTGCATCTGCCTGATGCTGTTGCATAGCATGAATGTGTTCGTTGGGTACAACATAATAGTGGCCGAGGCACTAGCTGTGGTGCTTTTCTCTTATGGCTGCTAGCGTCGAGCACTGTCCAGGTGTGCCTGAGTGAGGCTTAACAGAGCTGTGTCTGGCATTGGGTCCTGCATAAGGTACCAGTAGTCGCCTCACTTAATAGTTTACAGGTTCTTTGGTCAGAGCAAGCCAAGAAGTGGATATGCATAGACACATTTCTTTCCCCCAGAGTATGTTTCATTGTTTGCACAAGATGCTTTAATTATGTGTTTGTGTGTTGTCTGTAGCAGAGAGTTTATTTTACGTGATGTGACTGTGCGAATAGAGCTTCTTTTTGTACATTTTGGCATTGTCACACTGACTCGTCATGTAGGCTGGGGATGCAAACAGTGCTCTCAAGAAACCTGCACTACTTATTTATAACTGCTGTCTGAACAGTGCGAACATGTGGGCCTTGCTTGGACATGATGCATCCTGTGCCATGCAGAGGGCTAAACTGGCCAGACTTGTATTGAATAAGTGCCATGCTTTGTTGATTGTGCCCACTTTGCTGGCTGACCCTGTAAGCCTGATGAGCCTGCATGCGTGCATTAACAAAATGCCTATTGGTGCGAGTCACTTAAAGGCTTCAGCGTAGCTACGAATGAGAAAGAAAACAATTACTATTGTCATCTGATTTTATTATTCTTTTTAATGACACGGGACATTGAAAGTACAACACACTTGCCTGACATAATGAAACAACTAATGATAAATGCTAATCTTTGATAAGACCGTCCCTACATTTCAAAGTTGTCAGCCCATCTATTTATTGCCCTCATTGCGAGTGAACTGATGAGGGAGGAAAGTTAGCAAGTGTATGTGCAAGCTCATACACTTTGCAATTGGCGTGAACTGTTGTAGCTACATACTAGGGTCCAGGTGTAGTCTCAGTAAAACCTGCAATTCCTGTTGCCTTGCAGTGCAGAATTTCAATGCGAGAGAAACTCTGAGACAGAAACAGCTCAATATTCTTTGCATTTTCTTCATTATTATGCCTTCAGATTTTCTGTGAGTGTCGCAGAGTGGCCAGAAACCACAGATGACATAATGATCCGTTGGGTGTTCAGCTACAGTGGCCACAATTCACCATTGCATCAAGGCATGTGGGTCAGTCACTGGACGCATCTGTACACACGGTTTTGTCCGTCAAGACCTTCCCTGTAGTTTCTTCTCCTTACAATTTCTTACCGCGTGTTACACGGATTTCTCATGAAAACTTTGAACCACCACCATCACAGCTCCTGTGTAGGTCCTGGTGTGCATAACTTTCTTATTCTTCCTGATGTGTTATTAGAGCCAGGGGTTTGTAAATGATCTGCTGCTGGCTGTTGTCCTGTGGTTGTTCGGTATACAGTGGATTTTGTAGCAGGCAGAGCCTTCCAATGGAGGTTGCTGAAAACAATAAAGTGATCTTTCTTTTTAAGTGCGCTCTCGTGTATTTTTTTAAAGGGGCCATGACACCAAATTCTCCACATTGATGTTAATTGCATGTTAACCATACACCTTCTACAGGAAGCTGGCTAAAATTGAGTGCAAGGTACATTTGATCTTTTTACTTCACCATCTTTGCTTCTTCCCTGCGACTTTCCCACTGCTGCTACTGGTACTGTCTGGCACACAGCGTCAGGGGGGTTGTTCAGAGCGCATCTATACATGACAGGAGCGAGTCGGAGAGGAAAGGCGACACGAAAAGCTTGTTTGGACCCCACCGCTGATTTCAAGTAAACAACCGCATTTCCAAATGCAAGTCCTGGAACCATTGCACCTTTCCACATACTCCGGAGCACCTTGTACCAATTGTATCCCCATGGCACTCAGTGTTTCATTATGGCCGCATTTCCGTGTCAAATGTGCAGAATGCCCTCTGGAGCTTCCTCGGCGTCACCACATTGGCCTCTTGACAGCTGTAATTATCGGTGACCCCTCTCAAACGCATTGTAGAAACTGCAGCGCTTCCCTTTCTACTAATGTGGGAGTCCAGAGGGTGCGTAGATAGAACTGTAGAGGAGGGAGGAGAAGAGGCAGTTCCCGTACAAGAAGAGGGGGGTAGGTGACATGAGAAGGCAAGGAAACAGCGGTTGCGGGGAAACTGGATAAGCTAAAGTTCAAGATACAGTACAATAAGTTGCTGCTATTTCTGAAAAATAAACGCCATGCAAATTTGTGAAGCAGGCAAATTACGCAGGGCGTGCAGAAACAGAGTCGCATTAATTAAAGCACACCGCAGGGCCCAGGTGACAATATGGAAGCCGTCTACCGTCAAATCAACACTTCTGTGCCCACCGCAGTTAGCTTTGGGGCTATGGCATGGCTTCAGGTTGCGGATTTTATCCCGGCCGCGGCATCTGCATTTTGACGGGGGCAAAATAGAAAACTCGCATGCACTTAGATTTTGGGAAACGTTAAAGAACATCACGGTCTCAAAATTAATCCGGAGTCTGCCACTCTGGCGTGCCTCGTAGTCCGATTGTGGTTTTGGCACGTGCAGCCCCTTAATCCAATTCAAGTTTAATACTTCTGCCAGGACGCGATGTGCTATGTGAAGCAATGACAATGATCAACCCTCTCCGAGCTTATGAAATATGGCGCACAAAGACTCTCAAGCAAACATGTCTCGCTGTGTGTTCTGTGTACTACGCAGACAAACGGCAGTGGCGCACGCGTGGTAACGTTTAACATCAACTCTGCGCTCGCATGTTAGACTAAACATTGAAGAAACGAAGCTTCAAATGAAAGCAACCAGCACAAAGTTTCGCTTGCGTCGATTCCCACAGTGCGTAGGATCTGCACAATTTTTCTATATTGCAGTTGAACCATACAGTTATCTGGCAACACTGATGGGTGATGAAGTGTTGCAGCCACTCTATGAAAGGGTCGAGAGAGAGAGAATAAACTTTTATACTGAGCCCTTAGTAACGGTTGGTGCGCGCTGGCACCAGATGGGGTGGAACCTTTTTCTCAGGTCCCATATGTGTCCAGCAGTTCCTGGCCCCTAGCCACCAGCGCGAGCTGTGTCGGTAGGTCGGGGCTGGACAACAAGGTCTCCCATCGCTAGGGGGGGGGGGGGGTTCTTAAGCTTAGTGCACTCTGCAAGGATGTGTGCTAGAGTGCCTTTTGATCGTCTGCAAAACGGGCATGAAGTGTCGTGCTCTGTTGGGAACATCTTGTGCAAGAGCACGGGATGCGCTAGCGACCCCGCTTGCGTACGTCGCACGATCGTTTCCTGCGTTCGGCTGAGTTGCGGATGCGGACGGGGAAGCCTACATCTGCCGCTTCTGTACATTTGTGTGATTTCTTTAACTTGTCACGGGGTGCGGTAGCTCTGGCTCGTCCTCGGCCAGGATTGACAGTTCTCGGGCATAGTGGTCGGCGAGTGCGTTGCCTTCCACTTGCGAGTGAGCCGGGACCCACACGAGCTCAACGGCCCGTCCCGGTGATTTGAATTTGGTGAGGATCGCTAGTGCCGCGGGAGAGAAGTGGCCAGGCTCAGTGGAGCCCTGGAATAGGGGCACATCCGTGCTGAAGAGCCAGGCAGCAAGCGCAAGACGGCTCACCGCTAAACCCCTTGATAGCATCAATAAAGTTTCTCTCTCTCTCTCTCTCTCCCCTTGCGGTAGCTTGCGTAGGCGGTCTGTGAGTCTGTGACCACGGTCCTCACTCCCGGTTGTGCGAGTGCGAGGGCCACGGCCACTTCTTCTGCTTCGGCTGTATTCGTTGTCCGTATCGACGCGCCTGTGACCAGTTTATCAATGCTGGTGACGACCGCCGTTGCTCTGGTTCCGTGCTTGGGAAGCGAGGCGTCCGCGTAGAGAACCTCGGGGTCCTCTTCCAGCTGTGCCTCGGGGTCCTCTTCCAGCGAGCCAGTGCCTTGGCCCGCGCAGAGCGTCTCTCGTCGTTCGTCCCCGACTGAAAAGGTCGAGGATGCTTAAGCTTCGCCTTCAAGAGTGGAATGCGATAGCATTCAAAGATCCCCGACTGCTTCTCGCACTTCCCGGCAACTAGAGCGTATGTAACCGTAATGTTTACTAAGAAATGCCGGTCGCGAACGCTATGCACGAAGGCGGGCTTTCTGGTAGAAACTAGTGTAGCAACATCGAACTGGTTTTGCGGAAAAAACCAGTTATACGGTTGTTCGATTTGTCGGTTATTCAAATTTTAAAACCGGATAACCGGAGTGATGGGTTATTCGGTTATTAGTATCCGGATATTCGGATAGCCAGATATTCGGATACCCTAGTTGGTATTTGTTCATCTGTACTTGTGGCCAAATTATACATCTTTCTCTCTTGTATTAGATTTGTAGTTATTCTTGTGACCGCTCGTGCAAACCCGATATCCTGTCTGGTTAACCTACTTACCTTTCGTTTTTTAAATTTATCTTTCTGAATTGCTGTGCTCTCTAAAATAGTACTACAGGCTTTCCCCCTGCAGTTATTTCAAGCGCCAGCTATTTTAGTCGAAGTGCCAAATAATTCATTCTATGCACCACATATTTTAATCCTAACGCCAGTGAATTTAATCCAATAATGCATTTGCGGAGGTGTTCTAGGATGTTCAAAATATTGATGAAATATTATGTTGCACCGACCAAACATAACAGAAGAGCTTTCTTGATGAGCATTGTCATGTGACTACAAAAATACCTTTTCCGCGCGATACATCGAAATAATACATAGTTATGGACATTATATTACTGCCATGAACAGGTCATGCAAAATGTAGCTATTTGATGGCTTTGCTGACATGCATTGAAACAAAGGGGCATCCAGCAACAAACGGTTGATTTCTAAAGCTGATAAAAACAGGCCGAAAAGAGTGTCACGTGGCCTCTCATCATTTTGTTTTATACAAGGCCCGTTCACATGGATATCAAATGAACGAGCTTCGAACAATCTTTGCGATTATAACCATGTAGTGCGTCTGAGATCACGTGGAAGAGGGTGTCACGGGATCTCGCGTAACATTCGCCAGCATATTCCCGATTCCCAACCATATTGACATGGACATCAAACGATTAGGCTTCGAAGGAGCTCTGTGATAGTACCGACGACGGGTACACCACCAAGTGGTAAATGATGTCATGTGACCTTGCGTATAACTTTCGGAAGCCCACGTTTGATTCACAAACACAGGGAGATGGGTGTCAAATGAACATGAATCGCAAAAGCTATGCTATCGTGCACACGTCATCATCATCATCATCATCAGTCTGGTTACGCCCACTGCAGGGCAAAGGCCTCTCCCATACTTCTCCAACTACCCCGGTCATGTACTAATTGTGGCCATGTTGTCCCTGCAAACTTCTTAATCTCATCCGCCCACCTAACTTTCTGCCGCCCCTGCTATGCTTCCCTTCCCTTGGAATCCAGTCCGTAACCCTTAATGACCATCGGTTATCTCCCCTCCTCATTACATGTCCGGCCCATGCCCATTTCTTTTTCTTGATTTCAACTAAGATGTCATTTACCCGCGTTTGTTCCCTCACCCAATCTGCTCTTATCCCTTAAAGTTACACCCATCATTCTTCTTTCCATAGCTCGTTGCGTCGTCCTCAATTTCAGCAGAACCCTTTTTCGTAAGCCTCCAGGTTTCTGCCCCATACGTGAGTACTGGTAAGACACAGATGTTATACGCTTTTCTCTTGAGGGATAGTGGCAACCTGCTGTTCATGATTTGAGAATGCCTGCCAAACGCCCCCCAGCCCATTCTTATTCTTCTGGTTATTTCAGTCTCATGATCCGGATCCGTGGTCACTACCTGCCCTAAGTAGATGTATTCCCTTACCACTTCCAGTGCCTCGCTACCTATCGTAAACTGCTGTTCTCTTCCGAGACTGTTAAACATTACTTTAGTTTTCTGCAGATTAATTTTCAGACCCACCCTTCTGCTTTGTCTCTCCAGGTCAGTGAGCATGCATTGCAATTGGTCTCCTGAGTTGCTAAGCAACGCAATATCATCAGTGAATCTCAAGTTGCTAAGATATTCTCCATCAACTTTTATCCCCACTTCTTCCCACTCCAGGTCTCTGAATACCTCCTGTAAACATGCTGTGAATAGCATTGGAGAGATCGTATCTCCCTGTCTGACGCCTTTCTTTATTGGGATTTTGTTGCTTTCTTTATGGAGGACTACGGTGACTGTGGAGCCGCTATAGATATCTTCCAGTATTTTTACATATGGCTCATCTACACCCTGATTCCGTAATGCCTCCATGACTGCTGAGGTTTCGACTGAATCAAACGCTTTTTCGTAATCAATGAAGGCTATATATAAGGGTTAGTTATATTCTGCACATTTCTCTATCACCTGATTGATAGTGTGAATATGGTCTATTGTTGAGTAGCCTTTACGGAATCCTGCCTGGTCCTTTGGTTGGCAGAAGTCTAAGGTGTTCCTGATTCTATTTGCGATTACCTTAGTAAACACTTTGTAGGCAACGGACAGTAAGCTGATCGGTCTATAGTTTTTCAAGTCTTTGGCGTCCACTTTCTTAAGGATTAGGATTATGTTAGCGTTCTTCCAAGATTCCGGTACGTTCGAGGTCATGAGGCATTGTGTATATAGGGTGGCCAGTCTTTCTAGGACAATATTCCCACCATCCTTCAACAAATCTGCTGTTACCTGATCCTCCCCAGCTGCCTTCCCCCTTTGCATAGCTCCCAAGGCGTTCTTTACTTCTTCCGGCATTACTTGTGGGATTTCAAGTTCCTCTAGACTATTCTCTCACATTATCGTCGTGGGTATTACTGGTACTGTATAAATCTCTATAGAACTCCTCAGCCACTTGAACTATCTCATCCATATTAGTAACGATATTGCCGGCTTTGTCTCTTAACGCATACATCTGATTCTTGCCTATTCCTACCTAGTTTCTTCTTCACCGCTTTTAGGCTTCCTCCGTTCCTGAAAGCATGTTCAATTTTATGCATATTGTAGTTCCTTATGTCAGCTGTCTTACGCTTGTTGATTAACTTCGAAAGTTCTGCCAGTTTATTCTAGCTGTAGGGTTAGAGGCTTTCGTACATTGGCGTTTCTTGATCGTGCACACGTAGCGAACGTCGAATCACATGGGAGATGCTGTTATGTGGCATTGCATATCTTTCACTAGCCCATGCGCGATTTGCAACGATACTGACATCGACGTCAAACGATCGGGCTTCGAACAAGGTCAGCGATGATACGCACTTCGCGTACTTCAGACCATGTGTAAAAGTCGCATGACATCACGTAACTTTGGCCAGACCATGGGTAATTAGCAACATGCCAACATGGATATCAAACGAACGGGGAACTCAAAAGTTATGCGATGGTGTACTCGTAGGCTGTCGTAGCTAACGTCAAACCACGTGGGAAACGCTGTCACGTGACCTCGCCCATTTTTCGCTAGCCCATGCGCGATTCCCACACATACTGACATGGATATCAAACCAACTCGTTTCGAAGAAGCTATGCGACGGTACGCATGTCGCGTACTTCAGACCATGTGAAGAAGAGTCGCGTAACATCACGTTACCTTTGCAAGCCTATGGTCAGTTTGCAACCATTCTGACATCAATATCAAACGATCGGGAATCGAAAATAGTTGTGCGGTGGTATAACCACGTAGCGAACCTCAGACCAGGTGGCAAAGTATCACGTGACCCCACATAACTTTCGCAGGCGCACGGGTGCTTCCCAGTCATATTTTTCATTTATTTTCACCACCTTGGATATGGATAATATACGAACTGGCTTCGAAGACACTCTGCAATGGTACCCATGAAAAGCACGTCAGACCACGTGATAAAGTGTGTCAGGTGCCCTCACGGGACTTTCTCCAGTCATTCAGTGATTTAATTACAAGCATAAAGACGTCTCGGGGACAGGGTTTTGGCGGCCTTCAACAGCATCTGCTTGGAGTTCGCCCCAGATTAAGCATCGTTGAGGGTCCGGCAGGAAAGACGATATGATGTAAAAGCAAATAACATAAGTTTCATGCATCATTAAGGGTGAGCGAACGTTCAGCGCGCGTGCTCCTGCACGCATGGGCAGAGAAGATGTGTTCGTGGCGTCTCGCTTACCTTCTTATACGCTACACCATCCGCGCAACCTCATTCTTTCTTGCTACCTGGTAGAGGGCCTTGTCAGCGCACTGGTCAGCCCACGCAGAGAAATACGGAGAAAAACCACTCACTGGCAATCCACACCGAGGAATAGGGAGAAATATCACTCCCTGATGTGGTGGGGAGCGTAGGTCACGTCGCGTCAACTCACTGGTCAACCCACTGGCCAACCCACACAGAGGAATTCGTAGCGAAACCACTCCCTGGCTTAGAGGTGGAGAAAGTAAGACAAAGGAAAATGATATTTGCACTGGTGCATAATCCCGTCGCATACCCCCAACGGACAAGTCTTGTCATGTTGAGGAGCGTGGCGATTAGGCACGTCGTCTCAGGCGCTTGGCATCCGTTCCATTCATCGCCGCACAGAGTGAACCATAACAACACGCATACTAACTACACGGAAATCAAACAGCCAGTGCGACTTCTGCCACGTAACACCACGGAAACAAGTTAAAAGCGCGTCACGTGACTCTGCATTGAACATGACTGACTGCATAACCCATTGACGTAGATTTCACGGCGAGAGGAATTTACCATGAAAGCCATGTGGTACTGATAGAAGAAATGACTTGATAAAGCTTGCCATTCTTTTTTTTTTCTTTCCTCGCACACACAAAGGAAGCCTGAAATACTTGCAATTCTTGCTTCGGTAGTTGCTTTTAACACATTAACGATGCTATCGATTTATTGTTATGGTCTCGTTGCTGGGAACGTTGGGCTGCTTTGAGCGTTATCACTGCACACAATTCCTTACTATGTGAAAAGAGGTACGCGCCTTTCCATGGGTGAGCAGAAGCATGACTATAGGCGTAATAAATAATAGCGGTAAGTTCTATTTTCTTTTTAAATATTCGCCATGTTACTTTAGCTCGAACAAGTTGAGTGCCAGTTTTCACCGGAATTCGCCATTCGATGGAACGGAATATGTGAACAGAATGAAGTCGGCGCGAATTATCCTCGTATTATTTCTCTACTTCAAACACCGCAATGCTTGAACTCTTGTAGCGTTGTGCTATCTCTTTCCTAACTTTTTCTAATATTTCAATTCGCCATTTTTTATACATATTGCGCTTCGCGATCACTGAGGTGTGCAAATAGCAAGAATGTGTCATATCTAATAATGCCTTTATTTGGGTCACATGTAGGGTACACGACACTGGAGGCCAGCAGTAAAAGCTGTCGTAAATGACAGCTTGACAAAGCTGCAGGCCCCCATGCACATGACAGCGGTATAGCGGCATTGCTTACATCAGAAAGAACTGGGGAAAAAACACAATACACAGCACAGTACACAATACACCCTGATAAATTAATTCCATTCTCCGGAAATAGAAATAAAAATGATCGTGATATAAGGCAGAAAGTAATGACTGAACAAATGCCTTGAAGCAATTAAAAATGAAAAAAAAAACATTCATATGAAGGTATCGCTTACTAAGGTAAGAAAAACACAATTCAGTACAATTCAAATTAAAATTAAAATTACAATTCAAAATACAATTAAAATATACAAGTCATAAATACAATTCACTCATCAGGTGGAAATAACATCGACACATATACAATAAAAGTGGGTAATGAAAACATGGTCACTTAGAATAAGGAGAAAGGACTTAATTAAAACATAAGTATGTTGAGAACAAGGATAACGGAATAAGGATGAAAAGAGAGTAGCGTAATTGCAGATTTTGAGTGACAGTCAAAGATATGATCATTCGGACATATAATATTTCCGGAGTTCTTTAAATGTACATATTTCCAGCTGTATATTTTCTCTATTCAGTTTATTTAATAATCTCGGTAACTGATTTTTCAGTGTTTGAAGACCATATGTCGTGCGGTATGTTTTTACATTCCAGTATTCGTTGTAATGGGTGACATGGCTAGGAACTTCACTATGTAGGTTCGCTAACTGTTTTAAGAATGTGCCGCCATTTTTTTATTTCCTGTTTATAAAGCTTACTTAGTCGGTAATCGTATATCTTCATAATAGACAGAACGTTGTAGTTTGGAAATATTTCGTGTGTGTGAAAACGACTGTGCACATTTTCTACTGTACGAAGAAACCTTTTTTGAAATATATGGAGCTTTTGTATATTTCTCGTCGTTGTAGACGCCCACACTAATTGACAGTAGTTTAATCTTGAGCAAAACAGGGTGTTATAGATGACCAGCATAATCTTCCGCGTCAGAATACTACGGTTGCGGTATGTGAGGCCTATAACTTGAGATAGTTTTGTTGCTAGATGGTTAATATGATGATTCCATGATAAAGTTTGATGCAAAATTACTCCTAATGTTTTAAATGTAGAAACAATCTCGATCGGAGTAGAGTGTAAGGTCAAATTTCTATTTACAATTATATTTCTTCCTTTTGACCTGAATAATATGCATTTCGTCTTGGACACATTGATCGTCAGGCGGGTTTTTTTCAGTCCATTCTTCTAAAGCAAGCAGTGTGGATTTTGCGGAGTTAAATAATTCTTCAATATCTTTTCCTGTTAGGAAAATGCTCGTGTCGTCGGCGTATATAATAAATTGTGCTATAGGAGAAATGTTTGTAATATCATTTATATGCATATTGAACAGAAATGGGCCTAAAATACTGCCCTGAGGTACGCCGCTAGAAACCCGCAGTTGTTCGGAGATATAGTCAGCTATTTTAACAATTCGTTTCCGATGTTCCAAGTAAGACTTTATTAAAGTTAAGGCTTTGCCACGATAACAATACCGCTCAAATTTTCGAAACAATATTTCATGACTAATGAGGTCAAACGCTTTGGAAAAGTCCAGAAATAATCCAAGTACGAAATTACCTTGCTCGAAATGCGTTAACATATGTTCCTTTAGTGTTAGAAGGGCAAATTCTGTACCTGGCCCTCGCCGAAAGCCATACTGAGAGTTAGTTATTATTTTGTGTTTCGCTTCAAGTTTGTGAAATCAGCTTAATATAACTTTCTCGAATGCTTTAGATAGAATAGGTAGAATAGAGATAGGCCTGTAATTGTTCATGCCATTTTTATTTTCCTTTTTAAAACAACAGTTACCCGTGCAAGCTGCATGTTATGCGGAAAGACACCTTGACTAAGACCAAGATTAAAAATATGTTTTATAACTGGTGCAAGGAGATCAGCGATATACTTAAGAGGTTTAGTTTTAAAACCATCGACATCTTTGCTATTACTGTTATCTAGGCTAGCTATTGTAAATACTTCAGCCTCGCTTGTCGGGTTGAGAAAAATTGTTTTTCCATTCCATCGAAGGTTTTCCAGACTGTTGTGAACGGTATCTTGTACCTTAAGATTAACAAAATATTTATTAAACGCATCTGCAAGTGGTTTCCCCGTTAGTTCGGTACCATTTATAATCGTATCATAGCACACTATGCACATCAAAAGGATACAAGTCAGAATATTCTCATCTGCATCGCTGCGCTTTCTCGTGACAAAATTTTCGAGATTTCTCTACAGCACATGCGGCTCATTTGGGGCAACTTGCCCAGTTAACCAACGTGCGCGCAAGAAAAATAGAGAGTACCGTTTATGCAACGATCAACCTGGCAGGCACCGTCAAACTTTAGCGAACATGTTTACCTAACGTGTCTATATCAAATTATTATCACTTACCACGACTGCCTGAGCTTCCTAACAGCTTCGTTTCCCAACAACGAAAACCTATTTCTGGGGTAAAGGTGACGTTCCCGAATGGAAATGGAAGAAAAAAATTAATAAATTTTATTCGCACGCAATGCTTCCGCGATGGTTGCAAACATCTCCCTTGAAGATCCTGACTCAGTGTGCAGTAATTACGCACAATGTAGCACATCATCCCGATGAACGAGACCATTACAACAATTCGATAGCATCGCTAATGTGTGAACAGCATGCTACCAAACCAGAATTTGCAAGTATTTCAGTCGTCTTGTGCGTGTGCGAGTAAAGAAAAGAAATTATGGCAAGCATTAATTCAAGGTAAATTATGGTACCACATCACTTTCAAGGTAAATTCCGCTCGCCATGATATTCACGGCAATCGGTTCATCAGTCAATCATGTTCAACGCAGATTTACGTAAAGTCCCGTGAGCTCACGTAACACTCCTTCTCACGTAGTCTGACGTGCTATTCCTGGGTACCATCGCAGAGCCTCTTGGAAGCCAGTTCGTATGCTATCCATGTCAATATGGTTGGGAAGCATCTATGGGCCTGCGAAAGTTATGTGAGGTCACTTGATACCCTTCGCCACCTGGTCTGAGGTTCGCTACGTGGGTACCACCGCATAGCTTTCTCGATTCCAGTTCGTTTGATATCCATGTCGGAATGGTTGGAAATTACCCATGGGCTTGCGAAAGTTGCGCTATGTTACGTGACTGTTTTTCACGTGGTCTGAAGTACGCGACGTGCATACCATCACAGAGCTTCTTTAAAGCCCGTTGGTTTGATATCCATGTCAGTATGGTTGGAGAATGTTGGACCCATGAGCCTAGAGAAAGATACGTAAGGTCACGTGACAACCTTTACCACCTGTTGTGTCTTGCGTAGTTGTCGTCACAGAGCGTCTTTGAAGACTGTTTGTTTGATATTCATGTCAGTAGGGCTGGGAATAACCCATGAGCCTGGCGAAAGTTACGTAATGTCACGTAAGACCCTTTACCACGTAGTCTGACGGGCCCTACGTACGTACCATTACAGAACTCGAAGCCCGTTGGTGTGATATCCATTTAAGCATGGTTAGTAAACCCGCATGGGCTAGAGAAAGATACGTGAGGTCACGGGATGCCCTTTCCCACAGGATTTGACGTTTGCTACGTGGGTATCATCGCACAGCTTTTGCGATTCCTATTCGTTTGATATACATGTCAGTATGGTTGGGAATAACCCATGAGCCTGGCGAAAGCTACACGAAGTCACGTGACACCGTTTTCATCGTTGTTTGACGTGCGCAACGTCGATACCATCGCAGACCTTGTTTGAAGCCCGATTGTTTGATATCCATGTCAGTATGGTTGGGAATCACGCATGGGCTAGCGAAAAATAGGTGAGGCCACGTGACAGCGTTTCCCACGTGGTTTGACTTTAATTACGTGTGCACCATCGCATAACTTTTTGAGTTTCCCGTTCGTTTGACATTCATGTCGGCATGGTTGCTATTTACCCATGGTCGGGCTAAAGTTACGTGATGTCACGTAACTCTTTCACGAGGTATGAAGAACGAGCAGTGCGTACCATCGCAGACCTTGTTCGAAGCCCGGTCGTTTGATATCCACGTCAGTATGATTGGGAATCATGCCTGGGCCAGCGAAGGATACGTGAGGTCAGGTGACAGCGTCTCCCACGTATTTTGACGTTCGCTACATGTGTACCATCGCATAGCTCTTGCGATTCCCGTTTGTTTAACACCCATCTGTCTGTTTGAGAACCACATGTGGACTTCCGAAAGTTACGCAAGGTCACGTGACATTCTTTACCACGTGGTCTAGCGTACCCTTCGTGGGTACTATGGAAGCATAGCCCGTGAAGGACGATAGACAAAGACTACACAGGAAAAGCGCTATTGTCCTTCCCGCGCTATGCTTCCAGTATAACTATGTATTATCAACCAGCCCAAGCCTATACTCTCCTGTGGGTACTGTCACAGCTCCTTCGAAGCCCGATCGTTTGATATCCATGTCAATATGGTTGGAAATCAGGAATATGCTGGCGAATGTTACGTGAGATCCCGTGACATCCTTTTCCACGTGATCGCAGATGCGCTTCGTGGTTATAATCGCAGAGATTGTTCGAAGCTCGTTCATTTGATATACATGTCAACGGGCCTTGTAGAAAACAAGATGATGAGAGGTCACGTGGCGCTCTTTTCAGCCTGTTTTTATCAGCTTTAGAAATCAACGGTTTGTTGCCGGATGCTCCTTTGTTTCAATGCATGTAAGCTAAAGCCATCAAATAGCTACGTTTTACGTGACCTGTTCACGGCAGTAATCTTCATAGCAGTATAATATTTAGATCATATATCGCGCAGGAAAGGCATTTTTGTAGTCGCATGACAACGCTCTTCAAGAAAGCTCTTCAGTTATGTTTGGTCGGAGCGAAATTGTAACATTTCGTGATTATTTTGAACATCCTGGAACACCTCCGCGAATGCATCTTTACCCTTTATTAAATTCACTGGCGTTAGGATTTAAATATGTGGCGCTTGGATTAATTTGAGCGGAAAACCTAGTAGATTGGAATATTCGAATACCCAGCTAACCGGTTATTTAAACCGGATATCCTCAATATTCGTTTAGTAAAATCCGGATAACCGTATTTCGAGACCGGATTCAGTTCCCCCCGGTTAAACCGGCTACGACACATCCGGTTTGACGGATAACCCGCCGTGGTTGCTCAGTGGCTATGGTGTTGGGCTGCTGAGCACGAGGTCGCGGGATCGAATCGCGACCACGGCGGCCACATTTCGCTGGAGGCGAAATGCGAAAACACCCGTGTACTTAGATTTAGGGGCACGTTAAAGAACCCCAGGTGGTCAAAATTTACGGTCTCCTCCACTACACTCTTAAAAATATACACCCTTCTGCCACACAACAATAATCGTCATCTGTCTTGTCCGCATTTCCTTTCTTTAAGGGGGTATGGTAGGGTAAACCCCCTCCCCCCCCCCCCCAAAAAAAAAAAAAAAAAAAAACATCGAAATTGCAATTTTCGCACAGAAAAATCGACTGCACTATGAGGAATAAAGCTGCGGAAGCGCGACCTCGAGCGCCCGCTGAAAGCGGTTCAAATGTCGCGCCGAAGTGTGCCGTGCGCACTGGCGTTTAAAAATGGCGGGCGGAGGCCAGTTTGCTTATCGTTGTCGCTCGCGGTTTTCTTCGTTATGGCGTGTTTTTTTGCTTGTGTGTGTGTGGTAAGTAAAGGATTTGTACTGAAAAATCATATATTAAAAGGAGACATCCACAAAATCGCAGCAATTGTCGCAAAGGAATCCCATACGGGTTCCTCGTAAGGAAAGCATCGCAGCTGATGAAAAATTCGTTCTGGTCCGGGGCTCGAACACGGGACCACCGCTTTTCTGAGGCAGCCGCTCTACCATCTGAGCTAACCAGGTGGCTAGCAGATGGCCGGGCGAAGTCGAACTTGTTAACAACTCGAAGCAAGTGTTTGACGTAATAGTCATTTGTAGAAAATAACTATATTACGTCAAACTCTTGCTTTTGCTTACGTGGTTGTGGTCGCCTCCCTTTCGATTTTCAAACGTATTGCTTGCCCAGTAGATGGCACGATGGTCCAGCAAATGGAGCAGAAAGAGAACTTTCAAAGGTTTTTCTGAGCAAATATATTCATGGACGAACACACAACACCAATGAGTCGCTCAACCAACTCATCTGGTGCCGCTGCCCTAAGAAAATGTCAGTGCTTACACATTGAAAACAGCAACTAACAATGCTATAGCCTACAAAAATTACGGTAATTCTGCACGAAAAACTGTTCTGGAGGCCCTTGGAATTGTTCCAGGTCTGTTTTGTAATATTGCCCTCGACAGGATGGACAAAGAGCGTGTTGACAGGGCAGAATTGTATGACTCTGTCGAGAGCAAGGAAGGACGACGGATAGAAAGGATCACTAAAAAGGGTTTTGGAGACACCTGCAAGAAAGTCAGCAGTGAAATATATTCTCCTGGGGCATGTTGAACATCCACAAGCAGTATAGGAACATAAAACTTCATTTTTCTCAAATTGCATTTTTTATGAATTTGTGAAATTCAATGTAGCTTTTCTCGGAAAGTATTCATCCCATTCCAGTGAAACTTTGTACACATGTACTACAACCAGTCATAAATATTCTGAACTAAAAAAAATCTGTGATGATGTGAATGATAACTCTGGAAAAATTTACACTGCAACAAACCCCCCTTGTGGTTTTGTGCAAGGAGATATATATATATATATATTTTTTTTTGGGTGCGAACTCCAAAGTGCATATGATATCTCTTTAGTTCAGATGTAACCTATGGGCATTTAGAATAACACTGTGCAATATCAACACATTCCTCTGCGTGATTGCAGAGAAAAGGTACATCAAATAATTAAACACACCTAAAATTTTGGGAGTGGGCTACAGGAAAGGAAAACCGTCTAGACACAAACAAGGTGCCTCAGGTTGTATCCAAGGGCATCTTTTGTAAGCGCGAGAAATTTGATGCAAATATCTGCAGCCGTTTCTAAAATATTACGTTAAAACTAAAATTTACCATTTATCCCACCATACCACCCGCCGTGGTTGCTCAGTGGCTATGGTGTTGGGCTGCTGAGCACGAGGTCGCGGGATTGAATCCCGGCCACGGCGGCCGCATTTCGATGGGGGCGAAATGCGAAAACACCCGTGTGCTTAGATTTAGGTGCACGTTAAAGAACCCGAGGTGGTCAAAATTTCCGGAGTCCTCCACTACGGCGTGCCTCATAATCAGAAAGTGGTTTTGGCACGTAAAACCCCATAATTTAATTAATTTTTTTTAATCTTACCATACCTCCTTAACGCGGCGAGCCCGGTACTTCCCAGTAACGAACGGCATGCGCGTTATCAGCATGACATAGCATTCCCGACAGGAAAGTAGCGGGCGTGGCGTTTTCAAGAAAGGAAACGCAAGCAAGGTTAATTACGATTATTGCACTCTAAGAAACGTTTACACCCTTTGAGTTGTATTTTGCCACAGAACAATAAACGTCATGTGTCTTGTCCGCATTTCCTTTCTTTAACGCTGCGAGCCCGGTACTTCCAAGTAACGAACGGCATGCGCGTTATCAGCATGACATAGCATTCCCGACAGGAAAGTAGCGGGCGCGGCGTTTTCAAGAAAGGAAACGCAAGCAAGGCAGATGACGATTATCATTGTGTGGCAGATATACACCACAAAGGGCGTAAACTTTTTAGAGTCTGTTGTGTGACAGAGATACACCCCAAAGGGTGTAACTTTGCCTAAGAGTGTACGGCGTGCCTCATAATCAGAAAGGGGTTTTGGCAAGTAAAACCCCATAAGTAATTATTAATTTGACAGATATTTGCAAGCACTATAGTAGAAACGCGTCCTCCTGCATGGGCCGCGATGGATGGATGGATGGATGGATGGATGGATGTTATGAGCGTCCCCTTTGGAACGGGGCGATGGGTTGCGCCACCAAGCCCTTGCTATTATACTGCCTAATGTCCTACCTATGTTAAACAATAAAAAAGAAAAAAAGAAACGCTATGAACTCCCGCAACCAAATTTTCTGTTCCCCTCTTGCGAACTGTGTTTGTGTACGTCTCCGTTTTTTGTCGTTTCCCTACTTTTATTCCACCAATCCTCCAATCGCCTCTTACTAATCCCCAAGGGCTTCAAGGAGGCCAGTGGTGCCTAAACCGACCGCTGGGTAGACGTCTTCACATTCTAATAAAACATGCTCCATCGTTTCCCTATCTTTACCGGAGCAAGCACATGCTTCTTCGTCCTTCTTATATCTCGCTTTATAGGTGCGCGTTCTAAGGCATCCCGATCTCGCTTCGAAAAGTAATAAGCTTCCCTTTGAGTTATCATAAATTGTTTCTTTCCTAATTTCGTTTTTTCCTCTTAAGTAGTAACTCATAGCAGGTTTCTTTTCCATTGCCGCCACCCATGAGATTATTTCGGCCTCTCTGACTTTCCGCTTGACGTTCTTTGTTGCTGTGTTGCCCCCCCCCCCCCCCTACAGGCCACATACTTGCTGGTAAGCTTCCTAGTCCTTTTCCTCCACTGTACAGATACCTCAACACTCTGCCAGCCCATTTACTTTCTTCCATATTCTTCAGTCATTCTTCATACTCAATTTTACTGCGAGCTTCCCTCACTTCAAAACTAGTCCAGCCCATATCACCCTGCACAGCTTCATTTGTAGTCTTCCCGCGATGCGGCAGTGGCGACCGCCATCTGGAAGTATTGCATGCAAGGAAACGGGCGCGCCGCTCCGTGGCCTCCAAGATACGCGCCGGCGCGTGCAAATGGCAGACGCCGTGGCTGGCCAATGAATGGTAGAAACGCTGGAAAAGGGGTTTCTTTGAGTTTTAGCGTAACATAATTCTGTTTTCTAGTATACGCCATGCGCAAAACGCCGACAACACCGCCTATCGCCAAAGCTGCGAAGCGTAGGCGGGCTCGGGCGAGCACTGTTCCCATCAGCGCCTATGCGCGTGCTGCAATGTTTGCGTTCTTGATCGTAATTTAACGCTTCGGACAGCCTTCAGCGATGTCTTGAAGCAACTGTTGCGTAGGTGGGCGATTTAACACGTACGGCAACTCGTCAGGCACACGCTTAGTTTCCTGTGATGCTTCGCGAGCATCAGTGAAGGCGGCGGTGGATCGCGGCTGTTCGACGTTGGAGATAAGCAATCACGCTTTGTTTACTGCAGTTTTACAGCTATCACTGTTTTTATTTTTTGCTTGATGTAGCAGCGCCTTTAGTGAGCACTTCGACGTTTAACTTAGATTATTAGATTATGGTGTTTCACGTGCCAAAACCGCGATCTGATTATTAGGCACGCCGTAGTGGGGTTACTCCGGAAATTTGGACCACTTGGGGTTATTTAACGGGCACCTCAATCTGACACCTGTGTTTTCGCATTTCGCCCCCATCGAAATGCGCCCGCCGTGGCCAGGATTTGATCCCGCGACCTCGTGCTTAGCAGCCCTACACCTTAGGCACTAAGCAACCACGGCGGGTCGTTTAAAGTTGGTCGCCTCGTCTACAGCCCAGTAACGATAAACATTAGGTTGCTGTTACTCATGAGACGCAATGTCCCCTTTTGAAAATAAAAAATAATATAAAGATGCGAAAAGCTAAGCCAGAGAATGCGGAGCGAAGCTGTGAAGCGCTCGTTGTGTTTAGGCGCTTTGAACAAAGTGCTCCGTGTTAAAAAGCAGGCGACGGCGCCTTCAAAAAAACGTCACAATCACCTATGCGTTGCACGGAATCGGCTGTTGCTCTACCTATTGATGGCACTGAAATGCGACCTGTGGCTTATAACGGTCAGTGTGCGCTCGCCTCAGCTATCTGCATGTTGACTGTACAACGTGGCGTCTGTGAGCATTACAGGCTTTTTACAGGGCATTGAGCCTCGTTTTGAATGCTCTTAATATCACTTCGTGGTAATGAGAAACGCCTGAACTTCGAAGTCCTGATGTCTGCAACTGAAGCATATTCACTTTACCCCATGCGTTGTGGTCAATTCTGAAACTTATTCTTTTTTTTTCTTTCTTGCTAGTGGTCGGAGCGAGTGCTTTTTTTTCTTTTTCTTCTTTTGCATGAAATGGGCCAATATATGTTCATCTTGCTTCACTGAAGCTGTCTCTATTTTGAAGATGATTTCAATGTAGCACGTGCTTTACAAGAGTGATTTATAGCCATGCTTTGTACTCGCTTTCAAAGTGTTAATGTTGTGTCAACGTACTCTTTCAACTAATTAAAGAGCGCTGCATTGGCTATTCAGACTAGGGGCACTACAACAGGCGATACAACATGCGGTTTAATTCTACTTTTGGGTGTGAGGGTGATACTAGTAAAAATGGTGGTGACGCTAAAAAATAACGTAAGATATAAAAGCAATATGGTCTTAACTTACCAGGGAGGTAAATTTTCAGCTATGGCGTCTTCCGCTATGTCACTTGCATGCTCCCTGAAACCATTGAAACGCTCTGCTTGTTTAACGATATGGAACATTTGACATCCACGCTGTGCAGACAGTGTTAAGACGCAAGCATAAAAAGGATCAACCCTTAATTATTTCCGGAGTACTATATGTGCTATTTTTCTCTAGCTCATCGTGCTGGTTTGCAAGCTTTAGCGTCGCTGGCTTTTCACGTGGCCGCACCTGTACGAACCATTCGCAGGCACTACGCGTCGCTCCTTCAACCTAATATATATATATATATATATATATATATATATATATATATATATATATATATATATATATATATATATATATATATAAACATGACAAATAAACGAAGCAAGTGTGCATAAAGAAGGTTGATTAACGGGCCAACAAATGAAGTCATTAGCGGCTGAGGCGTTGTGCTGAAAACGGCATACCGGCGATATGAGCTCCATTTGCGGCAAACACTTGGCGCGTAAGGAGACAATGTCGTCCCAGACAGCCGTAAAGTCGGACACATGTCCACTATCGTACAGTGCGATTTCCTTGCTCACACTGACACCGCAGAAGTAACTATCTGGGACGCGCACAAGCGGCAAATCGCACGCACACACTACAGTCATGCCTGCAGTGGAAGCAGGCGTCTCCGGCTTGTCTCCGGCACGAGGCCCGCCTGCGCTTCCAACGGCCACCGCTACGCGGCTTTCAGTGGCGCCTCTGCAGGCGCTGCGCATGGCGGATAGTCAAATTACAATCCGACGCTATCATGTTTGTAGGTTGTGTGTAAGTCGCACTTTACGATTTTTCTACGTATTTTAGCTTGAGAAATTCAATTAGTTCGGTAGCTTCCTTGCGTCACCTGGGTATGGGTGGTTCGAAAATCTTTTTTGGCGAAACGACGTCCGGCGCCGGATTTTCTGCGACACAGGGCACCTAACCCTGTCCCGTTAAAAACGCACAAGCTGTGTGCTTTCATGAGTGGCCGTGGAAACGCGTTCTGCGCGGTCGGCGCGCTACATAGGCGTGGTTTCGCTGTCGTATGTGCATCTCGGAGGTCAGCCCGAGATCGTTTCTAGATGTGTTCTCTGGTTTGTGCTGTTATTATCGCGTGAAAAAAAATTGCGGGCGCAATGCATAGGCACCCTGCAATGAAGTTTGGTTGTACATGTCGCGCCACCTAGCTGCGGCGGTGAGCACTCGCGAGTAGGCCCTCACCGCCATTTCGCCATTGTCCGTACTGTGCTCCTTTTCCTCCTTTTACTTTTTTGCAATGGATTCACCGCGGCCTCTCGGCAGCTCCTCCGTGAGAAGCTTGAACAAAAAGAACAAGTGCAGGTACTGCTGCGTTAAGGATTTTTCACAACCGCGAAGGGGATGTCGGCATCAAATTGTACCGCTTCCCTTCAAAACCGTGGGAAGCAACCCGGCTGCTGAAGTGGATCGTCGCGGTTTGTGTCGCTCTTGCGAATTTCTGTTAAACAAGCTAAGACGTAAATGCAAAAAGAAAAAAAAAGAGCCAGCAGCGGCATCTGTGAAAACGCACAATAAAGTGACAACTGCATAAAAACACGCGAACTGATACCCGCTGTTGTAAATTGGTTTAGGTAGTTGTTTACCCCACCCGCCGTGGTTGCTCAGTGGCTATGGTGTTAGGCTGCTGAGCACAAGGTCGCGGGATTGAATCCCGGCCACGGCAGCCGCATTTCGATGGGGGCGAAATGCGAAAACACCCGTGTACTTAGATTTAGGTGCACGTTAAAGAACCCCAGGTGGTCGAAATTTCCGGAGTCCTCCACTACGGCGTGCCTCATAATCAGAAAGTGTTTTCAGCACGTAAACCCCCATAATTTAATTTTTGGTTGTTTAGCTCGTCTCGCTCCAAAACAAACGCGCAGTGGTTGTTACGTGTCAAATCTAGCTTCGTAAGCGCTTCGTGCTGCAGCTTTGTACGCACTGTGCTTCTTGTTGTGCAATAAGCCAACGTGCAACTTCTTTCTGCGCCAAGATCAAGACGCGACTGCTGGAACCGGGCTCATTCATGCCGATGTTTTTTCGCGCGTACAATAACAAAACTAAGGTTGGATTGCACCGCAGCACACGACGAGTATTCGCAAATTAGCATTTGTCTCGTGCACGCTAGCGCACATTTGTTCAGTCTTCACGTCTCATCTGATTGCTCTCCATATGTTTCAGCGGTGATGACCTCTCACATTCGAGCTCGAACGACAATACCAGAATATGCTCGAGGCACTTTGTCGACGGAGGAAAAAGCACCTACCTGCCAATCCGGCAAAACCTCTACAATTGTGAGGTGCAAGGCACGTTCCAAGTAATGAAGCGACAAATGACAGTTGAAAAATGTCTATTGCCGTATTTGCTCACTTAAGCGGCACAAAATATTGATTTCTTAATTTTGAGTTCGACGTTGTGAGCATGTTCGCTTTGTTGTGACAAACACTTCGCGACCGGCGGTGGTTGCGTAGGGGCAACGGTGTTGGGTTGCTAAGCACGAGGTCGCAGGATCAAATCCCGGCCACAGTGGCCGCATATCGGTGGGAGCGAAATGCGAAAACACCCGTGTACCTATATTTAGGTGCACGATAAAGAACGCTAGGTGGTCCAAATTATTCCGGAGTCCCCCACTCTACGGCGTGCCTCATAATCAGATCGTGGTTCTGGCACCTAAAACCTCATAATTTAATTTAAGCACTTTGCTGCAATGTACGTGCTTTTTATTTCTTTGACACGATATACATGGATGTAGTCGCAAATCTGGCGTCCTTTGTCAAGCGTCGGTGGTCCAAAATGGGCCTCGATGTCTTCGATTTCCTTAAGATCACAATTTAGAAGAACCGACACGTTTCAACCGAGCGCTGCAAAAGCATGCCCCCGTAGCAGTGGCCGCCTCGGTGTTTCGCTGAACTGACACGGTGGCGCTGACGGCTGAGTCGATCTAAAATCCCTTGATATGTTGAAAGTACCGCCACTCTTTGAACTCTGTCGCCGCCGCGCGACCTCCTCGCCCCTCCGCGTCTCCCCGCGGGAAACTAAATCCCCTTATAAAGCGCACTGCCTTAGAGCTGTGCACGCGGGCCGCAATTCTGAGCCCGCTTCTGGCCCGGGCCCTACACTACCACAGGCGGCCCGCGGTCCGGTCCGACGCTAAAGAAGCCTGAGTTCGCCCGGCCCGGCTCGGCCTTAGGGCGGTTAAGGCCCGGCCCGGGCCCGGCCCGACCTCCAATAAAGCGACGCCGACACAAAAAGAAACAATATCAGGAAAATCAGTTTATTTAAATGACCTTATAATGTTGAACTCTTGCATTCCATATGACAAAATCGTGAATATATACAGATGCAGCGCGGGCATGGAATTGTTATTCTAAGCTATTGTGCAAAAACAACAAGTTGTCCATTGATGAAGGATTAAGGCAAGTGCGGCGCTCCTGCATTATGAATCCGGCAGCGCTGAAGTTTCGTTCACTGCTTGAACTCGTGGCCGGAATGGCTAATAGCCTCTTAGCAAGAAGAGCAAGTTTTGGGTACGTGGCCTCCTTGCTTTTCCAAAACTGCACTAGTTCTGCACTATCTGTACTATATTCGCTTCCCAAACGCTTCCCTTCTCAGCCTTTTTACTGGGAGGCGCCTGCAAGCGGCGGCTTTTCCAAAGCGTCGGTACTTGGTAGAACCGAAAAGGCATTCCGAGCCTCCGCTAGCTTTCGTTTGCCCTTTGTTAGCGTTTGTGCTTCTCTCCCGTCCCTGTAGATTCCATTTTTGATGAATAAATACATTGCACTTCCTGCTGTACCTACATGTGAGACGACAAGCATACTTTCGCATAAGGTACGCAGTCGAGATTGGGGAGCCCGCCCGGTCTGTCCGAGACATAGAAAGCCTGGCCCGGGCCCGGCCCAACCCCCAGTACGAGAATCTCCAAATGGCCCGAGCCCGACCTGCGGGCCGGGCTGGGTCCGGGCTTCCGGGCCGGCCTGAGCCCCTGCCCAGCTCTACCGTGCCTTGCTATGCGTGCATTCACTCGGCGAAAGGTCGTCTGCTGCTCTCGAGCAGCGTAGGCGGCGCCACGGTCGAGGAGGGAGTTGGAAAGAGTGGAGAAACGAGGAGGAGAGAAGGCGGAGGAGGAGAGTGTCGCTACTTTACGAAGTTTAAGGCGTTTTACAGGAAACAGTTCTGCCCTCGTTTTTCTGCACGACGATTGGTCTCCGTGCCGTTGCCCATATAGACTGCGAATAGACAAAAAGAAATAGAAATCTTATCGACTTTCGTCTATAGAAAGTCTATAGATAAATAATAGAGAAAAATAAATATAGCCTGTATCGACTTTTGTCTATGGGGAACCAGCGCTGGAGTTTTCACGACGCCTGCAGGGCCGCCCTGGCGGTCAGAACGTGCACAATGCAGCCGCTCCCGCGGGCGCAAATTGCTACTGGTAGTGGCGTTGCGTGCCCTGAAAGTCGAAGGAAAACAAAAGGACGCCGACGATTCTGTTGCGTATACAAGTGCCACAACTACGTGGGGATGAGGGAGGATGTATCCTCCTTGATCTTTCCATCTAAACCCTACGAACAAGAACGGAGGCGGCGTTCGATCCAAGCAGTCAGGCGAGCGGAGCAAGTTCCCCTCTTGTCGCCCTGTCAAGCGGTGTCGGGCTGGTTTCTAAATCGAATTTCGCGTGTGTGCTTGGTTTATTCGATAGTGAAGACAGTCAGCCATGGCAGACAGTACCAAACAGCAGAATATGCAGTCGGCATTTCGTCGGAAACAAAATGAGCAATGGCATGCACCATCCAGCATATGTACCAACCATTTTTCCTTCGCAATATCACCGCCAAGCCCCTTCCAACGCCACCGCACCAAGCGAACGATACGAAAGGTAAATATTATCCATTCATTGCCAAGAATTATGTGGGAGGGAAGCTGCCTTGTAATACGAGTTGTGAGCGCATACTGCCGGCGCACGCGGACTAAGCCGCCTATGTGTTTTTAAAAATGCGCATGCGGATGAGGACTCGACGCTGAGATGCATCCGGAAAATTTATGTAATTAGTGCTAATTGTTGCCAGCGTTGTTACAGATCCAGCAGCGGAGCACTCAAACCTTTGCTTGCCGAGTCAGCTTATGCAATAAAGCTTTCTTCTCCATTGACTGCTGTAGCGAAGTAACATCAGAATTTTTTATGTCTAGCCAGAGAAATATGGAATGTCTTCAGGCCAACTAATACTTCCGAAACCATAGCGCAGCACGACCGGAGCCATAGCTGCTAGATTTGCGAGGCAGGCTGCCACGCAAGCATGGCAACGGCACACGGCGCAACCGTTAAAGTAACACACATGCTCGCCGTGACACACTGTGAAAAATATATAAAGCTTAAAAAGCTTCTTTAGTCATTTCTTCACTTGATGGCGCTAGCTTCTTTACGAAAACTGTCCACTTGAAGCGGCGCGAAAACGGAAACATACGAACTATAATACGGCCGCACACGTGTGTGTCGTCTGGTCGTGCGGCTGGAATATGCCGCGTTTCGTCGCCAGGGCGGCGTGCAACACATTCTTTTCGACGCGCCGCCTATCCAGCGCTGGTTCCCCATAGGTAGTCTACAGAGGGGAAGTAGACAAAAAAGAAACAAACACCATATCGACTTTTTTCTATAGACCGTCATAGACTGCGAATAGACAAAAAGAAATAGAAACTTTATCGACTTTCGTCTATAGACAGTCTATAGACTTTGTATCAACAAAAGTCCAAATCTATAGAAAGGCAAGGTCGTCTATAAAAAGTCTATAGACTTTCTATAGACAGTCTAAAGACATTTTTGTAAGGAGGAAACGCGCAGATCTTGCGTTTTGCTTGTGTTTTTCTTTTTTGTTGGCGCCATTTTTCTCCTTAGCTCGCGGCTGGCTTGGCGGAGCGAACGTTGCACGCTGTGTTTCCTGCTGTGTTGTGCTAGCACTATGCCTTGCTGTAGCGCATATAACTGCGGCAAGAATCCTGAAGATGGTTATGCAGTTTTTATGATACCACAAAGAAAGCGTGACAGCTTGCGCAAGAAGAAGTGGCTGCGCAATATTGGCCAAAAGAACTTTGTTCCGACAAAGAATGTTGTTTGCGAGGTAAGGCGCCTTTCTTATTGCTCGTATCAACGCATCCCCTAATGTTTCATTTGTTAAAATTCTTCCGGCCTGCTTATCAGCGTTTTACTGCCGCATTTTGTACGTTGCATAAAAATGGGGGTGTCCACAGTATGATGAATATTCTGCTAAGACTCATCACCTCGCACGTCGTCAACTGTTATTCAATCGAAAACTCAGCACTATATATAGGTTCTGTTTTCCGCTGTGAACAATTACGTGCGAAGATACGGCCTCTCGGTCGCACTTTTCATGATTGTTCGGATCCGTTGCCTGTTCTACTGAAAATCGAAATAGCGGCTTGTAGAGGAGCTGTTTAAGAGCGCACTCTTAAACAAATGTACACCCTTTAGGTCGTATCTTGCCACACAACGATGATCGTCATCTGCCTTGCTTGCGTTTCCTTTCTTGGAAACGCTGCGCTCGCTACTTTCCTGTCGAGAATGCTCTGTCATGCTGATAACGCGCATGCCGTTTGTGACTTATAAGTACCGGGTTCGCAGCGTTATAGAAAGGAAATGCGGACAAGACAGATGACGATTATTGTTGTGCGGCAAGATATGACCCAAAAGGTGTCATTATGTTTAAAGGTGTGGTCCGAATGGCCATGGCAATGTCGAGGGCCCGCTGGACCAGCCTCTGTTAAACCTGCGGGTTTTCGTATTTCTTAGCACAGCCTCCCATGCAACTGTTCAGGGTTGGAATGGAGCTGGTGGGAGGTCTGTGTCCAGGAGGCGGGTGCTGGCGCGCCAGCTCTACGTGAAGTAGCTATAATTGTCATTAAAACAATTGCACGAATTGTCGCTTGACATCTTTATAGCCTGGTTGCAAACCAAGCTTTGCAAAAACGCTAAATGAATGGTTATTGAAAAAATATCACAAGTTGTGGAAAAAGAAAAGAAAAGCTACTGAAGTGTTTGTGTGCCGTAGACACAATAAATGTCCCTTTACAAGGAAACATACATTGGTTGTACGTAAAAGATAAAACTGCTACATGATTAGGCTGCAAGAAACACTCATTGGCAGACCAGATATAAAAATAACCGGTTCTCATGTGGGCCGGTGGGCCTGACTTTTGTTTGTCACAACAATATGAGGCCCATCAATAATGAAGGAAAGGAAAGAATCGGGGAAATTATTAGTAGTTTTTATTGAAGGGTAAGGAATTATAAGCCAAAGGGAAGTAAAGATGAGGAAAAAACAACTTGCTGGCCGATGGGAGCCGAACACATAGCCTCCACATTACGCGCGCGTTGCACTCCCGATTGCGCTACTGCGGCGGCTGTCTACACGTGCACATTCTTGGGTATTTATGTATATGAACAATATCTAAGTCATGAGGATGATTTATGGGCATTCCCTTCGAAACGGGGCGGTGACAGTCGCCTAGCCTGCTTGAGTTAATCAGGTATGCTATACATGCTTTTCATTCTTGCATCTCCTTAATCTTTTTTCTGTTCCTCAAAACTTCACTATCTGCCTTGTACCGCCACCGATACCTGTAACAGATGCAGTCGTGTTAATCTCTTCCGTGCTTTTTTTCCACCAATACTCTAAAGGACTCTTGCTTATCTCGAATGTTGACCCGTTGATGCTTCCGTCCACTTTAAATCCAGGTGCTTCTAGAAGGTGTACGTTACCTACGGGTCTCACTGGGTGAGTCCCTTTGCCTTCCATTAACATGTGCTGAGTGTTTTACCGATTTTTACTACAGCATGCACATGCCTTATCTTGTTGAGATTATTTTCTTCGGTGTATTTTTGTCCTTAGGAAACCAGCTCGAGCCTCGAATGGCAAGGCTGCCCTTTGTGTTCCTTTCCTTTCTAATTATATTACTTTCTAATTTATTTATTTCCATTCTTGTTAATCTCCATGATCTTTTTGATCTTTTAAATCTCCATCGTCATGGTGTTAGCCAGTGCTAACACCTCCAAGAAGTGTTAGCCAGCGCCACGCTTCCGCCGCGAAAGTGAAAACAAAGCTTGCAATACCGATTTTTATTTATGCATTGCTTCGAAGACTTTTGTCGTTGTTTTACTTCTTATAATTTGCAATACCTTGCTCAGCAGGCGGGTAACAGTAACCAGACTTTAACAGCCCGTTGTTGCGAAATATTTCGTTAGTTTTGACATTCGAGAGTACTGAATAGTTCATTTTCGAACACAAATAGAATATTACATACTAAATATTCGCATTCAAAACTTCGAATATTTGCACACCCCTACTATTTAGTTGTATTTAATTGTACTGTCTTGCGTGACCATAACGAACATACCACGAAAAACTCAAGCAATCGTTTTTGTTCAATACATTTCATTTCAATAAACTATAATGTATGATATTCTTTCTTATTCGATCTACGCTCGCATTTACAGTTCCAACCAGTCATATTGAAAGATGATTTAGAAGTACGCTGTTCAGGTTTTCAGCTATAACTTATCTTGCTTTTCTTGTTTTGACATTACTCATGCTGGAGAGGGTTCTTTCAGTCTGGGCGTTAAAGGTGCCTTAATTGTGATACTGCGCGTTGGCCTAACGTTAACACATCTATTTTTGCCCAGAATTATGCAGCTAACTTCGGCTTTTTCGTCGTTGGCAACATTAAGAAGGCAGCGTCCCCCCTTCTCCCTGGTTCAATTATGCCTCTATTAGGCAAGAAATGAGCATTATGCTTCATAAATATACATAGCTTCATTATGCGCTCCATAATAACAGAAACAATCACTGGAATTCACAAAAAACTCTCCAGAAAACGGCAGTCCTTACTGAAGTTCGATGAGAGCTGTCTCAAACTAGTAGCGAACTCCGAGGTCACATGTACTTCAGCTGCAGCTTGTTGCCAGCTCAAGAGGAAGCTTTACCTCAAGAGCTATAGCTATCTAAATACATGGGAAGGGAGAAATTGCGTTGCTCGCCATCCACCGCATATAGAATTTATTTCGTGAGTTGAATTTGAAAGAAAATGCGCAAATCTAGGGACTGTAAGGAGGAAATTTTTTGTTATGGCCATCAATTTTTTGACGTGAAATGTCTTTAAAATCGGTCAGAAAGAGTCGCTTGCTATAACCACATGCAACGAGAACATGTTCTAGCATTATCGCTTCTGCACCATATTGTCACGATTCACCGCGCCACCGATTGTGTGTGTATATATATATGTGTGTATATATATATATATATATATATATATATATATATATATATATATATATATATATATATATATATATATATATATATATATATATATATATATATAAATATATATATATACCGCGCACATCAATTAACGAAACCTGAGTCGATGCGTACCGCGTTGGAACGATATTATGGAACACACAACGGCAGACAGACACGCACACAGCTGAATCTTAGCGGCCAGTGGCTATCGGAGTCCGATGACACCTCCTTTCACTGTCGACCGACCATGGAAAGTCATGTTCAGTTAGATTTAATGCATTATAAATGCCACACTTGTGGAGGCTTGCGCAACCATCGTCTGCGGGAGGGAATTCCCCGCACCGTGGGCCCACCTTGCGATGTCTCCGAGTGTCACTTTGTTCGGACGACCCTTTCGATGGCAGAGTGGCTAGCTACCTTGCATTGAGCTTTTTTATTTATTTATTTATTTATTTATTTATTTATTTATTTATTTATTATTCCCTCAGGGCCGAAGGCATTACAGAGGGGAGTGGTGTTAATATACAAGCAAAACGTAAAAGAAGGATACAATATTCGCTCATAATACAATGTTAGCTATATCATTGGAAAAACACACATAAAATATTAGCACAATAACATGAAAAACCAGCGTTACAAAGGCCCTGTTTATACATTGTTAGCTAGAAAATTTCGGAGGTGTTGGTTATCACTGATAGATACAGCATCAGAAGGAAGGTAATTCCATTCGCGACTAGTCCTGGGCAAAAAGGAGTGAAAGAAATGCTTAGTGTTGCAAAGGTCAATTCCAACTTTGTGGCTGTGGTCGATGCGATGGGATTGGTAATGGGTCTATAGAGATAAATTAGTAAGAATCGGTGTCATTTTGGATTTTGAGTAGAATTAGTTACGATTGTAACGCGCATGCAAATTCGAACGCACCTTTTATTAGAAAAGAGTGCGCGTTAGACTCGTGAAAGTACGGTATTTGCAGCTTTGGATTCAGTGTTGGATCAAGCCACTCGTTTCAGCAGCGGGGGGGGGGTCGTTTCTTTCTTATGTTTTATGGAGTATACTGTTATCACAAGACTACCACCATGCCATAAGTAATGTTAATTTTTGTTAGCAGTCATCCCACTCATTCATATATACCAATCGGTTTTCCCGATCGTAAAGAATTCTGGCAATTAAAGCTTTACGGGCGACCACGCGTCAAATATAAGCAAAATTTACTGCACTAAATCTCGAACTCACGAAGATTGGTTCTCGACGTATTGTGGGCAAAACAAACACAACGCCATTGTTAGAATGAGTGAGTACTCGTCTTGGTGCTTCAACAAATGCGATAATAAACTGATAATTGCACTGGGTGGAATGAGAAATTATTACATAAGAAACACAGAGTGTTGCAGTCATGAAGATTATTTTATTTTTGCACTACAGAAAAGTTCGTGCAATTTCAGGCAAATAATAATTATTCTACATTTACTGTAAGACATAATTATGACGCGAAAAGTTGATCGTATGCCGGAGAATATCAGTCGAAAACGTGAAGACGAAAGAGCCTGAACACGATGGCATCGCTACCGCTCGTAGAATCATACAGGGACAAAATAACATTAATCAAATCATGCGTGTCGAATGAAGACTAGTGCACTCGACAAAACCATGGTAACATTTTTAGACCAAGAAGTTGCAAACGCGAGATCAGTTATAAGTCTCAAATTCGATGTACAGCGTGTAGCAGTGACATAATTATAGAAAATTGATCCCACTTCAGTACTTGCTATTAAGGCTATAAAATCAACATGATGACAGCGCAAAGAGAAAATCTAAAAAAAAAAAAATTAAGATGGCGAATACGCATCTTGCTAACTGCAGCTAGGCGAACGAAACGCATGCGTAAATAACGCTAGGTCACCTCACTCTCCCCATCATAACGATATGTATATCGAATTTGATCGAAATATAAAGTGCACACGAAGATCGCGAAAACAATGCAAATAATCGTTGGCATACGCCCAAAAAATATATTCATGCCCTTCCTCAAAACTGACAATCAGAGAGGGCATGCGAAAATACTTAGACAACGAAGCTTTAACAAACATAAAAAATGTCAGTTCATGTACTAGACTGCGTAGAAACAATGCTGAAGCAAAACTCATGACCCGAGAACTAGAATGTCAGCTCGTTAGATTTAGACAGTTCTATTAAAAAGTCCGTTTGAAGTGGCGAATATAGAAAGCCAGCGTTACACCACCAACTGCAACCTCCGTTGTCCACGATTTCCGCTCGAGAAGCGATTGATAACTTTTCACCGTCAACAGTGCGTATGTAGCACGGCCGTAGCAAGGCGGATCAGGCGGGTTTCACTCGTCTGTGATGGAAGCCATGTTTTTAAGCGTCGGAATGTGGAGAAATACCTTTCGGCGCAGGCAACGCTGACAGGGAGAGTGGTCAATATTTGCAGAAGTGTCTAGGTCGAAGTGATGATGTCACCGTCGCACATGCAGAGCGCTTCAACAGCCGTCCAAGGGATGTCCGTTCCTTCTTCGCTTTTACCCTTCCACTTTTCCTGCCATAGCCGCACTTCGGCCAACCTTGCGTTCAGTTTGTCAAAATATTTTTGGATGCGAAAGCATCAAATGGTCCATTGAGCGAAAAAACCCGGCGTTTGCAGTAGCAAAACGGCACCTAAATTTCCACTGGCTGCGATGCCTCGTCACGTACGCGCCACGCCGCGCAAGGGGACACTTGCTACTGCGCTGGCGCGTCAGGTGTAGCGTGAGGCGCGAGGGCATCGCCGTGACGCCACGTCACCGTCGCTCCCGGTAGCCTGTGTTATCCGCGCAAGCTCTCGCCTGCGTTCTAACTTCGCCTCGGTAATCGCTATAAAGAAATTAATGTGTAAGCAGAGGAGAATAAATTCGAAAGGAAAAAAACATTGGCGGTAGTTGGTTTCTAACCTACGACCCCACGCTCAGAAGCAGAGTGTCTTATCTACTAGGCCAAATCAAGCCCCATATAGTTAGCAGGCCTGTGCACTCTGCTTTATCACGTCATGCTACTTGGACCGAAATTTCCATTTCCAATCCCGGTGTGACGAAAGCGGTGACGTCAATATCACCGCGGCTTACTCGGGGGCGTCCCCATTAGATTCTATGGCAGTCGGGCAAGGTATAGCATGACGCGACGGATCGAAGTGCACCGGCCTTGTGCTATGTAGAAGGCGTCTCAACGCACTCGCTTTCCCGCGAAGAGTTCACAACTTGAAGGGCCGTTCAGCGGCGTTCAACTGGACATTAACGCTTTCGCATTCACAACTCATAAGATGTGCTTAGGCGTCCTTGAATTTTTTTTCGAAGCTTTCTACTGAAACAAACATTTTCAGCGTAATATTTGTGTTCCTTTGTTTACGTGTACATTTGTTAACGTACATATATATAACGTATATATTTGCTAACAAGAACAATCTGTATAATTTAGACGTGGGTGAATACCAACTTTTTCGAATGCGAATCGAATACGAATATAGTAAATATTGAATATCGAATCAAACATCATATAGTCAATGCTGACGCATACAATTACAACAGAAATATTTATTTACATATAATTAGGTACTCCTCTTGTACTGACTAGTGAAAGAAAGACAGCTAGCCATCACGGACAAGTAGTATCAATTTTAAACGCAAGGTTAGTAATTGTCATTTAAAAGAAAAAAACCTCCAGTAATAGCCTCTCAACATCTTTAGAGCCTGATTGCAGACAAGCTGTCCAAGAATGAACTGCTGCTGCATGCCTAGCTTTCCAAGAACGCTAAATAAATGTTTGCCGAAAGAAGATCAGAAGTTGCGAAAAAAGATAAGAAAAAGCTGCTGCAGCACCTGTGTGCCGTAAACACATGTAACATAGCTCGTTGCATGAAAACATCACTGGTTGTAGCGTAAAAAGATACAACTCAGCTATACGTGACTCGACTGCCATAAACACTAAATGGCAGACTTCAAGCAAAAAGAACAGGTTGTCGTGTAGGCTTCAGCCTCGAAACTTCAAACAAAGCTGGCATTATACCCGTTTTGTTTCTGCATTGCTTCGAAACCTTTTCCGGCTTTCACTTCCGATAATTTGCGATACGTTTATTTATATTTAGCACACGGAGAAGAGTAACCAAACTTTAATAGTTGGCTCCTGCGAAATATTCGGTTAGTTTCGAGATTCAAAAATACCGAATGGTTCATTTTCTAATGCGAATAGTCAGAGTGGAATATTCGATTCGTACTCAAAACTTCGAATATTCGCCCACACTGAGTGCGCAGCGTGTTTCACGTAACTTTAGCAAAACTTTAAAAAATATGCAAATGTCACGTAGCTGGACCGAACCAAGATAATGTTGTTTGCCGTCGCTTGGAGATACTCAGATTATTTCTTGCATTCCGCCTAATTACATTATTAGTCTTAATTAATTTTAATTTTTTTCATTTCATTTCCAATACCTTTCAAGGCCAAGGGCATTACAGAGGGGGAGTGGTAAATACAAAAGAACGAGGAAGACAAATACAGCTGGTTACATGAGTGTTTAAATGGCACCTGTATATACAATATTAGCTAAGGCTTCACGGAACTGTTCATAATTAGTAAGGCCTACAACTTCAGCGGGAAGATGGTTCCTGTCACGTGAGGTTCGCGGCAGGAATGATTGTGAGAAACCTTTAGTGTTGCATGACAAAGTGCCGACTTCGTACTGATGATCAATGCGACGGGATACATAAATTGGATGGGGGGATGAGGTGATCTCGTAGAGTATGATGATGGTACAACTTGTGGAAGAGGGCAATACGAGGCACTTTTCTGTGAGATGCCAGCGATGGGAGGCAAAGATTAGATTTCATGTTAGTTATACTCGCTGTGCGGTTGTAGTTAGCAAGAATAAAACGTACAGACTTATTGTAAACCATCTCGAGTTCAGTGATTAGGTTTTCATGAGCAGGGGTCCCATAACGGAGTCGCGTATTCGAGTTGGGGTCGTATTAAAGTTTTATATAACAAAAGTTTCAAATTAATAGGTACGTTGAAAAAGTTGCGACGTAGGTAGCCAAGCATGCGGTTAGCTTTTTTAAATATGTTCTCAGTATGGAAGAGACTAGCTGAGGTTAGAAGTGCTGTAAACACCGAGATATGTATATTAAGAAACTTATTCCAACGACATGTTGTCAATGTAGTACGACGGTATGGTAGATGTTTTCCTAGACATACGGACGACTTTGCATTTGTTAATATTTAGCTCTATTAACCATTCATTGCACCAGTTCCTTATAGTGGTAAGGTCCGACTGAAGTAATTCAATATCGTTAGCATTGGCGATTTCTCTGAAAATGACGCAATCATGAGCGAATAGATGGATATGGGAGTTGATAAGCGAGGGAAGATCATTAATGTAAATTAGGAATAATAGGGGTCCAAGGACGGAACCCTGTGGAACACCTGAACGGACCTCTGTAAAACCGGAGTTAATGCCGTTAGCACAAACAAATTGCGAGCGGTTGAGAAGAAAACACTCAATTCATTTCAAAAGGTTACAGTCAATGTTAAGTTTTAGTTTGTGAAGCAATAGTTTGTGACACACCTGGTCGAATGCTTTTGAAAAATCTAAGAATATACAATCAGCTAGTGATGATTGGTCAAGAATATGGTGTAGTGCATGTGTAAACGATATTAATTGGGTTTCACAAGAGTAAGATTTCCGAAAACCATGTTGTGCTGACGTAAAAAATGAGTTAAATTCAAGGAAATTAACCAGGTTGGTAAAAATAATATGTTCGAGCATTTTACAGCATGTACTGGTGAGAGAGATTGGACGATAATTATTAGGGGATGCTTTGCTGCCGGATTTATACACTGGAATCTGCCTATTTTTCACTCATTAGGTAGCGTACAATGGTCAAGGGATTGCTGGAAAAGTTTGGATAGTAGGATAGAAGAATAATCTGAAGTGTTTTTTTAAGAATTTTGAGTTAATACAATCGTATCCGGGAACAGAATGAATGCATAGCCCATCAATAAGCTTACTGACATGCACCGGATGGAGCAACAATTTTGGAGGGCATGGTAACATAGTTCAAGAGCTGTGTACTTGACATATGTTCGCTAGATGTTGCTGTGACATTTTCGGAAAATGTATGGTTTAGTATACATAACTTCTGAATTATTATAATTAGATAAAAAGTCCTAATGAGAAAATTGTAGGGCATCAGGATAAACTCCCGATACAGCTTTCTGTTGCTCTATACGTGCTACATAAATGTTTTTCCCAGCGTGAAAGAAGCCCGCGAATAAACGCAAGATTACCACGCGACTGGCCGCTCGAGGCACTCGGTGTTTCGGTCTTACGGTTGCATTTCCATACGATGTGGCACAGTGCGTATGGCGTATGGTAGGATTCGCTGTCGAATTCGTAAAGTGTGGGGTAAATGAGATGGTATTTCGTGCCGTGTGGGAAAGTATTCATATTGTTTTAGTGAGGAACTAGACGAGAGCTACCTGGCTTCCTCGTAGAAGGATTGAAAAAAAAAAAAAACAAGTGGTGGGGTGGAGGATGAGGCCCCAGTGGAGGGTATACTAAGCGAAGCACCCGTGACATTCGTGGTGCACACGTATGCGCTATCGGTTCCGGTGACGAGCGTTACGCGCGCCACGAGGAAGCAGGGATATTACAGCGACGGTGCGTTTGTTTCCACGCGAAGTGGGCTTCTCGGCCGGCCTATTTTAGACAGTGCGCGCTGCCGAGCGAGCAGAAAAGGTAACCGTTTCCGAAAGGGCCGGTCGGTCGGTCGCTCACGACGCGGACAATTGCGGCGAGGCAAATTGGCGCAGTCGTCCAGATTGTTGGCCGAAAGGTAGCGGCCTCGTGTCCAATACTTTGTTGTACAAAGGGCCTCCGTGGCGGGCGCACCCCTGCGCGACCTTCCGCGCCGCTGGCCTCCCTCGGAGAAGACGTGCGATAAATGAAGCGACGGGCGCTCGCGGAAGCGGCTCGTTCGAAACGTCATCGGGGCCGCACGTCCGCCCTCTATCTCTGGAAAGCGCGCCCGACACGCGCGCTGCCCGAGAAAGGCCGCAGAAACTGCCGAAAGTGACGCGCGCTGCCCAGAAGGCGTAGCTTTTTGCGGAGAGGGCGGCTCATTGTTGTCAGCGCGCGCGCGCCTGGCTGAAGGAAACGGGCCCTCTAATGGCAGCGAGCCCGCTATTTCGAGCTGCGCCATGTTGTGTTGAAGGTTTGATCCCGAATTGCCATAGCACGTCCCGGTCTGCGCAATGGAAGGGCAAGGAGTGAAGGAGCACGGCTAACGCCGGGTGGGATAAGTGACGACCTCTGACATAAACAGTGTTTTCAGGTACTTGTGAGCATAACGGTCGTCGCATGTGTGTTCATCCGTCGAAATCGATGGAATTCAGTCGAAAAATGGTAACACACGCACACGCACACGCACACGCACACGCACACGCACACACACACACACACACACACACACACACACACACACACACACACACACACACACACACACACGCACACGCGCACGCACGCATGCATGACCGTGCTGCCGAAAGCTGAGTTCAATGAGCACTCGACGAGGCAAGAAGGGAGAGCAGGCCAACTTGGCATATTTCGGCGACACGGTCATTGTACGCTGATTTACTCGCTGTTCGTGATACCACGTTACGACCGCCCTATCTGCTTTCGGTGACGTGAATCGTCTCCTTTTTCACGTCCAAGCTAAACTTGACGCGCGTTTTGAACGGGTTGCACAAAAGGGGTTGTAATTAATTATTTATGGCGCTCTTCAGCAACTGAGGCTTCGTGCCCTAGTTAAGGAGTCGACAGCTACCTAAAAAAGGAAAAACAAAAACAAGAACAAAAGCACAACACAACATTTTCGCGTCAGTAGTGCTTGAAATTTAACATCTGCGGTAACCCAGACAACCGATCACAGCATCAAACCCTTCGGACGGCATAAAGAAAGAATCGCTATAATAACATCATGAATAAGCAATCAATCAGTTAATTTGTGGACCACATGATCAGCACACCCACAGCTTGATTGACGCGATTGGTTGATCAATTAGCGCTATTGTTGGAGATAAATTATCGATTGCGCTTTTCAGAAGGGTGTGTCGAGTAGAATTTGCCTTTTAGCTTTTCTCTTCTTTTTCTCTTTTTTAGTCTTGATGCCAACGGCTTTGGGCGGAAGAAGGAGGCGCAGGGGATTGTCGGATGTTATCCCATTCTTCCATTTTCAGCACGCGACCTTCTGTCAAGCACCTTGCCCATCAGCTCCCGCGCTGCTCTTGCTGTAGTGTCCGTTCGCGGCCTCCTCTTTTCTTCTCCGGCGGCTAAGTGCTCTGAAACCAGGAAGAGGAAGGCATAGCTCGTTCATTCTTCACGTAACAAAATAGGAGAAAACATAAAATGAAATACAGCCTTCTGATGTAGCACATTGGAACAAGGATAAAAGCCTCTAACGCTGACGCTCTGTCCAAGCTACACATCCCAAATACTGGCATAATTATGGCCTACCATGTTGGAAGCATTTCGGGAGCTATGGAAGAAATGGCACAGAAGGACGGAAAGTTTCTTGTGCCATACGCGCTTTTCTACACCGAAAAATCAATTGATTTCACGTAGAGTGTAGTAACTAAAGGCCTTGGACATCATCAGTGAAGAGGGTGCTCTTAGACGCTGAACTTTGTCGACACCCACGTGGGAACAACGAGGACGTGTGAACGACCGGTTGGAGGGAACACGCGAACTCACCTTCGCAGGAGGCGACTTTTGTTAGGCGGTCACTCTCTATGCGTCTGAGCAGTGGGGCTAGACTTCGACACCCGCACATGGAGCGCCCCGAAGTGTGCAGTCGGATCTCACTGTGTATGTATGCCTCCTTCTAGAGCTACCTCTCACTTATGGCGTTTCATTGCTTCATATGGGGATGGTCTTGCAAACTTCGAAAGAGAGCGTAAGCATAGTCATTTGAAGGAAGAGCTCTCAACTTAAACTGCACCTTCGAAGCCACTCCGATATGACGCACAGTTAAGAGGCGCAGCCTTGCAATAAACTTTCGCTATATAGTCATCGCGGAAAAAAGAAGCCGAAGGAGCGTTACGTGCTCGCGCAGGCTGCGTGTTTTATGCACACGTGAACGTTCACTCTAACGGTCGTAGATTACGCGGCGAATGCGAAAAGTCGAGCCTGGCAGAAGCCTAGGCGCAGAAGCCGCCACGTTTACTACGTGGCGCTGTCAACTGCCGATAGTGATTTGGCACGACACAGAAATTCGCTTTAGTATCGATGAGCGCCGGGGTAACACGGCGCTCCAAGTATAGCAGGGCCAGAAAGAGCAATGGTTATTGCAGCGAGTAGCTGTTGGGGGTCGTTTCACCTTGTTTATATGACTATCACCTTTTATCAATTAAGGAGGAAAAGAGGGAGAGAGTGAGTACTGATTGCACATGGGATGATGCACAGGGATACTATAAGGGGTCTCCTAAACCGGTGCACTTCAAGTAGTGTGCTAGCGCACGAATCGCTTTTTTGTGCCAGAGACGGGTGTAGCCACAGTCCGAGTATTTTCCTCTTTCTATTCTCCCTTTCTATTCTCCCTTTCCCTTACTCCCAGTGTAGGCTAGCAAATCGGGCGCTCGTGTGGTTGACTTCCCTGCCTTTCCTCTCCTTGCACTCTCTCTCTTATCAATTAACTATATAGTTAATTAGTTACCTATGTTTGCTGTTAACCCTCGGGCTACTGACATTTCCGTTGCGAAGCTACAGACCGCTGAAGTAAACGCACCGCAGCGGCTTGCACTGCAAGGAAAGGGGCGCGTATTCACAAAAATCATTTGCGCCAGAATTGTTCGCACGAGAACATTGCAGCCAATTCTGTTACTGGACGTATTATTAGGGAAGGCGGCTCGTTAATAACAATGAGCACTTGCCAACGAAGAGTGTCGGGCATAATTCACAAATCCTGTCGTTTGTAAGTGCTCTTTGTCATTTGCCGTATGCTTTAGCTAATAAAATGTCCAATATTGGAATTGGCTGGTATTTGCTCTTACGAACAATTATAGCGTAAGAGCTTTTCATGAATTCGGCCGAGGGTGTGCGTGTGTACGTGCGTATTCGTACAGTTCTGTGCTGCTTTCCTGAGAAACAGAGAAAAAAAATTAATGGGTAAGGGTCAACCAGTAGAGAGGCTTCTGGTTTGCCAGTCTACCTTGAGGGGAGGAATTAAGGGAGAAACAGCGGAGAAAGAAAGCAAACGCGTGAAAAAGAAAATAGAAGGGGGGGGGGGACGCCGGAGTGTCAATCCCTCTCTATGTTACTCAGGCGTATGAACTTATAGCGCCTTGACCGACTTCTGAGCCCGTATGCTCGGTCTGAGCAGCGCGTCGCCTACTTTATCAACCTGGTCTGTCGGCCACGAATGGTGGATGATAAGAAAGAAATGAAATCAAATGAAATGAATCGCTACATTATATACCGGCCCTTATATTCGGTATGGTTTCAGATTTTTAAAAAGTGTTTCTGTATGCCTACTCGAGCGCAAAGCTGCGCAGACGTTAAATGCGCTCCATTCCCTCTCTTATTCTATCTCTGCATGACCTTCTCGCGGTATACACTCGGCAGCATATTATGTTTAAAAAAGTGGGACGACTTGATTTTGTCGAACTTGATGCAGTGACAGAGGTTCACAGCTTTGCATCTTAGCCTAATACGTGCGGTCTAATACGGATGCGCAGATTTTCTTGCTCAGATGTCTTCTTCCAACTGTGGAGTCTGAAACCGTCTCAAATGTTTCAGATATCGAATAATGGTTTACATTCACCACAATCCTTTGTTCTAGAACAGATCCAGTGTGAGAACTTTAATCACATGCTCATTGTATCACATTTCAACGATGTGGGGTTCAACGTGGCGAAGCGATTCACCGAGTCGCTTGCGACAGGACACGGATTTTATGCATGATCCTTTCCATCTTGAGCAGATTCGCCGCATGTTACTCCTGCGGTTACGGGGAAACTATCGGTTTTCTCTAGCTCTCCTCTAGCTCTCCTCTCCCCCCTTTTATGACTGTCATTTTCTTCTGGTTAACCTTTCTGCATTTCTCCTTTCTCTCTCTCTCTCTCTCTCTCTCTCCTCACCCTCTTTAGTTGGTTTGATGATATACCATTCATGGAGGAAAAGGTCTGAAAACATGAAGTTGCTTGAGGCACAAAGACAGATGGGAGTTGATGCCGGCATATCTCTTAAGAAATTACCTCATAATAAATCATATGTCATTTTACTCGGAGAGGACGCAAGTGCTGCTGAAGATGTACTGAGAGCCGTTGCGCTGCTAGCAGGATCAAACGTACAATAAAATCTGGATCTACAGTATGAGATGGAAAGTTTGTTTGCGATAAGAAGGGTGTAAGATTGGGATTGTTGGTGAAACAACCTTTAAAGTTCGATTAACATCACAAGGGCACCAGAGGGGACAGAAGAGAGAACAGAGCACTGACTTCTAACAGTTTATTTTCTTTTCTGAAAGCATCGCTAGTTATATAGTAACACACTAGCACACCACGTTGTGCTTGTCACACTATATGTAGCACACAGCTAGTGAATTTTGTGTGATTTTGTCGTGACCTTCGGCGCATGGTTGGTGTACTAGTGTGGGGCTCTATAACTAACGATGCTTTCTGAAAAGAAAACAAACTGTTGGAAATCAGCGCTCTGTTCTCTCTTCTGTCCGCTGTGGTGACCTTGCGCTGTTAATCAAACTTTAAAGCTTGTTCGCGATATATCCGCGGGAATTTAGATACATGTATAGCACCGGCAACCAAGAAAGCAGAAATTGCCTGAAACTGTAAAGTTTAAGCCACACAGTAGACCAGTACTTGACCATTGTTTTATAGACACCTGCATGAAGTTAAGACCGAGACCGACGCTTGTATACTACCGGTGTGCGAATAGTGATTTTTGAGACCGAATCAAATATGAATCGAATAGTGCCAGACGCGAATCGAATCGAATGCTTAATAAACAACCAGTATCACAATTAATATAAAACGTTGTTCGCATCCAAGTATTCTTAAAGTTAGCAAATTTCTGTCATAACACAGTACGTTATGAAGCGTTGTTTGTTAAAAACACACATGGAGCATTAGAATCAGACGAGTAGTTTCTTCGCATTCAAAGGGCTCGTCAGAGAGTGCGGATGATCACTGTGCAGCCTGCAAAATATGGCTATACCTAAGTGACGTGCCTGCCCCCCTACGGGAGTTGTCTTGTCTTATGTCTAGACTACGCCCGCGGGGGTGAAGCATTTACCGTACTTTTGCTCCAATTTTATGCTTATTTGGGTGCAGTTGACGTATTGAAATATTCGAAAAGCATTAGAAAAATATTTGCATTTACGAATATTGACTATTCAATTCGAAGACCGAATCGAAGAGGACACTATTCAGTTCGTTATTCGAAAGTTTCGAATGTTCGCACACGCCTATTAAATGCTCTTTGAAGAAACAGAGATACAGACAGAAAGAGAGAAATACCATTGGAAACATGTACTACGGTTAAATAAGTTTTGTTGGTGCAACGTTCGCTTTATGTAATTATGGTAATCATTTCAAATATTGTCAACGCTGTTGGTAATGCGGAATAACCATAGATCGTATTGTAGAATTTGACCTTTTCGGAGGCACTATTGATATGAATAAAAAATAAATTTCACCTATTTAAACCTTCGTGAAGAGTGTCTTCCCTCAGAGAATCGACTTCGGAGGGCAGCTAACACACTGCTGAAGCGATGACGGCATCAGCTGCGGTAATATGATATTATTGCGTGTTTTGGGGTTGTTATACTCTATGCTAGGTGTGGCGCACGGTGTATCTTGAAATATGCGGGACCCTTCCGGTCATGACCCCGTGTAGTGGGTGAGAAGGTAGTGCTTAATACGGACCTGGAAAGACATTTTCAAGGCCTCTCCGTCCCGGCGGTGTGGCTTGCGTTGGCGGCAGCTAGGGTATCCGGTCGATTGTGTGCAAATCGGCCGGTATACAGAATGGTGGGCGATCGCGTGCCGGCGCAGCCAGAACCGCTCTATGACGATGACAGGCGCTCCTATGCAGATGCTGCACCACTGCTGCACCGTGCACGACCCGTGCAGAAGGACCGTGGCCACAATGCCGTCGGCGTTGACCTTTGCCACCCCCTTTGCTTCCTGCATCGAGAGCGACGAGCGTATCAGGTTTTCTTCATGAATGTTTCCAGAGGGCGGCCAACTGCTGTGGCCAGAAGGGAGTACGCGATTCAAGCCATCGAGCAGCGACTGAAGCTGCATACTGTTGTCATGCATCCAAGAAAAAAAAATTTGAAGTGATACAAGCACAGGGTTTTTTTTCTCGCAGTAAATATAAATTATAACGATAACCATTATAAAGTATTCTCTTTTATTTTATGTGAACTTTCGTTTTTTTAGGCACGCACGCACGCACGCACGCACGCACGCACGCACGCACGCACGCACGCACGCTATAAAAGCAAATGGTAATCACCATAAACGACAATAAGAGATCTTGTGCCCTGAAGGCTCTAAAAAGAAAAAAAAAATGGTAGGCGACCTAATCTTTGACTTAGGTGTCTTATACTCGCGGACAACTTTCTGTGGCTATGAAGGGAAGCTACGTGGGCGGAGCTTCTCCAAATGTGTTACCGCGACAAGTAGTCTGCAAGCGTTTGACAGTGCTTTTGGTTGCTCGGAACAGATGCTGAATCGGCGCAGCTTCCATGTGCGAGGCTTTCCCGCTTGCTTAGACGCGGACGGGAAAAGCCGCAAAATGGGTAATCTTTTACATTCAGTGGTGTGTTTTGTCTTATTTAACTGTTGCTAATAAGATGTTTATATACGTGCATACCAAGAGAAAAGAGCTTATAAGCTTTGCCAATTTACAACGTCCACAAAGGCATAACTTTACGCAATACTTTCTGCTTTACGTTACACATGTCAGCAGTCAGAACCACTTTGCTGGGTAATTCTGAGTGACTTACAAGCCTCACTGCTGTGCTTAAATGAAATTTGCATAAGAAAAGCAAACAGCACATTGACATACGAAATACAGAAGACATACGCCATAGCGAAAGATCTACAACACGACATAACTTTTCAAGTGAATTCCAATCACTGTGAAATCACAAATAATAGGAAATGTAACAGCTGATCACATGGCACGTGCAGCACATCAAGAGAATAAATTATCACTACGTCCTCTTGTGGCGAGGGATGCGCGATGTCTATTGAATAAACTGTGCGGTAGATTGTCCAAGGAAACTTGGTTCGTAAATGATGCGCAGAACTCTCAATTATATGATTTAAATCCTGGAATAGAATTCAATATTCCGTTTAAAATTAGTCGATCTGTTCAAACAAGAGTTTATAGGCTTCGTCTAGACACTGCCTATACCGAAAGCTTTCTGTATAGGATAAGAAAAACTAACAGTGCTGCATGCTCATGTGAAGAGGTTGAAGAAAACATAGAACACCTTCTTCTACACTGTAAAAATCATGATGCTCCCGCAACAACCTTTCGGAAGAACTACATGGCTTGGATAGACGGCCACTATCCTTAGAAAAGATTTTAGGTCCATGGCCAAGAGAAAAACTCGAAAACATCGCTGCGCACGCCTTAGTACAGTTTTTGGAGGAATCAAAAATATCACAAAGATACTAAGTCATACAACAGTTATTGCTCGCTTTGTTGTTTTTAACAGGCACCCTTAATTACATGTTCATTGTGTCTTCGTGTTCATGTAGCATTTGTATTTGTTGTATTTAGAGTGCGGCATTCAAGTGCCCAACATTTTCTGCCTGAAAATCTTGGTTTTGCGAACACTTATGCTGTGTGAACTCATGTGTCGCGTGTGAACACTTCGGTTTTGTGAGTATTTATGCTATGTGAACTCTTCTGTTGCGCGAAGATTTGTTTACATTTCAGTACTGAGGCTTAGTACGTGAATGTTCGTTCATGTGTTTATTAGTCCAGTTTTGTGATTGTTGCCACCTTTCCGACGATAACTATCATGTAAGAGAATAGGAGTAGCCGGCGCCACACATAGGCGCCAACCTCTCTTTAAGTACATTTGATAAAAAAAAGGTGTTTATGTTTTCTCTTCCCCACCTTAAACTAACGTGAATGAAAACGCGAGACTCTTTTCAGAAGCGATCTCGCTTGTGCGTGCTTTGCCTCCGTAGCTTTCCCTTCATAGCCACAGAAAGTTGTCTTCGACTGTAGTGGCACTCGCACCTCGGCGTTGGTGTTCTTTAGGTTAACTTTAGGCGAACGCAACGCAGGAACCGAACTCGGGGCAACTGTTTTTCGTTAATTAGCCGGTTAAATATCATGCCACCTTCTTATGTGTGACGTCATTAGTGACGTCATTACTTCCTCTTTCTAGTTCCAGGTTTGCAGGAATTTCGCCAAAGTCGTTCTCAGGCGGCGGGCCTCTAAAGTCTACAATTCTGTGCTTTGGTGTGCGGTAATCAGTGATTCTTAATTAATTCTAATTATTTCAGACACTGCAGTAGCTCAGCTTGTAATTAAACTTATGCTCTGGTATCGTGTCTATAACAAAACCCATCAGTTTTGTACTGTACTATTTCTTTTCTATTTTTTTCTGATTTATTTGGAATTTCCTCCCCGGTCGTCTCAGACTAAACCGGAAGTGCTGCGCAAGAAACATGAGTGTCACTCGTGTCACTAAAACACGCTTGGCGCGCGTACATGAAAGGCTGGTACCTGTTAGAAAAGAGTGAAGCTGCTGCACAAATGTTCGAACCATCGGCACACTTTGCCGCATGCGGCGTCAAAAGCAGTTGTTCTGCAAACGGTGGCGGGGTGATGGTGCGACAGGGCTGCAGCGATATGAGTGACAGTGACAAGAACTTTATTAGAGTGTCCTGAGGAACCCGATTGGGGGGAACCGAAGGCTCCCCGATATGAGTGAATGTAATTTTTCCCGTGCTTGTGTGGGCGACGTGTCTGCGACGCACTATTGTAGAAATGTGTGCCGGCAAGCGATGCAACTTATTCGTTTCTGCGAAATACGGATTATGACCAGCTGAATCGCTCCAGTGCGCATCTATCCGTAGTATTCGTTTGCGCTGCGTAATGCGAAGCGCTCACATGAGTCAGCAATCTGCAGCATACTAGGACGTGGCTAAGAGCTTAGTACGCCCGCAATCTTTGCACGAAGGTGGTGTTGAAATTTCATTGACAGGGGAACCTGGCCACAAGTTCGGGCCGTCATAGCTGGTACGTGAGCGCGAACGGCACTGGTGAGACGCACGCGCTGATCGTTCAAAATTCGTCAGGACCTGAGGCGAAGCATTTTGTAGCCCCCATTGACCCTCGCAAGCCGGCTGGCCAATGACAAAGAGCTTTTACGAAACAAGCACTTTGTGAATTCGGCGCCACATTTTCATTCGAGAGTCCGACTTGAGGCAGCCAAACTATTTGCTTTCTTTGCGAAGTTGTGGTCCACCTTAATCACAGCGATTCCTGGCGATTTTTCAATCCCTAATTCTTAAGGAATCGTTTGCCAAAGCCGTGGATAAATATTGGACATGATTCCCATAATTGACAGTTTTAGCGTTAAACTGCCCGCAAGTAATCCTTTTATAGAACTGTGTGCAGCTGGGTCGTCACAAAAACATCGAGGGCCTGTATTCGATAAACTTCTACCGTGTAACTGCCGTTCACGATCGGTTATCGCAGGGGTTGTGCTCTTGTTATCATGACGATTGCTATCATGACTGGCAGGCGCTCAAACACTGGCCAATGAGAAAACGTTCTCTCGTAACGGAATTCTTGTGAATATGCCGGCCTGCACGATAAGCGACACATGCGTCCATTTGCAACGTAGAAAGAGAAATTATTAACAATGCTCTTCTCCCGTTTTCGATTGAGTGAAGCTGACAGCATTTCAAAAGAAACTGACACAAATTCCCTGCACCGTCAGAGCTCAGCATCAATTCGCTGTCTGTGGCATTTAACCTAATTCCTTTTGAGCTTGTAACATAGCTAACCTAATTAACTTACTACACGATGCGCTTGTCATGTACAATCTCAATACGAAGTTCAGTAAATCCTGATCAATGAGTAGAAGCTCAAAGTGGCCTGATTTGTGAAGGCGGAATCAAGTTTTGTAGAGGCAACCGGGCTTTTGCGAAGTTTCTTGCTGGTTTGTACAATTATCTTAACCCTGTGTTGCCCGACCACAGTTCTACATACAGTAAAACTGGAACAAATTATTCACTTCCATTTCTGGCCATGGAGATTACGTTTGTAGAAAAAGAAACACGTACGTCTGTCAAAACTCAATTAGCATTGTAATTAATTAATTAGCAATTAGTTTGTTGACCTATTCAGCGCTGGAACATCACTCCAGCATATAAAAACGCGACTGTGAACGTTGCGCCAAGTTTCCCACGTAAAATCAGCATTTCGAGTGCATCAAACTTAGCGTGGGATATATGATAGGCTGGGCGTTATATTCGGCGGTGAGAAGAAATCGAACTAGCAAGAAAAGCAGAATTTTGTCGGTTGCGCATAGCGCCGTGCCTTTCCATATTGAAGAAGAGGGCCCACATTAAACGACGATTCGTGGTTCTTTCCTGTCTGTGGTGCGGCCAGCTTTCATACCATTATACCCGTTTTTTTTTTTAAAAGGAAGTTGACATATTATAGTTTATAGGGACCACGGAAGAAAGGGCGCGCATATCGCAGCGTAAAGCAACACATAAAACTGGCCTAGCCGATGCATAACAACCACAGTACGTTGGTGTTGTAATTATGCATTTGCGATGCCAGCTGCCTTCCCCCCTTGGGAGCTATGCAAAGGGGGAAGGCAGCTGAGGAGGATCAGGTAACAGCAGATTTGTTGAAGGATGGTGGGCAGATTGTTCTAGAGAAACTGGCCACCCTGTATACGCAATCCCTCATGACCACGAGCGTACCGGTATCTTGGAAGAACGCTAAAATAATCCTAATCCATAAGAAAGGCGATGCCAAAGACTTGAAAAATTATAGACCGATAAACTTACTGTCAGTTGCCTACAAACTATTTACTAAGGTAATCGCAAATAGAATCAGGAACACCTTAGACTTCTGTCAAGCAAAGGACCAGGCAGGATTCCGTAAAGGCTACTCAACAATAGACCATATTCACACTATCAATCAGGTGATAGAGAAATGTGCGGAATTGAACCAACCCGTATATATAGCTTTCATTGATTACGAGAAAGCGTTTGATTCTGTCGAAACCTCAGCAGTCATGGAGGCATTACGGAATCAGGGTGTAGACGAGCCGTATGTAAAAATACTGAAAGATATCTATAGCGGCTCCACAGCCACCGTAGTCCTCCATAAAGAAAGTAACAAAATCCCAATAAAGAAGGGCGTCAGGCAGGGAGATACGATCTCTCCAATGCTATTCACAGCGTGTTTACAGGAGGTATTCAGAGACCTGGATTGGGAAGAATTGGGGATAAAAGTTAATGGAGAATACCTTAGTAACTTGCGATTCGCTGATGATATTGCCTTGCTTAGTAACTCAGGGGACCAATTGCAATGCATGCTTACTGACCTGGAGAGGCAAAGCAGGAGAGTGGGTCTAAAAATTAATCTGCAGGAAACTAAAGTAATGTTTAACAGTCTCGGAAGAGTACAGCAATTTACAATAGGTAGCGAGGCACTGGAAGTGGTAAGGGAATACATCAACTTAGGGCAGGTAGTGACGGCGGATCCGGATCATGAGACGGAAATAATCAGAAGAATAAGAATGGGCTGGTGTGCGTTTGGCAGGCATTCTCAGATCATGAACAGCAGTTTGTCATTATCCCTCAAGAGAAAAGTGTATAACAGCCGTGTCTTAGCAGTACTCACCCACGGGGCCGAAACCTGGAGGCTTACGAAAAGGACGACGCAACGAGTTATGGAAAGAAATGATGGGTGTAACGTTAAGGGATAAGAAAAGAGCAAATTGGGTGAGGGAACAAACGCGAGTTAATGACATCTTAGGTGAAATCAAGAAAAAGAAATGGGCATGGGCAGGACATGTAATGAGGAGGGAAGATAACCGATGGCCATTAAGGGTTACGGACTGGATTCCAAGGAAAGGGATAGTAGCAGGGGGCGGCAGAAAGTTAGGTGGGCGGATGAGATTAAGAAGTTTGCAGGGACGACATGGCCACAATTAGTACATGACCGGGGTTGTTGGAGAAGTATGGGAGAGGCCTTTGCCCTGCAGTGGGCGTAACATGCAAGGCTGATGATGATGATGATGATGATTTGCGATGTGAGAGGTATTGGCGGCGAGGGGTTATGGAGTCGCCATCTGTCGGAAGCGCCTCGCTGGCGTAGATTGAGGGATCATGCGGCGCGCTTCTCATAGTTTTTGCTGTCAGCGTTCACTGAAAACACCACGCGCGAGCTCTCCCGGACATTTCTCCTCACCTTTTTGCCATACCCTCCTTCACTTTCCGCCTCCTGGTTGCGCTGTACCATACTCTCCGCTTTCCTCCTCGTGTGTATCCTCCCCCCGCTGTGCTCCGCGTTCACTTTCATCTTTCGCTGTGCTCGTTCTCTCAGTTACGCCGAGGCCGACGCTCGTCGCTGGAACAGGCGCCGAAGAACTGGGCTCTAAAAAATCACCGATGATTACGATACTCCGTAATGCCAAATTTGAGTGCAGCTCTATACGTATTTTGATTTCGCGATATATCGAGGCATCGCACTGATCACCGCAGGAACTGGCAGAGCCGCGACGCGTCGCTATGTATAAACCGGCCACGCATTGCGTTCCCCGGCGATGGCAGCTTATGCAGCCGGGAAACGCTTGCGCCGGATGCTATGCGCGAAGGAGAGCTTTCTGGTTCTTTTTTTTCTGTCCCCCGCACGGCCGGTGCCGCCGCGTATACGCAGACGTGAACGTCATCTGGTGAGGCTTGCAACTGTCTCCCTACGCTTTACTCTTCATGCTACCGCTGCACCCTTCTCTTCCGCTTTCCTCCGCGCGCACTCTGTGCTCACGCCGTCTTTCATACGCCGCTGCGCTCCGCATCGCTCTTTCATCGTTCGCGGTGCTCGTTGGCTCGGTTATGCCGAGGGAGGATGAGGCACGCCGACGCTCAACGCAGGAACGGGCGCCTAAGAGTTGCGCTTTAAAAAGAAACAAATATGGGGTTTAACATCCCGAAAGGTCGCGCTGTTTCTAGTTATATTCAAGATGAAAAACTCGTCCAAATCAAGTTGTTTCTGCTACGCAGTGGATTATGACGAGCGCCGTAGCGGAGGACTGATATTAACCACCGTGTACCGATAGCACGGCACACGAGCGTTTTCGCATTCCGACCGGAATGCACTAGCCGCGGTTAGGAATCGAACCCGCGACCTCATGCTCAGCATGCAGCGCAGTGCTATAGCCACTGAGCCCCTGCGGTGGAGGAGATAAGGGTTTCGTCGAGCAATGATAGTAATAATTACTACTTTAACCTTTGCTTTAACCTAAATTGTACTCCTGTCTCTTTTCTGTTTGCTTCGCATGAATCGTTGTTGCGATGTAATTGATAGTTGACGTTCCCCCCGCACACCGATCACCACGCCCGTTATCAGCACTAAGATGTAGCTTAAAGCTTGGAATGTAACGTACAACATTAATCTCTCATACACGTGTTAGGCACTACGGATGTTTTCGTGATATCACCGAGAGCTCGCCTTGGGCGCTCTATTAGCCGCGCCGAGCCCAAGATATAATTACAATACAAATACAAACGTCGTAGCAGGAATAAAGTGAGGGAAAATCGATATCAGTGACGCGCTGAGGCTTCGAACAAAGGCAGCAGTCTTGCATCGTAGCTCCATCTCGCTGCTATAGGTATACCAGTCGCCGGAAGCGTGAATCGATGTCGATCGCCCCATGCTGGACCGCGAAGTCTTCCCTGCTTGCGCGCTTCGTTTGTTGCGTTTACCTCTAGCGCGCCTGGAGGAATCCACCGGAGTACCAAAGGGAGCCGCGTAGGAATGCGGCGATGCTATCGTGAACGTGGATGTCGACTAATTGGCCATCGACGCAGCATCATCACCCGTTCGCCGGAACCTCGGAGGTCAAGGCGAACCCTTGTTTGGTCGGAGCCAAGGACGTCCGAGGTTCGCGCGCGCTCAGTTCCTGGTGGAAGGCAGAAAAAAAGCGCGCCGCCCTCTAGCACCTCACGGAGCGACTGGCGCTTTTTTCTCGCGCCGTTAGGCGAACTGGCCAAGCTCAATGGGCCCGCAATAAATGCCGGGTCACCGTTGCTAACCGGTCGGCGGCGGCGAGGGAGAAAGTAACCCGCGCGCTGCTCCGCAGATGGTGCCCGCCTGGAGGCCTGCCAGCGCAATCCCGTCCGCCCGCGGCTCGGCCGCTGTTGCGTTCAGCGCGCGCGCAGCCGGCATATCCCCGGGTGGGGGCGTAACATCCGACCAGCGCGCGTGCAATTAAACCAGCTCGACTAGCAAAAAGCGACTGGCCTTAACGCGTCCCCTTCTATGGCTCTCCCGTTGAACTTTATTTGAGGCTAGTTAAGGCATATTGATAGGGTTTCATAATATATACTCTTTCGGAATAAGGACGAACACGTGTACATTGCAGAGAGCGTAGCTGTGTTCCTCGTGAATGCGTTTTCTCATCCTTCCCATGTCGTCGCCGCCTGTCCTTAATTCTGCAACAGCGCTTCTCCCTTACTATGAAAGCTCACTCATCAAGTGATCCACATCGAAAAAAGCACGGCAGTGTAGACAGAAGTGCCGTCTGTAGACCACATTTAGACATTATAGCGTATGGTACAGTTGCCCGTACAGATACATTTATCCGAAAGTTTCCTTTACCGAACATCACTTCGTCAAAGTGAGTGCAGTATTTCGCAAAGAACTTGACTAAACATTAGCTAATGATAAAATTAAAATATTAGAGTGCTACAAAAACAGCTTCATAGACAGGCGGTGTTCTTTTACTGCTCTGTTTATTTTGTATAGCGAGTGTAAAATGTATTTATTTTTTAATTTTTTCATTAGCATTACCCTCAGGGTATAAATACATTATAAAGGGGAGGGGCATCCATAGCAAAAGAGAACAAAAAATAGCAGAAGAAGGAAAAGCATAGTACGTAATAGGGTACGCATTGAAAGTAAAATGTACACAAAAAAATACAATCGTACGGTATTTTTACAGCAGGGTTGATAGCACAGTTTAAAAGCCCTTGGAACAGTTTTGTTCATTATGGGGGCAGATAAGTGATTACAGTCCATTGCAGTTCTGAGAACAAATGACTGAGCCTGCAGTGGTTGAAAAATATGGCATGCCTACCTTATGAGGATGATCAAGCCGGTGTGAGCGAAATGGTGTTGGAAGTATGAACAAGGAACGAACAGCGTAGTTGTGAAAATACACTTCGTGAAAAAGACAAGTGCGTCGCTGTCTTCTACGGCTGGCTAGGGAGGGAAGATTAGGAGTAGCTTTCATTTCTGTGACGCTAGCAATGCGATGATAGTTAACTCAATTGAAACAAGCGAAGCAATTTTGTACTGCTTCAATTGCCTGTATTAGTGTAGTGTTATGTTGGTCCCACACAGGCGAGGTGTATTCTAGCTGGTGTCGAACTTAGGTAGCATAAAAGAACACATTTAGTAACATTGGCGCAAGATAGAAGTTTCAAGTAGCCTAAGGTTTGGTTTGCTTTATCTATTAAGTGATCGACATGTTGTTTCCAGGAATAGTCACTACATCTGCAAACGCCAAGGTAGCGATAGGATGCTGCGGTTTGCAGGAAGTTATTGTTAAGGAAATAGGACGGAGCGATAAGATCATGCGTAGTTACACGCATGGTTTTGCATTTAGCTATACTTAGTGCCATGTGGCGCGTGCAGCAACACTCAGTAACGTTATCTAGATCATTCTGAAGTATTGTCACGTCCCAACCGTTAGTCATTTCTCGGTAAGCAACACAGTTGTCTGCTAACAAACTCGGGAGAAAATGTTATTAGGCAAGTAGTCAATATAAGTGAGAAATGAAAGGGGTCCAAGGGCTGATCCTGGAGCCAGATCCGACAGCAGCTGAAGGAGAGTCAGAGTTGTTAGCTGTAACATATACTGGACACGAAAGATGTGATCAAGAAACGCCAATGTATGAAAGCCTCTAACCCTACAGCTAAAATAGAACTGGCAGAACTTTCCAAGTTAATCAACAAGCGTAAGACAGCTGCCTTAAGGAAGTTTAATATGGATAGAATTGAACATACTCTCAGGAACGGAGGAAGCCTAAAAGCAGTGAAGAAGAAACTAGGAATAGGCAAGAATCAGATGTATGCGTTAAACAGCCGGCAATATCATTACTAATATGGATGAGATAGTTCAAGTGGCTGAGGAGTTCTATAGAGATTTATACAGTACCAGTGGCACCCACGACGGTAACGGAAGAGAGAATAGTCTAGAGGAATTTGAAATCCCACAAGTAACGCCGGAAGATGTAAAGAAAGCCTTGGGAGCTATGCAAAGAGGGAAGGCAGCTTAGGAGGATCAGGTAACGGCAGATTTGTTGAAGGATGGTGGGCAGATTGTTCTAGAAAAACTGGCCACCCTGTATACGCGATGCCTCACGACCTCGAGCGTACCGGAATTTTGGAAGAACGCTAACATAATCCTAATCCATAAGAAAGGGGACGCCAAAGACTTAAAAAATCCTAGACCTATCAGCTTACTGTCCGTTACCTACAACGTATTTGCTAAGGTAATCGCAAATAGAATCAGGAACACCTTAGACTTCTGTCAACCAAAGGACCAGGCAGGATCCCGTTAAGGCTACTCAACAATAGACCATATTCACACTATCAATCAGGTGATAGAGAAATGTGCGGAATATAACCAACCCTTATATATAGCTTTCATTGATTACGAGAAAGCGTTTGATTCAGTTGAAACCTCAGCAGACATGGAGGCATTACGGAATCGGGGTGTAGACGAGCCGTATGTAAAGATACTGAAAGATATCTATTGCGGCTCCACAGCCACCGTAGTCCTCCATAAAGAAAGCAACAAAATCCCAATAAAGAAAGGTGTCAGGCAGGGTGATACGATCTCTCCAATGCTATTCACAGCGTGTTTACAGGAGGTATTCAGAGACCTGGATTGGGAAGAATTGGGGATAAGGGTTCATGGAAAATACCTTAGTAACTTGCGATTCGCTGATGATATTGCCTTGCTTAGTAACTCAGGGGGCGAATTGCAATGCATGCTCATTGACCTGGAGAGGCAAAGCAGAAGGGTGTGTCTAAAAATTAATCTGCAGAAAACTAAAGTGATGTTTAAATGTCTCAGAAGAGAACAGCAGTTTACGATAGGTAGCGAGGCACGGGAAGTGGTAAGGGAATACATCTACTTAGGGCAGGTAGTGACCACGGGTCCAGATCATGAGACTGAAATAATCAGAAGAATAAGAATGGGCTTGGGTGCGTTTGGCAGGCATTCTCAGATCATGAACAGTAGGTTGCCATTATCCTTCAAGAGAAAAGTGCATAGCAGCTGTGTCTTACCAGTACTCACGTACGGGGCAGAAACCTGGAGGCTTACGAAAAGGGTTCTACTTCAATTGAGGGCAACGCAACGAGCTATGGAAAGAAGAATGATGGGTGTAACGTTAAGGGATAAGAAAAGAGCAGATTGGGTGAGGGAACAAACGCGAGTTAATGACATCTTAGGGGAAATCAAGAAAAAGAAATGGGCATGGGCAGGACATGTAATGAGGAGGGAAGATAACCGATGGTCATTAAGGGTTACAGACTGGATTCCAAGGGAAGGGAAGCGTAGCAGGGGGCGGCAGAAAGTTAGGTGGGCGGATGAGATTAAGAAGTTTGCAGGGACAACATGGCCACAATTAGCACATGACCGGGGAAGTTGGAGAAGAATGGGAGAGGCCTTTGCACTGCAGTGGGCGTAACCAGGCTGCTGCTGCTGCTGATGATGATGATGATGGCACTGGACACGACAGGAAAGAAGTTCACGCATACAATCAAGTACTTGCGGGTCAACATTTAACGTGCTTGGTTTATGCAACAGCGAATAGTGATTAACTTTAGCAAAAGCCTTGCAAAAGCCTACAAAAATGCAATACACAATATAGCCAGAGTCAATATACACGTAATTTATGAAACCTATAAGCGGAGTTTCGCACGGGAAAAACCTACAGAAGCAATCTTGCGAGGCAGAGAATAAACTCCATCTTCTGGAAAATTGACAAGATGTGTAAAAATTATATACTGAAAAATTTTACGTGGAACTGACGTAAGTGAAATAGGTCGAAAGATTAATGGGTTACATCTTCCTGATTTGAAAATTGGCACGATTTTCCTTATTTGCCAGTGTACGGGTAGAGAACCTGATTCGCATAATTGTAAAAGAAGACACTCTAAAATAATTGAGCAGCACGCTTTGTGTTTTTTGGGAACCTTATGTTATTCCGATCTACCCCACAAGTGGAACTCAGATTTAGTGTTGCAATTCCAACCGAATAAAAAAACTATCGGATCCATGGTAGTAGTTGAACTGTGAAAGTTTAGGTATGTGATAAGGTGTTGCAGAGGAAAATGACTGAACGAAAGCATCATTCAATACAGAGGCACAGAGATGGGTCAGCATCGAATCACCTGATGGATAGGATAAAGCTAACTTGTGGTCATTGTTTTTTTTTTTACCGAAGTTTTTCGGGTTAGTTTTTTAGAGTGTTTGGAAGTGTAATGTTGGAAAATGAAAATTTGATACATTTAAAACCTTATTAAGGTTTTGCATCCATCCATCCATCCATACATTTAAAAGCGGAGGAGTACGTTGAAGCGGCTGTCTTGTATGATAACCAATGAGAAACATTTCGAGAGATTTTTGCACTCCGAAAAAAAAAGAGAGCGCTTCTTTTTGTTATCAAGTTGGTTTATGTACCTGTTGTACCAAGGTGCATTATTACGTAAGAACAATCCTAGACAATATTTCTAAATTAGTTTAGAAACTATCGTCTTAAACATATACCAGTTGCGCTAAACTGATCATTAGGATACACCGGGTAGAAAAACATCAAGAAAGGAAGTTCTTCATAAATAGCGACAAAGTCAGCTCTTCCGCAGTCTCCGATAGTGTTGAACCGTTTACACGTTTTTGCTCGTGTTATAGCTAAATTGAAATTCAAAATGTCATGGTCGCTAAGGCCGAGTAAGTGGATGACTCTAGGGACGGTGTCATTAAATGACGCCAGAACAAGGTTTAAAGGGACCTCGATGAGGAGCAAAGTAATATCCACAGCCAGCCGACACCAGAACAAGTCGACGTTTTGGGGGAAAACTATATATGACAAAGGAAGCAGAGCACTTAATTGGTTATGCTTAGCTGAGAAGAGAAATACGAATGCAAGCATCCTTGTAAAAAGTTTAGACTCCAGTAAGGCGTGGCTGACATGAGGTGTCTGTTCACCCGCCAACACTTGACGAAATTGCCGGTGTCGTATTGAGCCTGGGTTTATAAGGATGATGATCATATTGACTGATAGAATAGATAGTCAAGAATGAGAGACATTAAATCCAAGTCAGACACGAGGAGTTTAATAGTGACTTTCCTGTGCTTCTAAAATCTGTAAGAGTGCCTACCCGATTGATTTTATTTTTGGGCTATGCGTTATTCGCCCTGACAACTGGCGTTTCTGCCATATGCACGGAAGCGCATGAATTAGCATGATATTACTGCCAAATATTTTCTGTAGTAGACTGTAAAGCATGTTCGTGCAATTAATTGATCGCAGTCCTACACGATTTTTTTTTTCGAAGAAAGAAACAGGGCGAATGCCAACAAAAGACGACGGAACGATACGCGAACGCGAGCACTGTTCCTGCAAGCCCATATTGTTCTTTGTGTGGTCAAGATTCGACGCTAAGTTCTACACTGAAAAGACGAAAAAAAAAAAAAAAGAAAGACTGGGCAACAAGGTACTGTACAACTCGCCCTACTGTTCATTTCGCCTGGCTTTCCGCCGGCAAACAGTTTAATGGCTCAAAATAAACTGCGTGTATTGTACGTGATATGCATCTCTTGATGGCTCCCAGAATCCCCAACACATGGTACGTAGCTGACTCGATTATCGGCTTTTGTAAACGCATCACAATGTCACAGCGTGGATACGAAAGTGTCATATTGGTTGTAGTCAGACGGAAGAGGCCTCCCAGACAGGATCACAAACATTTCCGGTGACAACGTCTGGCGAAGAATCTCTGCCAGTTTCTGAGCGCGCATGTTTTCCTCGTTCCTCGATTTGGCTCGTCGCGCCAGCGCGCGCAGAGAGTAGATTCAAACAACACGCGCGCGCGGCGTTTCGCTCCCCTTTGGGCGCAGGGTCGCGTTGCCCGCCTGCGCGAAGGATATCTGGCTTGCGTGCCCTCGGCTTAAAAATGGCAACTGCTTTCAAATGACGTCGTTTAGCTGTTTGTTCTTCGCCGCTCTTAAACGCACGACGCAAATGGGCAGCCACCTACGGAGCGCACCGGCGGCTTCCGAACGAATTGAAGAGCCGGGGCGAAAGGTCAGGGTTTCGCCCGGTGACGTTTTCCGGGTGGCGGCATCACTCGCCTCCGGCCTGCGCGAGGTGAAGCACAAAAGAAAAGGAAAACTGAATGACGGCGACCGGCGCGCCGGCACGTTTGACAGAAGTGCAAACGTTCCAGGGCCTCCGCCGTCGGGATGCGCCGATGATCCGTGACGAAAGGGTAGTGCTCGGAATAGGCGTCTGAGTGGCCTCTGTCACGCACGCGGGGCTTCGGGCACTGCCCTGCCGTTGCTCTTCGGCGATGCGAGCACCAGCGGCCGCACCACACGGTGCGGTCCCCCCCGGCCCACCAGGCCAGGTAGGGCACACGCCGACCGAGCGGCGAGAGAAAGTGATTTATAATTCTGCAGACGCGCTACTCTGGGATGCTAGACTCGATCAGGGCTTTGGGGCACGAGGCACACAGTATGAAACGCATGTCTGAATTCGTGACGCAGATGGCTGCAGTCTGTGATGCCCGCGTTGTTGGCCCAGTCTAACTGCGTCCCAAAGCAACTTTCTTTTCTTCTTTTAATGGGTTAGCATTAGGAGTGTCTAAGTGGAAAAAAGTGTGCGTGTGAAGTGTGGGAAGCCAGTCACGTGGTATAGGTAGAGAGGGGGCGGGATAACTTAGAAGAGCGTGTATGTATGTATGTATGTATGTATGTATGTATGTATGTATGTATGTATGTATGTATGTATGTATGTATGTATGTATGTATGTATGTATGTATGTATGTATGTATGTATGTATGTATGTATGTATGTATGTATGTATGTATGTATCTGCGACGTAATGCTAACGCATTTATCTTGCATTTACTGCTACCCGCCGTGGTTGCTCAGTGGCTATTGTGTTGGGCTGCTGAGCACGAGGTCGCGGGAACGAATCCCGACCACGGCGGCCGCATTCCGATGGGGGCGAAATGCGAAAACACCTGTGTGCTTAGATTTAGGTGCACGTTAAAGAACCCCAGGTGGTCGAAATTTCCGGAGTCCTCCACTACGGCGTGCCTCATAATCAGAAAGTGGTTTTGGCACGTAAAACCCCATAATTGATTTTTTTTGCCTTTACTGCTAAATCGCCACTGAATTTTAACTTTTTTTTTCTTGTTCTACTGCCTTCCCCATCAGATTAAGGAGATGATTGAATATATTTTGCTAGAAGCCCTAGGTATACTCTGTACCTCAATGTCCCCAAAGAAACCCATGTATAACAGAAGATATAATAGAATTCAGCATGGTTATGACCCAACACGGAACTAACGTTTCAAGAGAAACCAGTATACCCGTTGCGTTATTATTAGAATACAGGCGCGCATAAACGTCGGCCTACACTTCAATTCCAGTTGCCGTGTAAATCCGAATTAGATGGCTGCAATGTCACCACTGTCAGTTTCTTTCTGTTTAGCCTTTTTTCCTAGCCTTGAGTCATCACTGACGTAAAAAATACCTTCAAGGTTAATGTTCATTTTTTTATTGCCGAAAACAAACAAACAAACAAACAAACAAACAAATAAACAAGAAGGAACTGGTCGGAAAGCACACGGCGGCCGTTATGTTCGAGCTTTTCTTGAGACGCGATCGAAACGTTGAGGGAAGTGGGCTCTTGCGACATTTTAGTCGCATGAAAACGAATGGAGTTATGACTGGAAGAACGAAAGAAATGACCGCAAAATAAATATACAGCGTTCTCAAAGAGATTTGAGAATGCTGTGTAGATCTTACGCACTGTAGGCCACGTGCTTAACAGGTAGTTATGAAATCACTAGGTGCACTGTAACGTCATAAGCAGACCTTTTTTCGGCGCTGTCTTTATTTTGCTTGTGCTGTTGGCACAAAGGAGAGAAGAAAGAAATGGCAGTCTGTCAACGTTATTCAAGTCTTTTATTTCTTTTTTTTTACAGTCATACTAAATATAAATGAATGTATGAATGGACGCTGTATGACAGACAGCACCAGCCTTGCGTAGGCAATAGCGGTGCAATAGTCGCCCCTTTATAGTTATAGAAAACTGGACAGCGGACTCTGCATATTCACTTACTGAAAAAAGAAAGTTTTCTGGTGTCTTATAAAAGAGCGCGTGTAATCATATTGTCACACAGAGTTCTGAGGAGCTCGTCAAACGTTAAGTTCATTTCCTGAAAGGCCCTACAAGGGGGTATTATATGATGGGTGCGGACAGAGAAGAGAGAGAGAAAGAGAGAGAGCAAATGATAAATGAAAGGTAGGGAGGTTAACCAGGACTGAGCCCGGTTGGCTACCCTACACTGGGGAAAGGGAACGGAAAGATTAAAAGAAGAAGAGAAAGTCCACTAGGGATATCGTTCGGTCACTCAGCCCGCATCACAGACGCTGACTCAATCCGGTAGCTTTCAAATATCGCAGCAGCGCTTTTGTAGCCTTTTGTAGCTGCGATATGCGAGGCCATGGTCCCAAGATCTTGTTCAAGGTGAACGGCTTTCCATCTAGCTGATTGAGAGCTGTGCAGAGGTCTTGCCCTTCATCTTCAAAATATGGGCAGTAGCACAGTAGATGTTCTATAGTTTCCTCGACACCGCAGGCATTGCACTTGGCGCTATCAGCCATTCCAATCAAAAACGTATAAGCATTGGTTAATGCGTCGCCCAAGCGTAAGCGGCACATCATTGTTTCCTCATTACGTGGAAGACCTGGTTACAGCCGCAGTTGCATAGATGGATCGAGGGAATGCAATCGATGTTGAGTGAATTCAGGTTAGTGCCTCTTCTCCAATGTCATACGGTGCGCTAGCTTGCTTAAGTGTTGGGCTGCGTCAGTCCGCGATAAAGGTACAGAAACAAGGGTTGCTCCTTCGTGTGCTTTCCTAGCAGCTTCGTCAGCGAGGTCGTTGCCGGAGATACTGCAATGGCCAGGCAGCCACTGAAACACGACGTCGTGTCCTTTCGCGATCATGTGATGGTGCATTTCTCGTATCTCCGACATGAGTTGTTCACAGGACCCACGACGAAGAGATTACAGAAGACATTGTAAGGCCGCTTTCGAATCGCAGAATATAGCCCACTGATTAGCCGGTTGGCTGTTAATATAATCAACGGCACCTCGGAGGGCAACAAGCTCCGAACCGGTGGATGTTGTCAAGTGAAAAATCTTGTATCGGATGCTTAGTGATCGTGATGGTATAACCACTGCGCCGGTGGAGCTGGTCTGAGTGGAAGAGCCATCCGTATATATGTGGACTCGGTCAAAGTAGAAAGTTTGCAAACAATCCAGATCTGCTTGCTTTAAGGCCAAGGTAGCCAGGTCGGCTTTCTTTCTCATCATTGGAACCGTAAGACGCACTCGAGGTTGTTTAAAACACCACAAGTATGAGGTTGAACGTGCTGAGGGTGTGAAGCACGATAGTAAGGAGGCACGATGGAATGCTGACCTCGTTGGAGAAGGACGCCTGTGGTCGTCGTTCTGGCAGGCAGGCAAGAGTGCTTGACTGTATCCGTGAAACATGACGAATATGGACCCTAACCGTGTCGGTGCTAATGTAAGTCGTGATGGAATGGTCTTGAGCCATTATAATGGTTTCTGCTGTTGAGGCGCTCCGCGGAAGGCCTAGGCAAACACGTAGTGCCGGTGCTTGCACGCTCTGAAGTTCTCGAAGATTTGACTTGCATCTTTTAGCAAGCACGGGAGAGCTATAGCGTAGGAATCCGATAAAAAGTGCGCGATATAACTGTAGCATGGAGCCCACTGACGAATCCCCATGTTTTACCGGCGATGAACTTGAAGACGTGAACAATAGATGTGAGCATCTTCAAGTGGGCAACCTCAGGGCTCCAAGATAGGTACCAGTCAACAATGACGCCCAAAAACCGATGATTTATCTTGTAGGAGATAGGCTGGCCATTGATGCTTACTGGATAACGAGTCATCGCTTTTCGCGTAAAAGCGACTAACGCACATTTTTCTGTTGAGATGGTAAGGCCTTGTGTGTGAAGATAGCCAGATGCCCGTGTTGCTGCTTTCTGTAGCCTTGCGCGAACCTGCAGGCGAGTGACCGCTGATGTCCAGATGCGGATGTAGTCGGCGTAGATTGAGGCACTCACTGTTTCCGGTAGGAATTCGGCCAGCCCAAAAAGCGCGAGGTTGAATAGAATAGGGCTTAGAACACCGCCTTGGGGGACGCCTCGGTAGGTGTAGTGGTCGGTAGTCGGACCAGCTTCCGTACGTAGGAACAAGGACCTTTGTGTCAAGTAGTTTCTGATCCATCGATATACTCGCCCTCCTAGTTCAATTGTCAAAAGTGTGTTTAGAATGGTTTGATGGGAAACGTTGTCGTAAGCGCCTTTCACGTCTAGATAGAGGACTACTGATAATCGCTTCCGAGATTTTTGCTGTTCTACAGATGATACTCGATCGATGACACTGTCAATCGATGAACGACCTCGTCGAAATCCGGCTATAGAGTCAGGGTAAATATTGTGGTGTTCAAGGTACCATTCGAGACGCATGAGGATCATACGTTCCCTGAGCTTCCCGACGCAACTGGCAACAGCAATAGGCCGATACGATGCCAGTTCGAGCGGTCACTTTCCTGCTTTTAGAAGCGGTACCAGGCGGCTGCGTTTCCATCGCTGTGAGACGACACCATCTTGCCATGAACTATTAAAAAGGCTGAGGAGTTCTCTACGTGCTTCTCAATCTTGGTGGCGCAAAGCAGTAAATGTTATGCCATCGGGCCCTGGTGAAGACGAACATCTACAGAGCGCCATAGCAGCTTCTAACTCTTCCATAGAGAATGGAGCTTCAATACTTGTATCTTGTGGACCGGGCATGTTCCCTAAAGCCATGTCAGGGACTAAAACTGTGCCGCCGGCGACTTTCGCACACAATTCCTCTGCAACGTATATCTCTCGGTGGTTTCGATAGAGAGCAAGGGCGTTAAAAGGACGTCGTTTGCTGGGGACTTGAGCAAAGACCCCGTAGCGTACGCCACACGCGGGACAATGGCTTGCGGGGGTCCAGTGACTCGCAAAAGCACTCAGAGAAGCTCGGCGCATGAAAAAGAAGATAAAACGCCGAATGAATAAGCTAGCGGATCAAAGACGGACAGAGAAGATGAGTAAACTTACTGCCACGTGGCGTCAGTTACAAAGATGATGATTTCAGCAAACTATAATGGACAGGCGATGGCAACGATATCTTCTAAAAGACCGTTCCAATTTGTGGCAGCACGGGGGAAGAATGATCCGGAAAAAAGTAACAGTGCCACACCTGCCAACCTGCGCATTTTAAATTCCTGAAATCCCGCGGACACTAAAACCAAGTGTGGGGATAGAACACGCATTTCCTTTAAAGCTTTCTCTGAGCACATGCCCTTTTCAGGAATACATAGTTTACATACCCCTTTTAATAAAAATCGATTACCTTTAGGCGCAGCACACAAGCACCAACAAATGGGCCACAGCAAGTACTGACAAGCAGCACTTTGTTTTTAGGCAGATATTGTTTTAGGCGCAAAATAAGATACGGACAAAGAATAGACACGGACAGGTGCACATACGCAACTGAATTTTATTTTCCTTGATGCTTCGCTTCATATACCCTCAGGCAGGCGTACAAGACTGTAAACAAATGAGCTTACATGAGGTTATTACCTAGCTTAATCGCATCCTATCAGCAAGAAAACGAAATTCATTCTCGTAAAGAGACAACGACGGAATGCTGACACAGTGGTGTCCACATTTTCTTATACCCATAGCCTCTGCTAGTTCCCGTGCCACCGTATCTCTACTTTTCCGTAGTACACATCTGTTTACCAACAAAGGTTCACACGTGCGCACTTTGCAATGATACGGCAAATGTGAGCATGTCCCATTTCTGTGTTTTTAGATCATCATGGATTTTTTAGTGACTTTGGTGCTGTTGAGGGCGCCTGCTTCGGAAACTTGTCTGTACAAATTTGTTTGAAGCAATTACCACTCTTACACCCTTTCATCATGATAAGACTTCCAAGTTTAAAGGACCGATGAGCGAAACGTTTTTGCAATAGGTGATGCTTCAAGATACCCAGTATTTGGTTTGTTGTTGAAATTAGGTTAGTGACGAGCGCGTTCCATGTCAGGTTATTAGTCAGTGTGACGCCTATGCAAGTATTTAAACGATGGGACCGCTTTTAGGAGCTGGTCAGCAATGTTATAGGTAAAAATAAAGTTATTTATCGCGCACAATTTGAATAATCCTAAAATTACATAGATGAAGGATCATTAGGCAATGCTCACACTATTATTGAACGAGTTTAAGATCATACTGGAGGGTAGCTTGCTCGGAAATATTAGTGACTGAGTGGTACATTGTACAAATCGTCTGCAAACACACGAATTTGGTAAGGCAACTGTAAAAGCAAATTGTCAATGTACCAGGTGTTTGTTTTTATGCGGAACACCCTTTTATCTTTTTTTTTTTTAAACAAGGAAGCTATGTAGGCCTCTGCTGTCTTTCCTGAAGGACTACGCGAATAGGCGAACGTTAACAGCAAGAAAATTTCAGCGATAGCATCATTAATTAAGTAAAATATGCCAATTACCTTTTTGAACGCTAACCTTAAAACACATGCTGAAATTGCGAAATTGAAGCCGGGGGTGGTGATGTCAGGTCAGCTTAGCAGAAATTCTAGACTAGCACCATTTTCGAGACATCAGTCACCAATATCTGCTAAGAAATGCCCCTTGGCGTTCCAGTTAAGATCATCCCGCACTATTTGAAGCACACTTCTAGGAAACTGTTAATTGGAACGCTCATGTATTTCATAGCAGAGTTTAAGGTCTAATAACTCCAAACTGGAGCTAGTTAGAGGAGTTCTGCTAAACATACATGACTTCACTTCTCCTCGACTGCAATAATGCAATTACAACGGGAGCCATAAAATTAATAATAAAAGTTAATTTGCCTATTTTAGTTCATTAGTGAAATTATTTTTAAGATGTTTCTTGATGCTGTCCGCCTAGCAATAATAAACGATAAATCAGTAATGTCTGTGCCTTCAGATGAATTTACCCTTTCGATCAAAGAGTTAGTCTCGTCAAACCACCTGGTAATTTCTAAGATAAAGCATCCAGGACACATGGCGACAGCGTTCAATGAGACGAAAATTACCGTAACTGCCACTTGTCGCTCCTGATGCTCTGGCCTCCTTATCTGCAGGCGCGTGGCAGCCATGCCTCTGTGATTTTACAGAGGCAAGCCCTAGCCTTGCCCTAGCGCTTACCCGCCATCGTCGTCATTTTTCGCGACAGGGGTTTCCTGACACCGAAACGAACTTTTTTTGACGCTCATAGTTACGGGCATGGAAGTAAACAGTCTAGCACATGACTTGAATGCAATCTTTCATTTATAGTAATCTGCCTGGGTAAGTGAAACTCAAAAGGGGTGAGAACTTTGTCAGTCAAGCTTGAAAAAAAAAAAAGAAAAAAGAAGAAGAAAAAATGAAAAGTGTACTGTTTGACGCCGAATTGGTCTTTTGTACAGCGGTGACTTCATACCAATCTGTTTTTGTAACATCGGGACCTCAGAATTGCCTGGAATGAATTCTCTCCTTTCTGTGAACAGTATTGCTGGCAGTGAAGATTGGGGGTGGCGAGTAGGAGTTATAGGGAGGCTTTGCCCCTCCAACTGTCTACCGAATCATTAGTTCTGCAGAAATCATGATTGGACAGCGCACCAATACAGTCGTTCGGAAGTAACCATTGCTTCGTGCACTCTCACCCCGCCGTCCATCGAGCACTTCTGACACGCATGCCTGACATTGCGCTTATCGAGTGCGGGCTCTTGCGTTAAGCGTGCACGAGCTGCCTCTTCTTCCCTGATTATATATGTTTCCGAAAAACTATAATAATTCTCCACTACGAAGCTATCCTTGTTTTTGCTTCTTTTTTTTTCCTTCACCGCATTTCGCCTTTTGGTGGCACAGCGGAACGAAAGCTTCTTCCGTCGCTGGCCAAACAGATGGCGCGTGGTGTAAATCGCCGTGAACGCGTTTGTCACGTTCCGCGACCGATATCGCGACGAGGTGGGAGGGCTGCACGGGCCAACGCCCTGCGACGTGTGGGCTTCGTCGGGCCGCCGGCGAAGTTGCCGCGGGCCAGTAACGATCACGCAGCGCCGCAGCCTCTGGCCGAACCGCGTTTGCACTGCAGGCTGCGCGTCCCGGACCGCTTCCGGGGTCAGGCCGACAGTTTTGCAGCGACGGCCGGGCACGACTAGCGGCGTCGAGCGCGCTGCCGAGAAGTCCGTTTCCGGTACAGCCGGCGCTCTCCTTTCACGACCCGACGCCGGGGGGCGCCCAGGGAGACCCCGAAACAACCGCGGCCGTCCATCCACGGCGCACATTATGGAACAAAGGCTCTGCAAACAGAGAGAAAGAGCTCTTCGACAGTCCCGGCAGTGTCTCTTGGCGAGGCATTTTCGGAACGGTGCTAGTTGTCGTCAAGGGGTGTCATGAGGTAGATCGCCAGGCTTCGAGCCTGTACAAACGGCGCAAGTCACTTGGGCCGTGCCGGATTGTTTTCGTCTCTTGTCACTCGCGAGAGGAATGTGGCCATCTTCACTCGGAGTTTTCTAGCTTTGTACTGATTTCGGCACTTTTTTTCCTATATATTTGTGCCACATCTACGTCTCGCTGGGAGGTTGCGGAAGGCCTGTATGAAAATGATACAGTATTCAAGCCGCCGTAGCACGCACTGCGTGCTACGGCGGCTGTTCCGTAATGGGATAGCGTAACGTAAAGAGACGGGCCTATTTGACTAACCGGACGCCCACGCATTAATGAGACCCCATCGAGGGTATCCCGTGGTATTAATGCCGCGTGAGCCGGCTAGGGATGCAAATTTCTGAATTAATCTCTCACGATTTGATCATCTGCGGAGCGTCGAGGCGTCGCATCTGGCCTGAAAAAACCTTACGAATAAACAGTAGTGACCATGTCGTGTGAGGAGCATGTGTGCCAAACTGATATAATGAGGTCGAAATGCAACAGTTTGGCTTCACCTTCGCGGTAAATCACGACTAGTTTTTCTTTTCGGAGGTGAGGGGGCAGGAAGAGTGTAGGGGTGAGTTCGTATGTATCTGGATCCCGGGATGGCGCGTTACATAATAGTGGACAAAAGTCATGCGGAGAGCCTACAAGCCATTTTGGAGGAAATCTGTGACCACAGCAGCCCTGAACACCTTTCCTCACTCGAGGCGTGTGCGACCTTTCAGGTCCAGATTACAAATGAAGTCCTTTAAGCGCTGACAGGGTGATGAGGAACACAGTAGAAAAAAACGTGACAATCGTCACAAAAAACAACAACAAAAATACAAAAGAAAAGAAAAGAAAAGAAAAGGAAACAGTTCATTTTTCCTGACGTCTGTGTACTATTGTTACGTTACGCGTTCTGGAGCACGGCATCGAGGAAATGTCTTTCCGGATGGCTTCAATTTCTCTTCGAGGAAGGACGCGCGGCTTCAAAGGCCGCCCATCACCATTGTTACATTGCCGGGAAGCCACGACTGCCAAGCTTCAGAATGGTTGCCGCTAATCGTGACTCCGTTGACGCAACACTCGCTCGTTCACATGCCGACACGGCAGTTGGAAGAAGAATGGGCTTGTGAAAAACGAAATCCTGTTTGCAGAGCAATAAGCATCCTGCTACTTATCCGATTCTGTGGGCCTCTAATGTCTGCCCACACGGGAATTTCACCGCGGCCCGATTCGCTTCAGATGTAAAACGGAAGAAGAAAAAAGGGAACGACAGAAAGGAAGAAGGAAACAGAGAGAAAGAGAGAGAGAGAGAGCGAGAGAGCACGAAAAAGAAAAAAAAACATACACATGAATAAATCGCACATGAGGAGGGGTTCACCGCATTGCAGGACTATAGGGCACGGGAGGGGGTGCACTAAGAAGCGGCTGGAAGTAGTTTCTTGTCTTTACACTGGTGTATGTGTAACATACATTGAAATGACCCAGGACGCACGTGGCGGCTAGAGCTTCGTTCGTCAAATTGCTGTAGGTTGATTTGGTGAACGAAGGAGGTGGACAGAAAAAAAAGCACATATACAATCAACTCTGGCCGTTGCTTCCTCGCAGCGCCGATAAAAGTACCGGTTACATGTAAGCATGAGACGGGGAGCGCTTCTGTTGGCATACGGAGGCCATAAATTGAAGGCATTGATTGCGTATTGGCAACGAAAGTTTGTGCTGTTCGAACACTGTCATCGAATTCGAAGAAAAGCGGTAGCTGATGAGGAGCGAGTAGAGCAAGAAGCCTTATGTTTTTCTCCCGTTTGTTTGATTTCGCTGAAGTTATTACAGGTGCGAATTACTCGGGCCTCCCGCCAGGTGCTCCCGCCAGGGCTGACGTAAGAAATTATAGTCCCCGAGGGCTTGAGTGGACGAGACCGGGAAGTGCATGATAGCTGATGATAGCACAAGTGAAAAAGACGTGGTGCATTTACCACTCTTATATTTATTTTTAGTTTGCTACAGACACAACTTTCTAGTTACAAAATAGAGTAAGGAAGGAGTCGTAGTCGTGACAACAAAAGTCAATGCAGTGCCACTATTTCGCAATAACACTGGTATCGCAGCGAGTTAAACCAGTGCTATATGAACCTCAGGAAGCTGCTTTTACTTTATTCTGTGATGAGTACGCTTTCATGTCCCCCTCCTTCATTGAAGACCGAGACTACGGGCTCTTTCGGAACCTACAGGGCATATCGTCACCTTAGGGATTGAAATACTTCTACTACATTTGTTTTTGTTTCACTAAAGAAGCCAGTTGATAAAGTAACCATGCATACCCGGTCAAAAAGAATATGTTACTACGCAGCTCTAAGCATACGTCCAGAGCGCGAGAGCGGGAGCTCAGTGCCAGAATAATGTAAGGTTTGATATTACATGATTTTATTAATGCGAAAGCATTATGTGTCCTATGAGGCAGAAAATCTGGCGTGATCAAGCGATGGTACCAAAATCATAATCAGTGACGTCATCAGCGTCTTGTATGACGTCAGTAGTAATGCTGAATGGAATAAATTGTCTAACAACGTTTATTAGTATTAATTATGGATAATTAACCTTAATCAAAGACAATTAGAGTGAATCAAGGTGATTTAGACTGAAGTAAACCGGAATAAAGCTAGAACAAGTTAGAGTAAGGTGTCTTAAGGTGAAGTAACCTGAATTAAGGTGAAGTGAAGTGAATGAAGGTTAATAAAAGTTGATGAAAGTGGATTAAGGTGCATTAAAATGGTTTAAGGTGGATTAAGGTTGGTGCAAATTAGAGCAAGATGGGTTAAGACAGAGTTGTGAAGGACACGTGACAATTTATGACGTCACTTATCATGGATGTAACCAATTAATGAGAGAAGTCATAATGCTTCCGCATTCAAGTCACGTAAAGATACTTAAGTGACTGTCAATTTTTCCTCTTGTCATCCACCGTTATCGACCGACTGATCTCGTGATAACGTAGCCGGCGCGCCCCTCGCGAAGAGAACTGGAATAGAATATTTATATTATTCCGGCCCAGAATCACGCTTGTACGGTATGCCGTATGGCACTGATCTGGAAAAAAAGAAAGAAAGAAAAGAAAATGCTTCAAACAAGCGTCGCCAGATGGGTTGGTTGCTGCAGCTCATACCTTCATGTCGCCTCGCAGTCGGCCTTCAGGCCTCCGTTTTATCAACGATTTCGACCTGCGCCAAGCGAGCGTCAATAGTGTCGACAGGCTGGCAACACCATGCGTGTCTTAGCGCCTCCAGTGGCGTATCGCTAACCTCGTCGAGCACCTTCGCTGCATATGGGGCAGTGGGACTTAGCAGTTGCCGGCAACTTAAACACTGCCCGCTCGCAAGGAAACTGTCTGGACCTAGTGGTGTACAGTAGATTGGGCAAGTGCGCCGTGTAATAGTCTGTTGCCACGCTCCAGGCAAGTGAGCTAGGAGTGGTAGCACGTGCTGCATATGTGCTAAGACTGTGTGCTGCAATCTTACGTTCCTGGAACAATTGTTTAATCACAAACAGCACTGGACACTTCCATCCGGCCGTAAATCTCTTCTTGTTCTGAGCTCGAATTCACAGAGCTCCTTTTACTTAAAGGGACGGACAACCGCGCAGAACGTGTCATGAGGTGTAAGTGGAAATGAAAAGACGATGATTTATAGCGATAAGGATCGAGCACGCTGTTCCCTATACAAGTAGTAATTATAATTTTGAATTGGCAAAGGAAGTTGCGAAGAACCGTATGTGGCGCGAATTGGCGGTGAAACCTTGGCACTAGATATAGATGCAATCAGATTACTGTACGTAAGTCGGCTGTTATTAAGAGGACGCGTTTGCTCGGGGCCTCGTTTACAAATACGTGGGAAAGAAAGGATAGTTTTCCTTGGCAACCACTGCATTAGATTTGATAAGGTTTGGTGCGTTTTAAAAGAAAAACTTAAAATATAGTGACTACTGGGAGCAGATTTTTGATTGAAGCCATCGATTTTTTTAAACACAAGTTATTGAAAATTGCAAAATTTCGAAAAACGAAACTATCAAGCTTACAACTGCGCAGCTCAGCAATTAAAAATGACATCACGATTCTTAAAACTGCATTGAATAATACATTAAGCGGACAAAATCGATATATTACACATCCCGGCAAAATATAGTACTGTTTCTGAGTAAGACTTTTGCAACACTCTTGTAAACATTGTAGCAAATTCACTGAAGCTGCAAATGAATGTACAAAATTTGACTGCTTTAGATGCTTTAACGCATGAAGTTTAAAAAATTCGATATCTGTTTTTCGTGCAGAGCTACAAATTTGTGAACTTCGTGCTTATATACTTCGTTCAATGATACAAATTTTCGGAGAGAGAGAGAGCAAATGATAAAGGAAAGGTAGGGAGGTTAACCAGGACTGAGCCCGGTTGGCTACCCTACACTGGGGAAAGGGAAAAGGGGACGGAAAGATTAAAAGAAGAAGAGAAAGTCTACTGGGTATATCGTTCGGTCACTCAGTTCGGATCACAAACGCTGACTCAAACCAGTAGCCTTCAAATATCGCAGCAGAGCTTTTGTGGCCTTTTGTAGCTGCGATATGCGAGGCCATGGTCCCAAGATCTTCTTCAAGGTGAACGGTGTTCTATCTAGCTGATTGAGAGCTGTGCAGAGGTCATGTCTTTCGTTTTGAAAAGATGGGCAGTAGCACAGTAGATGTTCTATAGTTTCCTCGGCACCGCAGGCATTACAGTTGGCGCTATCAGTCATTCCAATCAAAACCGTATATGCATTGGTGAATGCGACGCCCAAGCGTAAGCGGCACAGCATTGTTTCTTCATTTCGCAGAAGCCCTGGTAACAGCCGCAGTTGCATAGAGGGGTCGAGGGAATGCAATCGTTCTTGGGTGAATTCAGGTGTGTGCCACTTCTCTAATGTCATACGGTGTGCTACCTTGCTTAGGTGTTGGGCTGCGTCGGTCCGCGATAAAGGTACAGAAACAAGGGTTGCTCCTTCGTGTGCTTTCCTAGCAGCTTCGTCAGCGAGGTCGTTGCCGGAGATACCGCAGTGGCCAGGCAGCCACTGAAACACGACGTCGTGTCCTTTCGCTATCATACGATGGTGCATTTCTCGTATCTCCGACACTAGTTGTTCACACGACCCGCGACGAAGAGATGACAGAAGACATTGTAAGGCCGCCTTCGAATCGCAGAATATTGCCCACCGATTAGCGGGTTGGTTGTTAATGTAATCAACGGCACCTCGGAGGGCAACAAGCTCCGATGCGGTCGATGTTGTCATATGAGAAATCTTGTATCGGACGCTAATTGATCGTGATGGTATAACCACTGCGCCGGTGGAGCTGGTCTGAGTGGAAGAGCCATCCGTATATATGTGGACTCGGTCAAAGTAGAAAGTGTTCAAACAATCCAGAGCTGCTTGCTTCAGGGCCAAGGTAGGCAGGTCGGTCTTCTTCCTTATCCCTGGAACCGTGAGACGCACTTGAGGTTGTTCTAAACACCACAAAGCTGAGGTTGAACGTGCTGAGGGTGTGAAGCCCGATGGTAGACAGGCACGATGGATGCTGACCTCGTTGGAGAAGGACGCCTGTGGTCGTCGTTCTGGCAGGCAGGCAAGAGAGCTTGATTGCATGCGTGAAACATGACGAACATGGGCCCTAAGCGTGTCGATGCTAATGTAAGTCGCGATCGGATGGTCTCGAGCCATTATAATGGTTCCTGCTGTTGAGGCGCTCCGCGGAAGTCCTAGGCAAACACGTAGTGCCTGTGCTTGCACGCTCTGTAGTTCTCGAAGATTTGACTTGCATGTTTTAGCAAGCACGGGAGAACTGTAACGTAGCAATCCGATGAAAAGTGCTCGATATAACTGTAGCATGGAGCCCACTGAGGATCCCCATGTTTTCCCGGCGATAAACTTGAAGACATGAACAATAGATGTGAGCTTCTTCTTCAAGTGGGCAACATGAGGGCTCCAAGAGAGGTCTCGGTCCACAATGACACCCAAAAACCGATGATTTTTCTTGTAGGAGATAGGCTGGCCATTAATGCACACTGGATAATGAGACATTGGTTTTCGTGTGAAAGCGACTAACGCACATTTTTCTGTAGAGATGGTAAGGCCTTGTGTGTGAAGATAGTGAGATGCCTGTGTTGCTGCTTTCTGTAGCCTTGCGCGAACCTGCAGACGAGTGACCGCTGATGACCAGATGCAGATGTCGTCGGCGTAGATTGAGACACTCACTGTTTCCGGTAGGGATTCGGCCAGCCCAAGAAGCGCGAGGTTGAAAAGAATAGGGCTTAGAACCCCACCTTGGGGAACTCCTCGGCATGTGTAGTGGTCGGTAGTGGGACCATCTTCCGTACGTACGAACATGGACCTTTGTGTCAAGTAGTTTCTGATCCATCGATATACTCGCCCTCCTAGTTCAATTGTCAAAAGTGCGTCTAGAATGGGTTGATGGGAAACGTTGTCGTAAGCGCCTTTCACGTCCAGAAAGAGCGCTACTGATAATCGTTTCCAAGATTTTTGCTGTTCTACAGATGACACTAAACGATGACGCTGTCAATCGATGAACGGCCTCGTCGAAATCCCGCCATAGAATCAGGGTAAATCTTGTGGTGTTCTAGGTACCATTCGAGACGCATGAGGATCATGCGTTCCATGAGTTTCCCGACGCAGCTTGCAAATTTTCGGAATTTTTTATTAGACTATCCAGGCGCTAACTCAGAATTTCGCTTCCACAATCAGTAGAATTTAACTTTCTCTGTCAAATGCAACAAATTTCATTAAAAGCGGCCCAGGGGCTATATCAGAAAAGTATTTCTGCGTTTTAAATGTATTTGAATAGGCGGCATCGGAATTGGGCCCGAGCTTTCCTATTAAGCCCCCTTTTTAGCTTCATGCTGGAACGATTCCAATGAAACTTGTTGGATTTGAAAGAGAAAGTTACATTTCAGGGACTGATGGAAGCAGAATTTTGAAGCCGAAAATTGATAACATTGAAAAAAAAAAGCACATGATTTACAAATTCGAAGCTCTGCTCTAAAACCCAAGTATAAAGCTAGCTATACGTTACACAGAACGGCTCCAAGCAAGCTGAGACACTCCACGCTCTGTGGCTGCCATTCCAATGTACTACGCAGCGACTAGACAGCTTTGAGGAAAGCGTCGTTCGGCAGGATACGCAGCTTTCGAGTATGCAGCTAGAACATCTTCACACTCATTTCGCCGCGGACGATAGGCAATCCAAGCAGTGAGTACAGTGGCTATCGGCGCCATCGACCAACTCTTTAGCCTTATTGCTCTGCTTCATATGTTTTAGGACACGAGAGAGAGAAAAGAAGGAGGGAAGGTAGGGATGTCAACCAGGAAAGTGTCTGGTTGGCTACTCTACACTGGTGGAAGGGGGAAAAGGGAATATGACGAAAGGAGAAAGAGAGAAAGAGAGACAAACAATATGAAAGCACTGTTGAAGGAAAGAATAATGCATTTTAATACAGGGGAGGGTGGCCCGTGGCCTAATGGGAAATTCTCCGTCAGCGACGGAGAATAGAGGAGTTACTGGCATATGCTGAGACACCAGTCGCATGGTTTTCAGACCTGACGGAGAAAATCAGAGTCCCAACACCAGCCTCGTGGTTTTACAACACTTGGCAATTCAGCTGAATTAGTGCTGAAGCAGAAATTCAACTGAATTAGTATGACTAAAGCAAGCGCAAAAGGTAAGCACCACCACCAAAATAAACGAACATTTCGTAGGGGGATACAAATGCTGTCCCGTCACACGTTGTTTCGCGATCTGTACCGATTCCCGGTGCGCCTGCCGTAAAAGCGTAACATTTCGACGATTCCACACACCACACAGAGTTCCCGATGTAACGTCACGATAATTGTGCAGCCGTGGCGTCCGTCATGTGCTGCCGCTGTGCTTGCTCGGTCTAGTGTCTCTCTGGCTCTCTTCGGCTTATTGAACCTAGATCGCGGGCGCATTCACAATATTTCTCTTTTGTATGAGCGTTTCCTCATTGGCCAGCGTTCGAGGTCCTCCCACTCATCATAGCGATCGACATGATGAGACGAACACATTCGCCATGGCCAGTCGCAGACGGCATAAGAAAAGTTTTGTGAATACGGACTCAGGATAGGGTGTGTGCCTTATCGCCAGGCCGGGGTGCGCTTGCGTCCATTCGAACCTGTGGGTGCACGGCGGCCGTGGGAGTCGAACCCACATCCCCATATAACCAACGCTTAAAACAATGAAAATGAACTTCCGAGTGCTTCGCAGAATCTGTCAAGGTTAGGGCAGATGCGGCAAATTTTAGGCAGGCAAAAATGAGAATATGTTACGGTGTTTCCTCGAGGAGGAGGAAAGAACTTTATTGTGTGCCCTGCGAGTTGGTGGGGAGGGCCAAAGGCCCCGCCTAGGTGACGGTCAGGAGTTCTTGGGTCCTGGCGGCATCCTCGGCCCGCTGGACGGCCCATAGTTGATCTTCGAGGGCGGGGCTGAGCAGCGCGGCTTAGAATATTAAATTTGTAATGATGGTCAAGGCGAGCTGATATATAAAAGACTCAGCTTATATCCAGTGCACTCTCAGTGCGTAATCGCGATAATAGACCTGGAAAAGGCAGAAGGGAGAAAAGTTTCTCCGCAGACGGGAAGGGAAGGGAGATTAAGGCTAGCTTTCATGGTAGTTACACTAGTTGCTCGATGATAGCTCGGAAGTATGAAACTTTCCGAGCGATTCTGCACAGCTTCGAGCTTGTCGATAAGTGTTGCTTCGCGAGGTTCCCGTATGGATGAAGCGTATTCTAGCACAGGACGAATGCAAGTGTCAATTAACTGTTGCTGTAATGACGATGGTGCGAGGGAAAAGTTTAGTTTTAAATAACCGAGCATATGCTTGGATTTGGATGTTACGTAGTCAACGTGATCAGACCACGACGAAGAGTCAGCATAATTCACACGAATATACTCACAAGACCGAACAAATTCGAGCGGGATTGCGTTGAGAAAACATGAGTAGTTAGGGAAATGTTCGCGGTTACGGTGAACTCTCATTTATCATTCTTCATTTATTTTTTTACATTTATAAATATTAAATTCCATCTTCCAGAGGACGCACCAATGCGTAAGTTCTATTAGAAAGTACTCGACGCCCGTTTCATTAGTAACTTTATGATATAGATAACGCTACCGTAAGCAAAAAGACAAACAAATGAATTTATATCATCAGGTAAATTATTGACATAAATTCAGAAGAGTAGTGGGGCTAGAACAGAACCATGAGCCTGCATCAAGACTAAAAGCTGGGCTGGTTGGTGTGAATCAGAAGTGCGCCTGTCCCGTCTCGCTTGCTGTGTGTTGTGTTTTTTCGGCGCTATAACCCTCTTCTGGAAGTGCGAACTTATTTCTTGAACAGCAGTGATAGGATGGGAGGCGGAGTTATACCTTTAGTTAAAAATGTGTTCGAGTGTGGGATATAGTTGAGACGTTTTCTGTGATAAATGATTACTATAAATTACTGACTGTGGAATGTAGTACGGCCATTTTTTCTGTCATATGCCGTCCTCCCAAGTTAACGTGTCCGCTTGTCTTATGTTTTTAGATACCTTTCTATCATCAGCCAACGAAAATGGTTACAAACTAATCATTGGTGGCGATCTACACATCCACAGGCTTACAACTAGCCCCCAACATGGAAAACATTGCGATATCCTGTAGGCAAACGCTCTCAATAATGTTATAGAACAACCCTTTCGCATTTCATGCTCATCATTGCACACTCATTGACGTTATCGATTAAAATGCCACAAACGCACCCATCTGCTTGGGTGTCCCTAAAAGTCATACGAGCGACCACTTGCCCGTATCAATCTTAAGCCATAATAACTTTCAGCTTAGGGATCCAAGGCCGATATCGGCCACTTTTCGCCATATATGTCCAAGCATCATTAAACTGTCTTTGTTAACTGCTTGTCCATAATAATATCCATCATGGGAAAAACAGCGCCAGAAAGACACAGAGGAGAAAAAAAGGCGACGAAAACAGCGTGACTCGCAAACAAAGGTTTTATTTCGGAAACAACAGATTAAGTAAGAAAAGCTGAAAATAATACTTTTCCAGCTTTTCTTAATCTCTTTTCGAAATAAAACATATAGTAGCGAGTCAATGCTGTGTACATCGCCTTCTCCTGTCATTCGTGTCTTTCTCATGGTGTTTTTCGCGGGAAGTAAGCCTGAAAGCATGGGTAACTCATGCGAATGAGCATCATTAGTGGACAAAAACTGCGTGCGGTTAGAAAAAAATTTATTGCATCTCCTGGAGTTAGAGAGGGTCCGTAGGCAAGCGGTGTAACTTTAGCAGAAGCAGCTCATGGTTAACTTCATTGAGTGCTTTTGCAGCCTAAGAAAATGCAGTGAACCGCCGCATGTGCGTCATGCACGGCTTCAGCAACTATGAGAAGTTGTGTCTTGCATGAAAATAATTTACAAAGGCAGTGTTGGGAGCTCCAAAAGAATTTACCTTAGTCCAAGAATATAACAAGATGGGCGTAAATAATGTGCTCCGTTTGTTTACAAGGACGTAAGAAAATTGGGGAAATAGTTACGGGGGTGGTGCCTGTCGCCAGCCTTATGGAGAGGAATTGCTTCGGCTATTTTCCGGTCTTTTGCCGAATAACTATCCTGAAACATTTTAGAAAAAATGCAACCTAGTATGAAAGAACTATATCCTTTCGTGTTCTGAAGGAATGTGAAGATGATTCTGTCAATACCACTCGAGAACGACCATTATAACTTATTAGTGATGGCCGTAGCACCGGGTTACGATAAACTTAAGCACCTCACTAAATCAGCGTAACCAAAGCTGACGGGCGAAACAAGCGCCCGCTTTGAAGAGAGCTGACCCGTGATGGGCCTGGTGATCCCTCGGAGCAAAGGGTGGTCCACCGGCAGACATGCAGCTGTCACGGGTGCTGTTCACGCCTCATCACTCACTTCGGGTCAACAACGTCACCCACCGACTACCGCGAAGGCCGGTCTCCCGATCCTGACAGAAGACACCGCTAATTGATGGCAGGGACATTGTTAAGGACTCCTGGAGAAAGGACGTCAACAGCGCGTTCACAGTTTGCCACGTGATTCCTCGTATTGGGCAACGGGGGCACGTTGAGATTGGGTAACGGTGGGTCGTTGAGAGAGGGCAACGGTGGGACTTTGAGATTCGGCAACAGTAGGACGATAGAAGCAGGAGGTGGTGAGTGATTCGGCGTGTTGTGATTAGTTAGGGAATTCCCTCGACGAAGGAAAGAGGGAAATAAACGGCATAAAAAGCGGATCTGGAGTGCGGTGAGGGTGCCCTACAACTCGTACGCGTGCTACGACGCGGACGTGCTTGGACGCCCACGACTAAATGATGACCGCTCGGATACCCGAAACCCCACAACTGCTTGACTACGATGGGCTACGCTACTCCGAGTTCCAACAACCGGTAGTGTATCAAAAGAATTCCGATACACGAAATTTGGTCTGTACAGATAGTGATTATTGCTAGAGTAATAGAAGGAGCGACAAACGTTTCGTTAAGTAACGAGGCACAGAGATGCTTTGGAACTGGATCACCATGCTCTTCAACGAGGCATACGGTAATATCTTTATGGCAATGTACCAATTTTCTGGCTTTAGTGTGCTCAAAAATTGTTTTGGATTAGTTCTCAACAAAGCTGGAAGTGTAGAGTAAGAAATAATTCATTCATTGCTTTTGAGGGTGTTATCACACGATATATACCAGCATTGGCGTTGGATCTGCATAATCAATTCTTCTACTTCTTCTTCTTCTTCTTCTTCTTCTTCTTCTTCTTATTATTATTATTATTATTATCAAAAGGCAATTTGTTAGAGCGTCCCAAAGAGCTGTCTCTCCATTCGCAAACGCTTGGCCGTTAGGGCAATCCGTATCCGCGTCAGCTTTTCTGCCGAGGATTTTGAGGGTAATATGGAATAAATTATTTTCAGTTTCCGTCCTAACAAGCCCACTAGATATGATGGAATATTTCTGCACATCATCAGGAGGAATTTCAGTGCGCTGTCAGATATTGTCCTGCATATACTGAATGGTTTTTTGGAAGCTGACGAAATTCCAGAATGCCTAAAAACTGCAGTTGTTTTGCCGCTACACAAGTCCGGGAAGAAAGATAGTATTGAAAACAATCGGTCAATTTCTATATTGCCGGTTATTGCTCAGGCCATAGAAAAATTTCTTTTCCACACTATGTCTTCTTTTCTTAACAAATTTTCTATCCTGACTGATCGATAGTTTGGCTTTGTTTCAGGGCGTGGTACTGTGGTACAGCTTGAGGAATATTCAGACGAACTGTTCTCGGCATTCGATCAGAATCTTTTCACATGTGCGCTGTTCTTAGATGCAGCGAAAGCGTTTGACACCTTGAATCATCAAATCTTGTTATGTAAATAGTATTTTTGGGGATTTCGTGGGCCTTTTTACAACATTCTCGAAAATTACTTGAGCAACAGTTTTCAGGTGGTCACTACCGATGATAAGGGCGTTTTTAGTTCTAAGCTGTCACTGAAAGCTGGAGTTCCTCAGGGGTCCATTTTATCGCCATTGTTGTTTAATGTCTTCGTTAACGACTTTCCTTTGGCAATTTCCAAATGTTCCGTGTTCCAGTATGCTGACGACACTGTGTTACTGGCGAAACATCTTTCTTACAAAATGTCCACTGAAATGTTGCAAAATGACGTGTATAAGGCAATGTTTTTGTTCACTAATAATAGAATTCTTATTAATGCCCAAAAAACACAATTTGTTTGTTTGCGCTCTCCACTCAAGACTACTGTAATTAACATGCCTCTCTACTTACATGAATCGGACTGTGTTTCTTGTGAATGTGCGCCTATTCCAGATGTGGATTGTTTGAAATATCTCCGAATCTCTTTCGATAGTAACTTATCGTGACAACATCTCTTATCACATATTTGTTCTAAACATAGGCCAGTAGCTTGGCTGTTGTTTAATATCAAAAGTATTGCACCCTTATCTGTAAAAAAAGATTATAGTACATGCACTGGGTTACAGTGTGTTGAGATACGGTATTACAGTATACGGCTTCTGTTCGGATCGTTGGAGATGCAGGGTAGACAGGATTATACAAAAATATTCTTAAAAATGTTGCCTACAATTCCCCAATAGTAACAGCTGCAAATATCTTCTGTGAACTTGGTCTACCGAATTTTCATTCTTTGCTTATAGAAACTGTTGTCGTTAAACATTTTTTGAATTCCGCATTTAAACAAAAAAGTGTCGCCACAAGAGAACTTAGACACGTCCGTTACGTAGTTCCCCGTTCAGTCATAAGGTATGGCGCGGCCAGACGCTGTGCATATGTGCCGGACATCTTTAACAAATTACCAGAGGAAATTTTTAGCGCGACGTCGAAAAGCACGCTGAAAGAATTATAAAGCAGATATGTTGAAATTAACTTCCAGAACCCTTTTTGCATAATATTTACTTCTTCAACTTCTTTTGTTTTAAGTAGATTAACCAGATTTTATCTTGTTCTTTTCATTTTTTTTTGTCATTCGTTTTATTTCTTTACTCTACATGTCTCATCAATTTATGTATTTTTTCTTGGCATGTCTATTATATTTATAGGCACGGTCCTACAAGCCAACTGAGGCTTAGACTGGCCTGTTCGTTTGTGGTAATAAACATTATTATTATTATTATTATTATTATTATTATTATTATTATTATTATTTATGGAAACATCCAAAACACAAAGGAAACAGGGAGGGAGCAAGCTCACAACTGCCACCAAGAGGGGCACGAAGCCTGCCTACTCTTTCGGGAGGAGGGAATGAAAAGAGGAGAAAAGAAGAAGATAGGAAAACAAAGAAATAGGAAAGGAAATACGAAATAAACGAAGGACAGAGACACGGACAAAAGAAATTAGGATCACGAAAAAAATTTCTATAAACGGGAGGCGAAATCAGTTTTCTGCATGAAACTCGGCAAGGCTTTATGGGCCTTGTCGCGTTCGTCGCTAGGCATTAGTCGAGAGTGGACAATTAACGCAGGCCAGGAAGACCATAGTCTCTCAGTACAGCGACGTGCGCTGCTCGAGGAAAGCAGCACACAACAATATGATTTGCTCACGTGTCTCGCAGGAACCACAGCATGCACACGACGCTCTGCCCACACGCCTTTGTCGGTGTAAACGTTCGCACACCAAGACACAGCTAACCCTTTACTTGAGTAGTTTATTGCTCTAGCGCGATGAGACAAGCCTTGATTATGAACACGGGGCGAAAAGGTTCCACTTGCAACACGCTGGTCTGGGTTCTGCTTGAGTGACGAGGTAGCGACGAATCAGCAGACGAGCGCCATCAAGCCTACACAACACTTCCGGCAGTCACAGACGTAGTGAGCACAAGTCGAAGCCGCTTGATCAGACTGCCGACCCGTCAGTGCGAACGTATCCACTGGCCAACGACAGATAGCCCACGACATGTAATGTTGTTGGTAAAGGTCAGTAATGCTACGCACAACTAAACCATCACCGTCACTTACTTGTAATTTCATAAGAGCATCGCGGTAGCCTGTAAGGTTGGCAACCTTTGATGCGGTTAATTCTTCTTGCATGCACTTGAGTACAATGTCTTCTGTATAGCTGCGTAGTTGTTGATGAGGCTTGATGCGGTATGTGAAATACACATCGTATATCAGTAGAAGGGCTGAATAAAGCTGCAGAGGTGCCTTGGATCGTCGCTGTATACAGATGCATCTTTGAATACTTGAAAGGAATCTGGAAATCTTTCGAACAAGCAAGTGTGACTGAGCCAATTGGAATACCACGGAAAACAGGCAATTGCGACTTATTAAATCTAAGGGGCCGAATTCACAAAGCTTTTTGTTCGTTAGTGTTGTTTCCCATTTGCCAGCAGCCTTCGCTAACAATATGTCCGTCATGCATGGATATTATTTGGCATTTGTGTGCTTTTTGTGAATACAGACCACTTTGCCACTTTTCCCCGCTTTGCGGGTGCTGGCTGCTGCGGCCGATTCTACAGCAACTGGGGCCACTTGTAGGCGCCCGAATGGATAAGCAGAACAGAAGGGAAGAATTCGGCAACGGAAAATTTAAGCAGTTGGCAACAAAAGCAGCCGAGTGTGAAGAAGCGAAATGAACAGAAATAAACCAGAGCGTGCATTGAGCAAGGAACGTTGAGGTACATATACAAGTGAACGAGTGATGCCTCAACATCAACATTATCAATATTTCACGAACCATCAAAGAAAGCTTCGCCTATCACATATTCCCAGGTATCCGCGCGATCCGCCACTTTTACAGCGAAGCTGTTACCCTCTCGTTGGTCGGCATTCTAGAGCGCAGCTCTAGGCGCCCGTTCCTGGGGCGAGCCTCGGTGTCGGCGTAACCGAGTGAACGAGAGCAGCAAAGGATGAAAGACGCGAGGAGGAAAGCGAAGGAGGAGGGTTCAGCGGAACCATGAGGCGGAAAGCGGAGGGGGAGGGTGTGGTGAAAGCGTGAGAAAAAAAGCCTAGTGCGGCGACGGTATCTACGAGATGTCGCCAGAGTAGCATGCTTCGTCTGGGAGGTCTGTCTGCGTCGGCTGCTGTGAATCGCGCCAACGCGTCACCCACGCTCTGCCTCTAGCGATCTCCATATTAGTGAAGCAGTCGCGCTACGCTTCTCTCCGTTCGCAACGTGCTGCACGACATAGATTGTCGGTGCCAGCCAATATATCGGGAAATAAATGTACGTATAGAGCTGCGCTGAAATATGGCATTAGGGAGTATCGGAACCGTCGGTGAATATTTTCGTGTCCGTGTCCGTGGGAAAACGTGTGGGCCGATCCCGTGCAATACAGGGCCGACCCGCGGCTGAGGTGAACCAGACTTCAAGCACTCGGCAAAGTGAAGTGAAAAGTGCATACATTCTTTGGAATCATGCATACGACATACAGAACACCATTCATTTCAGTAAAGAACGAGCACACAACCAGCATCCGAACCTGCCTGAAGAAGCGGCGGACCACTCCAGTGCGACTGCGTTCAGGAATGCCATCGAACGCATTTTTCTTTGAAGCAGCCCACCCCTCATGTAAAACCGCTCTCCAGGGGCATTCGAGGAATAAATAAATAAATAAATAAATAAATAAATAAATAAATAAATAAATAAATAAATAAATAAATAAATAAACATAATTGATAAGGCGCCCCTGACAGCAATGCGAAGCACGTAACGCTTCCGGCATATGTTTCCCGGTAAAGATTACTGTCGCGCAAGCTGCCGCGGCGACGCTAGCTTGCAACGTTGGGAGTGACGTCACTAGCATTTCGCATACAAAAGAGCCCGCCTAGCAACTGATATCATTTTTGTTGCAGCACCGCTATGGGTAGGCAACGCACAGTTAGGACTCCCGTGGAGCAGCCTGAATACGAGGAGTGGCAAAGGGAAAAAGAAACGGCAATACGACCAGCGGTGGCGTGCTGTCAAAATTACCATTACTCCCATAACTACCATTACTCTGAATTACCGTTACTATCATCACTCAAAAGTAATAAAGCATTGCATATCCCCTTCGACAGTAGTAGTGGTGGTTTTCAACAGCTTCGCTGGGCATCCACTTTCGCAGGGCCTGGATTGCGAGTCAAATTCTTTTTTTGTATTTTAGGGATTTAGAGAAAAATGGGGAATGCACGTTTCTTATGATCTTTCGGAAGCGTAACTGAAGCAGCACCTGCAGAACTACCAGCAATGGGTATAAATAATGCCGCACTTAATTCCATGAGAGAAAATTTTACCGTCAATTAATTGACGGTATAAATCAGCCGTTCATGGAGCAATGTTATCCATCCGATGTGCGGTGCAGACGCTCGATATGATATAGCGCTCTCTGGTCTTACTTGCAGCCTCAGGGGCAACTTATGTGCTTCAATACATAATTAAACAGATGCACCAGCGAATTTCCGGCGTTGCATGCTCACGACGCTAACGGAGACTTTGAACCCTATTCCAAAAGGTGGTCGGGCCGGCGCGCCTGCGGGGGACACCATGCAGAAGCTATGCGTCGAGGGTACCTGAAGTGCCCCCGTTCTGTAACTTCCTTATAATTCTGATTCGCAGTGTTTATGACAAACAACGTACAGAAGGAGCAGGTGGGAACGCTTATCGGTACCACTTGCGCAATCGAGTGATTCAGTGAACGAACAAGGCACCCACGGGACGTTATTTGCAATCGAGAGCGCGGTGTGACCTCGGCGTTTACCGGAAAGTGGGAAACTTGGGTGCATGGCGACGAACTGCACGAATCATGCCAGCTGGGTTTGCCGGCGTCTACAGCATTGCAGGCCGCTTGAATTCTCGTTATATTTCGACCGTGACGCGCTCAACGGGTCGCTCGTATACGAAGATACGCACCGCAGTTTTCGCTCACGCTCGTTGTGTATTACTTTCCTCCAGGTCGTGAGTGGCATGAAACGCGCGCGGGGTAATCTGTGTGGTTGTGCGCGTTCTCACGCCTGGTTCGCGCGCTTCCGACCGATGAAAGTTGCCGTGCACTCGCTCGGGCAGGGGCATTTTCGTGGCGCCCAGTGCGGATCTCGTGCTCGAACCCGGCGTAGACCGGTTTCGCGCTTCGGGGTGTACGCGCGTTGGTGCTGCGACTCTCACCGGTTAGGCGGAGTAATTGATAACAGCTGCTTAAGACTATATAATGGGGACCGAAACCTATAACAGGTGGATTAACTCGTTTCCCATGAGGGCGAATGGAAACCAGTGGGAAAGAAGAACCGCACAACGCGTACCCGTTTGGAGTGCGTGTTTGGTTCTCAAATTTGAGCACGACCGAGGTCTCGAGTCAGCTGCGTGTTGACCGATGTACCTTGTATTATTATACCTTGTTCCTTGTAGTATCATGCGCACTTGTCGTCTACAACGAAAATTTGAATGTGCGTGAGTTACCTAGCGTGGGTAATGGCCTCTGCCGACGCTATCTGCAACCGTTCTAGAAGAAACGAAACCTGCACCAAAATACAAGTTCCAGCAGTTACCAGGCTGTTCAGGTGTACGCCGTTAGTTTGCTTCCTTATGGAAATTGATGGCAAAGAAGACAGCGAACACAGATTGTGAAGATTTGTGGTGGATGATGGCCCGTACACTATCGTCTACTATCGCACGCTGTGGTCAAGGTAATAATCGCTCGAACACACACTCGAATTCGCATCACGGTGTCAGAAAGAATTTTCGCCGCCACTGCAGGCCTATTGCATTTCTGTGAAAGCAATTTCCGGTGCCTCGATTGCTCTTGATGCAGTGTCAAGTAATGACTCGCATGGTGAAGACACGCCGTGGACATTTGGTGAACGCGCTTGGGCCGGTGCTGAGGGCGTACAAGCAGAGCGTGTTTCCCACCTCGATGTTGCTGGCAGACTTTATAGTCAGAGGGCGAAGCGAATCTCGTGACAGATGGAAAGGATTTTCTCTCCGAATCTGTAAGGAGAAATCCGGTCAGCTAGCAGCGGATGCTCACCTGAAGGATCCAGAGGCCGCTTGGGCGTCAATGCGGCGCGCCGTCGGGGAGAACACACTCGTTGAGCCCGCAGGTGCGCCGCGCACTGTGGTTAAGCCTCAGAGCAATCGGGACACGCCCGCCTCAAGCAAATTTCGTGCACTTACCTTGCGTCCGTCGTTGAGTACTCGTTTGAACCTCTGCAATTTCCGTAGCGAGCATTCAATGACGCTTATCGCGCCATCAATGAGGGCGATGCGATGCGATGGCGCCAGCGAAACGAAACCTCAGTAAGTGCCAAAGAACTTCGAGGGCTCCATTAGGATGTTTTAGTTGCTATATGCGAAAATGAAATTAACGGTGACAGGGCGTTGGCTGGCAATGCTTAAATCTTCGGAACCCTTGCCTTAACGTTGTCTACTACAAGTCATGCGTGCGTGAGAATTATCCCCAACGCAAGTTTTCAGATTGCCGTGCTGGCTAGCATAGAATGTGATATGATTTAATTCAATTTCAAGGTGAAGCCTGCCTGTAATGGACACCAAGGGCAGTATAGTTAAATGTGCGTGACAACGAAAGTGGAGCGTCTGATTCTGCCCATATATCTTATTAGCGATGCAAAGGCAGAAATGTTGAACGTGTACAGTCAGGATAACTAGCGGTCGCGAACTAGAAACATTTGCTCAATTGCTGTAGTTTGCGAATATCTACTCATAGAGAACATGAAATGGAATTGAAGAACGGAATATTCTATGCCCCGAGCCACACGCCGCGCTGTTTTTTGCGTCCGATTTTTTAACGAAAACGGAGTAAGAAGTTCGAATAGTGCCGGTCATGGAAATCGACACATTTCGCCCGACAAAATATTAATTTGCGAGAAATTACCTCGCGGAATGTAACTGCCACGTATTCTTAACTAGCTCATGGCCGCTGCAGTCATTTCTTACAAACAGGACTTTTTTAAAATGCGTAATCGATCTTTGTAAATCCAGTATTTCAAGCACAGGTAGAACAGCTAACGTTACTGCAGATATAGAACAGGGGCCGTTTAACTTGATCGATTTCGGTGATATTTTGACGGCGTGACGTGGTATTTGGCGATATACCTCACTGTAGAAACAGCCACTCAACGTCTAATCTAACTAGTATATCCGTAAGCGATCTATCAAAAAAAAAGCCCCTGTTTACATCAGGAATCACTGGCTCGATTTGCGGCTGCATTTACGGCTGATCTTTGGATGAGCGTCCGAATTCACAAAATTTTACGTTCATAAGTGCGGTCTGTCGTAGAACGGCCGCTTTTGCAAAATAATATGTCTAACATTACAATTGGCTGATATGTGCTGTTACGAACAGTTCTAGCGCAAGTACTTCTTATTTTTATGAGTACGGGTCCTCATATTTCGAATAAGACGAAGGCAAGCTTTCTGGTTCGATTCCGGCATCATTCTGTTTGCGTTATTGCTTGTCGCGTGGTGGCGTCGTTGGCAAACTATACAAAATGCCCAGAATTATCTTGTATCCTTTTGCTCGCAGCAACCTGCACAGCTGTTTCGGCACGGGAACCCGGTTGTCGTTGAGCGTGACATGCCTATCGTGAAGTCTTCATGTATATTCTTATGCGAAGCCTTCCGAAGTTGAAGTAACTACTGAATATTGTTTCACCTTGGCAAGGGAACGCAAAACATTCGAGCTATTAGAACCTAACGTATTCTGTACATTTGGGACCTTAAACTGGCACATACATCAGCAAGATTTCAGTTGGTTATATGCTTCATATCAAGCCATGAGTATTGAAGCAGGGATGACTCCGAAGATTATGAGTTTGTGTGTGTGTGTGCGTGCGTGCGCGAGTCGATCACAGTATTTGATATCGTAATAAATAAAGCAGATTTCTTGTTACGTCATTTCAATGCGAATCTTGATAGCAGCTGGAGGTCGCTTCCAGAGAGCGCTGCCGTATATAACGACATTCACTTCCTTGTTTTATGCTTTGCCACTTTTACGTGCTGTGGCATTTACACCGAATGCCAATGTTGGCTCTGTGAGGCTTTTGTTTGCAACCACATAATATTGCGCCCGCTGAGTGTTGCAGCAAAGGGTGATGTCCAAACGCTTTCAAGTAACCACCCAGTGTGATTTAGACAGCATGCAGCACAGCTGCTAATATGCGTTTGACACAATCTCGCGTCACTATCATTACACGGGACACCATTTCTGGGCTAGCTGCAGATGAAATGGTGAGATGGAGGAAAGTATGCTCACGAAATATGACCTATTAGCCCCCTCTGGCTTTAACCACGACCCCGCGCACTAAACTCACGGTGCCTTGTTTATGCGCCGTTTCTGGGGTGCGATTACACCACGAAGGGGCTTCACCAGGAAACAGCCTCGATAAATTTGTTCTCGTGTGATCAGTCCGCGCTGCCGCTCATTGGGACAAGCCTAGGGATGCCCATTTAAGAGTGATGGCGGCGCTGAAAAGAGCATAACTCGTGCCATGCGCGACTGCACGCTCGAAGAAGGCGCGTCAGGCGGAGAGGATAACGGGCCAAGCGAGCCACCGAGCCTGTTCGAACGTGCCAAACGATCGGCTCAGCGTAGTACATACGGACACGGACGTGATCCGCTCCTCTCGCCTGGTGGAAGACAACGAGGTAGTCCGCAGCTATTGCAAAGTGGCCCCGCGCCAACGTGACCGAGCACTCGCGTCCTCCGACACGAGGCGCAAGACGCTTCCGGAGCCGCCGATCACGGCGCGCTTGCTTGACCTGCGGCGGCGGTTTCATGCGTGTGCAGAGCGGCTCGAAGGTCGTCGTACTCTTTCTCTTTGGTTCGTTTGCTCCCTTCCTCCATCTGGTTATGCTGCGCTTACGTGACCAGTCTGTTAAGTGCGTGTTGCCCCGAGCGGATTAAGCGTTCAGAACGGGTGATGACTTCTTTCGCGACTCCGTCGCCGTATAGTGGTCGCAAACAATTCTGTCGCTTTGGATGCCTAGGGCAACGACAGTCTCAAGACGCGGAACCTGGCCAGTATCGCGTGATCTCGCACAGAACTTTTTCGAATGAGCAGGGATGACCTTGATACCTTGGCTTGGATGTGGATATCTCCATAGCTATATGCCTGCCGCTGCAGGCGTTTGGCGCTGAAAAAAAACAAAAAAGAAAACAAAGCATTTCGCGAAGCAATAACAGAAAACAAGGACTCCATAACTACGCTTCAGAGATAACGGGATATTTTCCTCATTAGTCCGTCTATCCTTCCTGTTTCTCGCTCAGATGTCCACGTGTCAAAAGAAACTACTAGAACTTAAAGTCCAGGGAAAATAGGGGGAAGGCGGGAGATGGAAATTCAAGACGATGAGCAAAACGAGAACAAGGTGAAAGCGGGAGCCAACGTTTGGACAAGTCCACGTGTCGAAACGTTGGCTCCCGCTTTCACCTTGTTCTCGTTTTGCTCATCGTCTAGAACATTAAGTGGAAGATATAATAATTAATTGGTATGTAAAAACGCTATCAACTATAGTCATATGTTCACAGCCGAAATTAAAAGAAACCTGAGAGCATCATGACAAATCGTAGCGCACAAACACACAGACGAACAGAAAAAGAGAGTTGTCTCTTTCTGCGCTACGATTTGTTATGTTGTCGAACGGACAAGCCAGAACAGTGACATTTGTTAGAGCATCACCCGTGATAACCAAATATCTTACATGCCCTGCCGACTACCACGTTAATATGGTTGTTACAACCTTTGCTAAAATGCTCTAAAAATTTGCTCGAGAAATCAGCGGTTATGAAAGGCATTTGTTTTTCTGTTTTTCTTCACAGCCTCTACACGTGCGAATTATGCATGCAGCACTGGCACGCATGAACACTGTCTTGTCATCGCTGTTGTACACATTCCACGTGGCGGACCATTGATTCTTTCCACCGTTTTTGTTTTATGAATGACAGTTCCCTACAGCAGGAATAAATTCACAGAAACGTTCTAAGTAAACGAGAGAGCGAGAGAGATAAATGAAATGTGAAAGGCGGGGAGGTTAGCCGGAAGATAGATATCCAGTTTGCTACCCTGCACTGGGGAAGAGGTCAGGGGAGACAGAAATGTGAAGAACGAAAACACACACAGAGAAAGAGAGGGATATCAAAAAACACGAATACTCACAAAGGAACGTGGCAGTGTCACAGTCGTTTAACTAGGTCGCTTGACTGGAGGAACTTCATTAGCGCATTCGTCACCTTCTGGTGGGAAGACTGTATCAGCCGGCACTCGAAGGGCGCCCGCTAAGAAAAACCGCTAGTCGTTGAGACGTCGCCATCATGAGCGACTGTCTTTGGGAACTGTAGTGGGAACAATAAAAGAGGACATGTTCATTGGTTTCCTCGTTACCGCAATGGTCACAGGCAGCACTGCCAGCCTTTCCGATGCGGCAAGATTCTAAGTATATATAAAACTGAAATCTGCTTGCGACAATAGACATTGGTTTAGCCTGGGAGACCTGAGCCCGGGTCGTCAAATTTGCCGGATTCAGAATAAAGTTGTTTCCATCCATTGCAGTGGGAACCCACTGTAAACTGTATGTTGAGCTCGTAATTGCAAAAAAAAAATAAAAAAAAATTCAATAAATACTTAGCCAACTAATCATTGTAACTTGTCTGTCGAGCAATGGCTACCTATAGCATAAACTTAGCTTGAGAACTCGGAATTGAACCTTATGCAGTAGGCTAGCATGATTAAAAAAGGCGTTAGAAAATTCACAGTCACTTAAGTATCCTTACATGACTTGAATGCGAAATCATAATGACTTCTCTAATTGGTTGTGTCCATGATACGTGACGTCATACATTGTCACGGGCCCTTCACAACTCTACCTTAATACATCTTGCTCTAATTTGCACCAACCTTAATCCACCTTAATCCACTTTAATTCACCTTTATCCACTTTAATTCCCCTCCATTCACTTCACGTCACCTTAATTCGCTTTACTCCACCTTAAGCCACCTTTTTTTTTTTTTATTCATATGATATAAGGAGATGTTGGCGCGCAATTTAAGGCGCCGGCTACTCCTTACTTTAACTTGTTCCACCTTTAACTCTGTATTACTACTGACGTAATACCAGACGCTGATGACGTCACTGATGATGACGATCTTGTTACCATTCGTTGCGGACAACGCGGGCGTTTCTGCCTCATGCGACATATAATGCTTTCGTATTAATAATGTAAACAACACTACCGCTCCAAGCAAAAGAAAATGCTCAATTTCTCTTTTCCTTATATTTCTGAATGCAACCCGGGTACATTCATACGCTTGCAGCATGAAATTTAAAGCAGGAAATATGATTTCAGTCTGTAAGTTCGCAAAGCACAACATGGTCATGTTGTAGGCTGAAGCTTATTTTGCCGTCTTCATGAACATTTCAGTGCACTGGAATGATGCGCGTGTAAACGTTCGCCCTCGTTTGCGAGCTTCCCGGCTTCCTTCTCGGGGGGAGACGCGCTGGGATGCATCTGTGTGCCAAGTTATTTAAATCGACGCCAACGTATTACATTACGTATCGTTTCAGTTTTCAGTTTCAGTTTTCAACATTGCGGTAATGAACAAGGCAGTATATATCTTCTAATCGCTGTGGCTGTTGCCATACTCACAAAAGCTTACATCAAGCCAATATTCTCGTCTATCTTCACTTATACGTAAGTGCCTGTTTATACTTAAAAGCATTTGGTAGGAATTGTTTTTGTTGTTTTATTTTTTTCAGTCGTGTTTAGTTTCACGCTGCTGAGACCATCTGATGATAACTATTCTCGACGGCACATATTTCGTCTCCAATTGCAAGAAGTGACGAATTTTCACAGAATACTATGGTCGGAACATTCAATAGGCCACTGCAATGTAGATTGAAAATTCCTATTTCAAAGGGGAGAAAAAAATGAAGGAATGAAGGGTTGATCCGGAAGGACGTGCTGCCGGCTTTCTTGATGTCGATTGCGTTCCAAGGCTGGTGGTGACTGGACGAGTCGGAACACGTTTGCGGCGCAGCATTTTCCATCTCCATCGAAATGTGGCCCGAAAGAAACGTTGTATCGAGTGGCCTGTCGTGGTGAACGGAGGCACTCGGCAGACAGAGGCTAGACGTCTCGGCTACGAGGTCAGAAATGATTTCATTTTTTTTTGCTCCAACTGCCTCGCATGTATCCCATTATCGCGATGGCGCAAGCTTCCAGCGGGCAAAATAAAAAATTAGAAAAAGTCACACAGACGTCAGTATTCGCCGGTCTTTGACAGGTACATATATAATTAATTTAAAGTTGTATCGGCTCTCTGGCGTGGCTAAGCAGGAAGAATATGCTCCATTGACTGGGCTGGTGTATTGTGGCATCGACAGCGCCGTCACTGTGATAAAGCCGTGCCGAGAGCGAATGCGTTCGGATCTCGGCGTGTTCCTTTCCATCCCATACATTTACGGCGACGATCACCGGACGTTGTTTGTGTCGGGATCGTCTTCCTTGTCCGCGAGCGCTCCATTTCCAGCAGTACTGTATTTACCAGAGGTGGTGCCGGTGTACGTATACGTAGCCGCCACTTTCTCGCTTGCTTCGCGCGTCGCCAGCGGCGTCTCTTCGGACCGACCTTTGCAGCCGATACCACCGTATGTACCCGCTTCGGGAGCAGCGTTGCTTATCCGCGAATAACTGGATGTCATCATTTCGCCTGCAAGTCGACAGCTGCGCGCCGCTCGCTGTCGACCACGTGGTCGTCAGGATTAGACCGCAGCGGGATGGCGGCATGACAGCTCGCGCACTCGAGCTGCCGGCTTCTCCTGCTCCGGGCTACGCGGCCCATTTTCCGAGAACGGCGCAGCCGCCACCATGGCTTCTATCGCCTTTGCCATCGCTAACGAGCGTCGGCGAGTGGAGGTATAATTACTCCAAGTGCTCTCGCTTCCTCGCATTGTGGCTCCGCACGGGATGCAAATGTATTACTGTAATACAGTTGGGAATCGCTTGCCAGTCGTTCTTTTATTTGCATTTTAGTGAATGACGCGATTGAACAATTTGGTCCGCAGGAAGCGGACAAAATTCGACAGAAGAAGAAAACAGGCAGAGGAGTACGCGGTGTCTTTGAGAACGTTGCATTTTTACAGCACTGTCACTGCTGTCAGTGTGGGCTAGTTTCAATGGGAACAAACACTGCGCCAGCTTAGAGCTTTAGAGATAAGCAGTGTGTGCAGATGGAAGCAGATCCCTGGGAAAGGGCTGCTAATTGGTACCAACCGTATTGCACTGCGCGACCTCTTCAGGTTTCTCTGGTTGCATTTCATGCCATTGATACGGGCAACGTAATAATAAGAACCACGCTCTGGTGTTCCTAATAAGTGCATTTTGTTGAGGCTGAAGGAAAGGGAAACAGAGCGATGTCATTTGAAAGCAAGTGTTGGATACCGTGCTTGGTGAGCAAGGCTACTCATGTGCACCTTTTTTAGAGCGTTCGGAGCCTGCGAGAATGGTATGTAGTCTCCATTCTTCGCATCTTCGTATGCAGAGAACAGAAAGTGTTGTGCACAATCCTCCGACGATTCTTTTCCAGAGCGCTACTATATAGATAAGACAAAATACCGGGCAGCATAACCATTTAACTAACGAAAGAGGGCGGAAGAGTAAATAGCAGGCCTGCCAGCCTCTTTGGTTGCGCCACGATGGACGAGCAGCGTGAGGTCAGCAGGGAACTATGCCGTGCGTTGCAGGGCACGCACCCATGGGAAACAAGGTGATATCCGGAGCAGCTAGCGCGCTCTTAAAACTGCTCAGCTTCGCCGACAGCACCGATATAAGACGCCCCTAACAGAATAGACACTGGGCCAACGTGTTCCGTTTCTTGTACTTTTCTTCTGTCTGCGGAGCTTCGGTAATAATCGCACAGTCACATGAGACGTTGACTTCCGAGACGAACTATGGCTGCAGCGTTAGCCTGGCAAACGAGAAATGGGGACAGGGCGAGAACGGTCATGAATGTCGACGCGCGAGGCTATCACGGCGTTCGGGTGCCGACGGCACGTCGAGTAACGTCGACAAAAAGGAAACAAATCAGGAAACGTAGGAGGAAACCTGAAATAGATGTGCGACAAGTTCCAAGAAAGGGACTGCGCGACAGCGTGTAACTTGTCACCGACCGCGTCTTCGCAGAATTCCGGTCGCCCGTCGCAAGCATACAACCCGATCACGACACTTACTCAGACGCAAACAATATCGTAGATCACTACCCGTGCTTATTTTGCTCATTTTCAATATCCTGTTTTTCTTCTGCTCTTCCTGATCGGAGCGAACACTTCTGAGCATCCACTCGGCGTGTGAAAGTTGCTTCAGAATGTGTATAAATCTTGAACAATAAAAAACTGGAGTAACTTCGTAAAGACTGGCTTTGTCTAGCCTTCTTGAAACAGACTGAGCAATTTAAAGCGAGGTCATAAAAAAGTATTTAACAACTGTGGAGAATTGAGGTATACGAACAGTATCGCGTGCTCGGGATGAAATGACATGAGAAATTAACTAAAATATTTAGCGCTCGCTTCCTCGCGAGGATCTAACACATAGAAAAACATTTTACTGCCACAGAGTGCCTTGGAGAGACAAGATAAATTTTTGCATAAGTGACCGCCAGCAGAGCTAAAGACAAGCCTGGAAATTTCTAAATTGCTAGCTGCTTTCCCTGTAGCATCGGATGATGTAAGCATTTGACATAAACGACAAGCAACCTCTGCATGACAATATTGTAGTAATGCGAACGAGTTGAATGTTATGAATTTTCAGCCCTTGCACGTATTTATTTCGGCTTTGCGTGGTTGTAGCCAATATTTTACTGTTTGCAGTTTACCTTACGCCAAGCGGCAACGTTTTGAACATTAAAAAAACCGATGTTTTTTTCATTTTGTTTCTTCTGAAAACTATCGACTTATCTGTATAGTGGTGATTTGAATATTGATTTTACTGGGTTCTCTCTCTCCCCCATCCCTCACTCCCTCCCCTACCCCCTCTCTCTCTCTCTCTCTCTCTCATACTTCTGAATATGACAAATCAGTTCAACGGAACCCCACAAGGTGGATGAAAGTACGTGAAAGGGAAAAATTCTTATCCACCCGAATTGTAGCACGAAGCTACAAAGGAAACCGATACGGGTTTCCTTTCATGACTACTTCCTCCACTTTGTGGGCTTCCGCAGAACTTGTTTGCCACATCCAGTGTCCCAGTGCCTCGAGTTGTCGATTAATTCGCCTTCGCTCGGCCATCGGCTAGCCTCCTGGTTAGCTTTGATGGCAGAGCGACCGCCACAGAAAGGCGTTGGTCCCGGGTTCGAGTCCTGGACCAGGGCAATTTTTTCTTCATCTGCGAGGCCTTTTTTTTGAGAAACTTGTATGAGTTTCCTTTGTAGCTTCGTGCTACAATTCGTGTGGATGCCAAATTTTCCCTTTCATGGGCATGCTTCTGTAGCTCAAGATGTTTATCCTACGCTTCCTTGCAATGGCCTTGCAAACGTCATAACTTCCTCAACACACCACCACAGAATCTTCGTCATCTACCTTGGATCTTGTAATTGAAAACAGACACAACAATTTCTTCTGATGATCCAATCACATCAGGCTTAAGTGACCATTGCGTAGTATTTATGCCATAACGTAGCAAAACCAGCGATAAAGCAATCCACAGACGATTACGATACTCCATAATGCGAAATTTGAGCGCGGCCTTATACGGGTTTTCATTTCGCGATATACTGAAGCAAAGAATTTGAGAGACGTGTAGTAGAGTCGGCAATAGTCGAAAATCTGATCTGCGGGTCAAGCGCGTCGGCTTTTATGCATGACTTAGCGAAGGTTCCAGTGTAATCGCTGGTGCCGCGTGGCTTCCGGAAAGTACTATACAATTCGTGTCGCGCATACAATCAGATTACAATACAGTCGCAAACCATGACATTAGAAACAAGCGCGAACGAGACTAAACCAAGCAAACCAAACAAGCGCGAGCGAGAGCTGACGCGAGCAGACCATGAGACCGGATACGAGTACGCATCGAGCGGTCAGGCGAATCCGCATGACACCAGTCTCCCGCGCCCACGTCACTGAAGGGGCCCCTCTCAGTGGTCTCCGCCGTTCGCGGAGACCACTGAGAGGGTGTGTGAGAGGGTGAGACCACTGAGAGGGTGTGTGTGTGTGTGTGTGTGTGTGTGTGTGCGCGCGCGCACACACACACACACACACACACACACACACACACACACACACACACACACACACACACACACACACGCACACGCACACGCACACGCACACACACACACACACACACACACACACACACAAACACACGCTCGCGCGCGCACGCGAAAAGAACGCACTGATACAGCACGTAAGAAAATGGTAGACAAGGTGACGGCGTGTCTGTGTGTGTGTGTTTGTTACATCATCATGTCACATATGTTACTACATATGTTATTACGTCATGTCACATATGCACCAACTAGGCCCTCTGTAAGTTATTTTAACTCAGTATGAACGTGTGTGTGGTGGCTGTATTTCTCATGCACCTTAAAGAGTGAACAGAGTTGCCTGAGTGCGGATGACGGTTAGTCAAACTATGTCTTAAGGCCTGGGATTGTGAGCTTTACTTGAAGACGGCTAACATACCACAGATAGATAGATAGAAACTTTATTGAAATGGAAAAGATTTGAAGGAGGGGTGGTCGGAGCCTCTCAGTCCAGGGCCCCACTGGCCTCTGCCGCCTGCCTGACCTGGCTAATTAAGGACTTTTGTCCTGCCAGGTCGGAGCGGGCGAGCTGTGCCTCCCACTGCTCCATTGTGTTATTGGTATTTGGCCTATGAGGGTGCTTAGTGCACTCCCAGGTTATATGTATTAGGGTAGGTATGCCATCGCACCAAGGACAGTTGGCCCTATAACGAGTGGGATACATGGCATTTAGCAATTTTAAAAGGGGGAATACCCCGGTATGTATATTACGCCAATCGGCGGCCTCTTCCCCGCTAAGTTGTGGGTGAGGCGGCGGGTATTTTCTGCGGACTCCGCGCTGATGAGCAAGGATGTCTTTGGCATTTAAATTGGTAGAATTTTGTGAGGGATAGTGCGGGTGGTTGGGGTTAGAAGAGGACGCCGTGCTCGGTTAGTGAACCCTCGAGCTAACGCGTTAGCCTTTTCGTTCCCCTGTACCCCCGCGTGGCCCGGGCACCAGAGTAGGCGATGATGGTGGTTGAAGGATTTGGGGATTATTGCGCGGCTAGCCGCAGTCACGTGCCCCTTGAGAAACATGCGACATGTCTCCTGGGAGTCCGTGACCACGACCGAGTCCCTTTGCGAACGCTCCGCGTGAGCGAGTGCGATCGCCACTGCTAATATTTCAGCCGAGGTGGGGGATCCCGTCTTGGCCGACGCGGTAATTTGCTGTTGGCTGATCGCGTTCACGACTGCCAGGGCGTACCTCCTTTGGTAGCGCTGCCCGGTCGCCTCTGCATATACAGCTGCGTCCGTGTAGTACGTGTTGTACCTATGATTATTAGAGTACGCTGATTGAATGTATTGTGCGCGTGCTTTGAGCCTTTCTTTGTTGTACTCGGGATGCATATTCTTTAAATTGGGGCTACTCACTTGCATTAAGGTATGCACTAGTGGCCAGGTGCATGATTCCTCTATGATGTGTTTATCATGACGTTGGTTAAAGACACCATAGAGGAATCATGCACCTGGCCACTGGTGCATACCTTAATGCAAGTGAGGCACGATGGGCGAACACAGTTGCACTGAATATCGTACGGGGCTTTTCTGCCTTATGATGCACTGTATGAATTCCGGGGAAGGTGATCAACAGAAACTGCTTTGCTTATAATAAAGGAAACTATACTTCAGAACACTAACAAGGAACTTAAACACTTTCGGTCTATACATCCATTTTTGTAAGGCGCGTGACTACCTAAATTATGATATGATAACACAGAAACTATCAAAATAAGGAATTAGGGGTACGCTCTTGGATGTTTTACAGTCTTTAACCCAGGATCCCTGTCAGAAATGCATCTTTTTATTCCTGAAAAAAAAATTAAGTGATTGATTTGCTTCTTCCCCCCTCGTGCCTATCTTTTCTGTCTTGTTCACTTCAACCATACGTTCTGTACTGCATAAATTTTCGTTACTCCATGCCTTTACAATTGCATTCTTTCTTCTATATGATGAAATTTCTGAAATTTTCCAATGAATTCTGCATTTTTGAGTGTCAGAGAAGTGTCTTGAAAGACCGTTTGCCTTTTCTTTGTTTTTATGTATTGCTTGGGCTGAAGGAGGAGACGGCCGCTGTAGATCTCGTCAGGTGCTCCTCTTCCTGGACCTGGTGACACGATGCGCAAGATCGATGCAAATGCTACAAGAAATGAATAAATAAAAAATATAAATAAACAAATAAATCTAGCGCGAGATAACTTCCAAATTTCACAAACAGACGAATGCCGCTTGGCAGGCCTTTATGAGGACTGCATCAGAAGCACAACACTTGTGACCACAAAACAAATATCTCCCACTTGCGAGCGTATCCAACATACCTCGCTCGTGCGGTCGGAAACGAGTCACGCAAGAAACAAACTTGAACTCTACTGATTGCAAACATAGCGGTGCAAACACAGGATGCGCGCTATTTCGGACGAGAAAATATCAAATTTCCTATATGCCCACAAACACGACATTTTAACCAGATTAAACGGGCAGTACAGTTGTGCATTCTTATTATGACTCTCACTATCATGAAATATTCGAATTAAGGGCAATTTTTTGAAGGCACGAAATTTTTCCGATGCTATTGCGCCTCGTTAATATCGGAACTCGCCGTCTGGACAATGCAGTGGGCAGAAGCGCGCAAAACTCGTAGATGTATTTTGGTCTCACTAAGATGGAAAGTGTCGGCAGACGGACGGGACGTCCACTCCCCTGAATGAAAGGAGGCACCGGAAGCGAAACGTGTGCGGCCAGCGTCGCCGGAGACCATGTACGCACTGCTGTCAGCACGACCGCACAGCCCACCGTCTCTCGAGACAGCCTCGGTATACTCACGTGTTTTCTGAAGTACACGAGCTTCCTCTGACGAAACTTGGGCCTTTCAGCTCAAGGACAAGAATGGTGTTATCTGCAACAACAGATTTCTCGAAATTCCGTAAAACTTAAAAATGTTCACCCTGCGTAGTAGTATAAACATACATAATTTCACACATATAATGATATGTATGTAAGTTGTGCTAAACAGTATAGCGGCGCAGCAATGATTTTCGGTGCGTGTCAGAGTACCCTAACCCCTTCCCCTTGGTTTCAGCCCTGCGTGTCGCTATGTCTGCCTGTCGCTACGTCTGCCTATCCCTCCATCGTTTTAGAAAAGAAGCGTAGGGCAACGATGTGATCTGTGCGATCCTATCGCGGTGCACTGCTTGTATCGTGGCTTATATACCTGCCAGCGGATGTATTTAGGGTGGCTGCCATAAGAGAAGGTAAAAATACTAAAAATGATAAAAGCTAGCATAAGTAAACATACGTACGAGAGCCGACAGACGCGTGAGCAACGAGCACGTCGCAGCCACTGCACGGATCACTGCGCGAGGCGTCTTCCGACAGATGCCTGCCTTTGGCTTCCACGCGTAGACCGTCGAGTTTTTTTTATGCCTTTTCGAGTCTACCCTCAAGGTTGGACGTTACCAGTTCTCACTTATTCTTTATGGGTCGCCTCCCGAGCTACTCAAGGTGTCCTGAAAATTTCTAGCTTTCTGAACACTTACAGACAAGGAGCGAATAAAACCGGTAAGAGCGCGTGCGTGTCTTCGCAGTGATGCTGTACCTGAATGCTGTGCTGAGTTCCGATAGCTAATTGGTTGGTTCATGTGCCGTAGAAAACTGGCGGTTCCGGCCTTGCAAGCGTGTTGCCTCACCCGCAGTAGCTCCGGTAAGAGAGAAAGAGAGAGAAAAGGATAAGCGAAAGGCAGGGATGGCTCACGTGGACAACGCCCGCTTGGTTACCCTGTGTCATAGGAAGGTGTTGGGGAAGCAAGACTATAGGAGTAGAGAAGAAAGTCAAAAGTTGATGTGCACTGAAGTCTCCGACGCGATGAAAATTCTCAGCGCTGTGTCACAGGTGGTCGCTCAGGCCGGTTGCCTTGATGAATCGCAGGAGCGCTTTTGTGGCCTTCTGCAGGTTTAATGTACGTCGTGGTCCCAAAATCTTGTCCAGAGAGAAATGTTTTTCGTCTAGCTGGTTTAGGGCGTTGCGCATAACTGAGCTCCGTATTGTAGTCACGTGGCTCCTACTGGGGGTCTCGAAGGCTGGCGTAATTTAAAGAAACTGTAAGTGTAATCACACGCCTCTCATTTATTGAATAATGACGGAAAACTCCACTTCCTCAATTTGAACGCCAAAATTTGGAGCTCATCCTACAGGGATGGACACAGAAGAAGAAACTGTGCCACGTCTTCCCCGGCCTTTTAACTGGAAGATATAGTGGCGATAGCGCGTATTAAATAGCTGTTATAGGGTGGCATGTAAAAGCCAGTCTGCGCGAAAGCGTGCAGCATAATGGCTTCTCCTTCCGTGAAAGGCCTCTCGTAACAGGGGGGATGTGAAGGGGGATAGAAGCGAATACCTACATACTTTTTTTGTGAAAACTGTACCGTTCGGGATAGGCACAGCACAGGCGGCGTACCAGGGTCTCCTGGGCTAAACGATCCGCTGTTCCATTGTTCTTCTGCTTGTCTTAAGAAGTAATGTGTCCACATGCGCATTCTTGGGAGATATTTTCTGTCATATTTACGTATACTTTTTCTGCGCTTTTTGTTGACTATTAACGGACCGGCGCTGGAAAACTAGGTGGTGTGTGTAAAAGAGGCAATATAGACAAATCAATCAATCAATCAATCAATCAATCAATCAATCAATCAATCAATCAATCAATCAATCAATCAATCAATCAATCAATCAATCAATCAATCAATCAATCAATCAATCAATCAATCAATCAATCAATAACGTTCTCGCTGCCCCCATTTTTGCGGTGTTTGCCTTCGTTTATGGTCTTTTGTCTTGCGTTAGGCAAAAAACAAAAGCACCGTGCGAGCATCTCGGGCTGCTACATTAGCCCGCTCCGAAAGAGCATGCCGGCTCGCAATGCGCGCACTCGTCAGAGCGCTTAATGGCCGTACCGTGCAACAAGGCGGTGAGATTACCTTTCCATATTTCCCAATGAAGTGTATTGTAAATGACGCGTTGCTAGGCCGCGCTGGGTGTTGTTTATAGCGCACGTGGGAGTAGGCGCACGAGGCGTCCGGCTAGCTCGAAGAATGTGAAACGCGGCGGCGGGCGCCAGCGGCAGATGCGCGCCTCCAAGGCCGACCAGGGCTCCGTGGCCAGTGGGGCAAGGACGTTTCGTCCGCCCCCCTCCCCCCCACCCCCGGGGGGGGGGGGGGGTCAAGTGACCGCGTCCAGGCAAACAGCCAGCCATTACGACGAGTGCCGATGCGCTTTTCGCGCGTGTCTTGTTTGCGCCGCCGGCCACACGGTCGAGTTTGGAAAGCAGTTAAACGCCTCGGGCACCGGAGGTGCCGCAGTGATGCGAATTCTCTGAGAAAAAGTTTCCTCGGCACAGGAATCGGCTGCTATCTGCAAGGAACATCCATCATTTAATTCTCGCGGTATACCTCTATGGGTCTCAACGCACACGCTTAAGAAATAAAGGTCGGAACGGGTTACACCGAGCGTTCGCCCGGAGCAATCCATCGGATTTTGCGTGCCCAACCTTCGGCTGTATACCTGTGATTGCTGCTACCTCCCAGTGTCGAGAGTGCTGAGGAATCGTTTTGCACGAGATTAAGTGCATGGCCACGTAGGGGTGAAGCTGTGGGCAACGCTTGCAGCGTTCTGTCGTTTACGGTGGCAGGCATCGCGGGCGACCTAGGCAATCGTGGCATACTGGAATGTGCCAGTAAATTTTAGTTTGATCGGTGATGTTTGGTGTAGGAGTAGAGCTAATGAATACTGGAGTGGCCGGCTTGTACGGAAGCCACACCATAAGTCGGCCAAGGTGCTATTGAAGTTGCCGTACACACTCGAGGGACCTATTGGTGTGGTTCGGATACTCCCGTGTTCCCCGCCTCCTTCCACCTATTTCTTGCACGTCCCTTCTTTCCATTCTTCTTTACAACCTTGCCGTTCGGTCAGTGTGCACTGCAAAAGTGTTTACACCCTTAAGGTTGTTTTCTTGTCGCACGGATAGCAACCCTACTGTTAGGGCCTTACAAAAATTTATAGACGACGACAATGGAGCTTCAACTAGACGTGCGATGACAAAAAAACGTAGTTGAAAACTACGGTTTTGTCCGACAGGAGAATTCCCCCATGAGACTTTCATATGGATAGATATGAAACTTTCCTGTCGGATATTTCTGGGCGCATAAGGCTGTCAGTATGATGACATAGTTTTCAACTACGTCTTTTGTCATCGCACGTCTAGTTAGAGCTCCGTTGTCGTCCTCTATAAACTTTTGCAAGGCCCTAGCGGGAGGGGGGTTACCCGTGCAACAAGAAAACACCCTTAAGGGTGTAAAGATTTTTACAGCGCAGCGTAGCAATCCAGAAGCCTTTCTTCTGGTTACACTCTCGTACTTTCCCATCTCGTTTCGCTCTTCATCTTGCTCTAGAAGGATATTTCACAGGAAACGACACGAAGGTAGAACACTGAGAAACGAACCATTATGGATCACAAACAAGCACTAAACACGATAATATCGCGCAGCTTGGGCAGCTTGAAGGTGTAGGACTTATTACGTTCAGAATGGAGAGACAAACAAACAAACAAACAAACAAACAAACAAACAAACAAACAAACAAACAAACAAACAAACAAACAAACAAACAAACAAACAAACAAACAAACAACGGTGGTATGACGCTGGTGGTGAAATAACGGCAGACTAGCCCCTCAAAACCTGTGTGGAGCAGCTTGTGTGGCAGTGTGCTCCCAGAGCCAAGAACTTCAATTCTAGCCTCACCCGGCGGCTCAAATAATGAGACTATCATCCACTAAGCGAGGGACCAAGCTTTTAGAAGAAGCGGTTATCCAATCCAGACGTGAACCGGCGACCAAAGTTAGCATGACCCGGGAAACCAGAACTAGCATCAGGGTTTACCCCGTCTCGCAAAATATCCACCCACTGCATAACGGTGGCAGAAGATTCACGAGAGCCAAGTCCATCCTTAAAAAGATCAATCAGCAGAAACTAGATGCCCTTTTTGTCGATGCTGCCAGATATGACAGTGGGGACAAGTTCGCTGTTTCGGTTGTAGACGCGGGGGGCAACCTGGTTAATGCAACCTCTGTCTATACTAAGTTTGCCCATGTGACGAAGGAAGCGGCGATCGCTCTAGCTTTTTCCAGCTCAAAAGTTCCCCCTATCGTCATCTCGGACTCGCGCATGGCGCTTAGATCTTTCTCGTCCGCCCTCGTGTCTGAACAGGCGAACAATATTGTGAACACAGCACTTCAAAGAACGCGGGAGAGCAGCGAAGGAGGATACCACATCTCGTGGTTCCCAGCCCATCTAGATGGCTCAGTTAACCCGCTCAGATGTAATCCTAACGGCAGGCCTCCCGGAGACCACGCGATTCCACGTACCACGCTGTCGCGGGTAGCCAGGCTTGGAACGAGGTCAACATCCACAAGGATCCATTATGTACTGTCCACGAAATTGTTTCCCATTATCGTCTGGGCAGTATAGACGGACTAGAAACGTGCAGTTACGTCGTGGAAGGTCGGGTGGAATACGAAGCTTTAAATTAGGGTCCAGGGTATGAAGGCGTGCACTTGTGAATTCAGATGAATTACATTGAGCTAATGTTAATTCACGTGCAAGTGCGGAAAGTTTTTTTTCGCCGCGTCAGCTCTCGAAAGAGGAATGGCAACGCAGTTGACGCGGTCATGGGCAGATCGGGCAGCTGCGTCCGCTCGATCATTGCCATGTATGCCACAGTGACTAGGCAACCAGTGATATGTTACATCGTGTCCTTTGTCAACTATGTGATGGTGGACTTCTCTGATCTCTGCAACGGTCTGCTCATGTGATCCATGGCGCAATGCTGAGAGTACACTCTGTAGGGCTGCCTTGGAATCACAAAAGATTGACCATTCATGGGGTGGTTCCTCCTGAATGAAATGAAGAGCCGTACGCAAGGTACCAGCTCAGCAGCTGTCATTGATGATACATGCGACGTTGTTTGCTGTGTTTTGACAGATCTTGCTGGTATCACCACAGCGGCGGCTGAACTTGTAAGTGTGACCGAGCCATCGATGTAAACATGTACGCGGCCACTGTACGCACCTCATGTAAAAGTTCTAATGGGGTCTGCTTCAGGGCAAAGGACGGCGTGTTAGCTTTCTTCGTGATTCCTGGGATGGCGAGGCGCATTTCAGGTTTGTGAGGAGGGTCTTGCTGCAGGCATGTAGTTCGATGGCAAAGAGGTACGATAGGCAACAATGATACGAGTGAAAGTTGTGTGTGGCCTTTTTGCAGGTAAAGCAGCAAGATGGTGGGAAGGTAGTCGGGCAACGTGCCGAATATGCGCCCTGAGAGCGTCGGTGGCTATGTACGTTGATATTGGGTGATCTCGAGCTGTGACAATCGTTGCCGCTGTATACGCACACTTCGGAAGACCCAGACACGTTCTTGGGGCTTGAGCTTGTAGTCCCTGGAGTACACGCACGTTTCTTTTGCAGGTGTTACCAAGCACAGGGAGGCTGTATCTTTCGAAACCGAGGAACAAGGCGTTATAAAGCTGCAGCATTGACCGCACCGGTGTGCCCATGACTTTCCGCCGAGAAATTTGAGATGTATTATTGTGACTAACCTCCTCTTTAGGTATGAAACGTGCGGGCTCCATGATAGGTCGCGGTCGATAATTACCCCTAAAAAGAAGTGTTTCCGTGCGTCTGCAATTGCTTGCCCATTGACACTTACAGAGTAAGGCTTCATTGCCTTCCGAGTGAATGTAAGAAGGCAGCATTTCTCTGAAGACAGCTCTAAGTGTAGTTTTCGCAAGTACAGTGATGTTAACGTAGCTGCCTTTTGTGGCCTTGCTCGAACTTGCAGTCGTGTTAGAGCAGACGCCCAGATGCAGATGTCATCAGCATAGATTGATACTTGAAGTGTGTCGGGCAAGCATCTGACTAGGCCAACGAGCACTAGGTTGAATAGCGTCGGGCTCAACACCCCGCCTTGCGGTACTCCACGGAATGTTCGGTGTTGAGTCGTGGCGCCATCCTCGGTAATCACGAAGAAATGCCTGTCGGTCAAATAACTGCACAGTCACTGAAAAGTGCGGCCACCGATTCCGGCTTCAATCAGGGCCTCTATAATGACATAATGGGCTACGTTTTCATAGGCGCCTTTTATGTCAAGGAATAATGCCAAGTCAACTCCTCTTCAATGCAGCAATAGCAGGTTTACCAGTAGTACTTCCAGCTGACATAAACATATATATGTATGCTGATGACATTTGGATATGGACATCGAACAAGCCTCTAGAGGTTGTCAAGCATCGGCTGCAGAAAGCTTTGAACGCAATAAGTGATTATTTAAGAGAACGGGGCATGAAGATATCTTATGCCAAATCAGTGGTTCTGCCTTTCACAAGAAAAAAAAAAGTTTAGAAGTTGTGGCATTTCAACAGATGGCCATGAGATCGAGCTGGTTCGGAAACATCGTTTTCTCGGTGTGATTTTAGACAACCGGCTTCCATGGACTCATCATTTGACCGCCCTCGAGGACCAAATTAGTTGCGTTATAAATGTTCTCCGCAGAATCGCAGGTACGAAGTGGGGTAGAACAACTGCATCCCTGCTTCACGTCCACTCAGCACTTGTGCGCCAGAGAATTGCTTACTCCACCCCTATACTACACAAATTTTCTGCGACGTCTCTCCATCGGCTACAGCTATTGCAGGCTCAGAGTTTATGAGCGTGCCTAGGAGTCCCGCAAGCTACGTCCAGTCACCTCACTATTGCAGAAGCGCGGGAACCGCATTTCACGGTGATTCGCAGCCTGGAAACATGCCGACATCTATTCAGCATTTCTACTACGCTTCTCTGTCGCCTTTGGTTAGGAGTTGCCTTCACAAAGGCATACTCTACATTAATTGGAATGTCTGACAGTGCAGCACGCGAGGTCTGTGGCACCGAAGAAAACATCGACCACCTGCTGTGCCACTGTCCACGATACACCCCAGAGAGACACGAACTTGCCAAAGCTTTCCAAGAACTGGACAATCGGCCGCTTTCTGTGCAGGTGCTGCTGGAACACCGCCCCCATCGCCCGTCGGCCCATAAAGCTGTGAAGGCACTTTTGCGCTTCTTAAGGACGACGGACTTGTGCGACCATCTGCGACTATTAATGCAATTTCTGTAAGACCACACACGTCAGCGAACTCACCGCAATTTCCTTCTTTCCTTCCCTCCTCTCTCTCCCTGTTATCTTTGTTTCCGCCTTTCCCATTCCCCCGGTGTAGGGTAGCCAACCGGACGTTATTCTGGCTAACCACCCTGCCTTCTACTTATCTCTTTCCCCCCCTCCTACTCAGCATTCTCCACCCCCTTCTCTCTCTGATAGAACACCGTCCGGTTTCACAGATACACGCCTTGTTTCAAGAGCAGAAATCACGACTCCCACGATCACTTTTTTGGCACTCAGACCTCTGCTACCCCCCATGGCTTCTGCGAGCGCCGAAAATAAAAACGTCAGTCGAAGGGCTTAAAAATAAAAGCGACGTTTCCACATTAGCAGCAAAACAATTAGCGTTACATCACCTATTTGACAAGTATCACGAATCTTTTCACGTCTACACAGACGGTTCTGTAATCAAAGAAAGTGCGACTGCAGCTTATGTTATACCATCCTTAGAGGTAGAGTACGCTTGTCGACTCGGACACACGTCGTCACCAACAATAGCGGAATTAGTGGCAATTCTCCAAGCCACTCATTTTATCAAAAGATATGAGACACCAACAAAGTGGGTATTTTGTACGGACTTCTTATCGGCTTTAGCATGTCTTGAAAATATTGATGACATCCAACCATACGCACGAATAACATACTTAGTACTGAACAGTTTAACTCAGACTAATAAAAGAAAACATGAAGAGATATTACAGTGGGTCCCGGGCCATGCTGGTATAGCAGGCAACGAACTAGCGGACTCATTGGCAAAATCGGCCCATAAAGATGCAGAAATTCAACTCATCCCTTTATCACCAATAAACAGAAAATGGATATTGAGAGTACTAAAGAAAGACTTGTGTATGTCAACATGGTTTAATGAAAACACTAAGGAATCAATCCTTTACGAAGTGGACCCTCAACTCAAATACCAGCTGGATGTACAACTTTCTAAAAGTACCAAGACACTAATTCATTGACTGCGCCTTGGGACAGCATACACCAAACATTTCCTACATCGCATAAAACGGGCTCCTTCCCCGGCTTGCTCCTGTGGCCACGACGATGAGGATGTTCGCCATCTACTCTTCGAATGCCCCATTTACGAGATGCAAAGACGGCAGCTAGAACAAGAGCTACACTCCATTGATCCTCACCGGCCTTTCTCACTCTCAAAATTGCTGGGCCCATGGCCATCGAAAATAGCACAGCGAAAAGTTTTGAACGCACTTGGACATTTTTATGAAGAAACAGGCATCCTTAACAAATACTAGATATTGCACTGAATAATCACACGATGCCCCTATAACGTTCTTCTATTATTTGTAATTATTAGTACTTGTATATTACGTGTTATACATTTTTTTTGTGCGTGAATTATTTTAACACTGTGTAATTCCTCATCTGTTTATATGCTCATCGAAGTCTACATAACGGCCGTTTGTGTGTGTTTGTGACTTTGTTTACGAAGTCATTGTGGTGCAACTTGCATTTGACTTTTATACTGTTATGTTCATGGGCGTATAGTATGAAGTGATTTATTTTTATTTTAATAGATATTTTTTATATTGTTGTTTCCGCTACGAGAAAAAGAGTAGCCGTCGACATTATAAGGTGACTACATCTCTTTCTCTTATTTTCATTTCCATAAAAAAATGCCACAGTCAGTCGTTTCAGACGTGTTTGATGTTGAACAAACGTGACCAAATTGATGACATTATCTATGGGTGAGCGCCCACGCCGGAAGCAAGCCATAGCATCTGGGTACATGTTGTAATTTTCCAGGTACCATTCCAGGTGCGTCAAAATCATTCTTTTCATTATTTTCCCCATGCAACTGGCCAGAGCGATGGGGCGGTACGATGACAAATCTAACAGTGATTTACCAGGTTTGAGAAGTGGAACCAAGCGGCTGTATTTCCATTCACGTGGAACCAAACCGTTGCGCCAAGACTCGTTGTAATGGTTTAGCAGCATGAGTCGTGCTTTCTGCCCAAGATTGCCGAGCGCCGCATAGGTATCGCCGTCAGGCCCAGCTGACAAAGAGCCCCTGCAAGTCGCCAGTGCCACTTCAAGCTCCTCCACCGAAAACATTACATCCATGCGGGAATCCTATGGCACAGGAGTGACACATGGTGTAAGTGCGCGTTGGAGCTGCAAGCTGGCAAGTCTTGAGCAAAATTGTTCAGCAATGTCAATTTCTCTTCGACCTTGGTGCAAAGCGAGAGATTTGAAAGGAACACGCTGTTGCGGTGATACGCGAAGTCCACGCACGATTCTCCATATCTCAGATAAGCGCTGACGTGGATCCAACGACCCACAGGATCGTTTCCATCTTTGAGATTGTAGTGCGTCAATGCGGCATTGAATCTTCTTTTGCATTCGCGTTGCCTCTCTGAGATCGTGGATGGATTTAGTTCTTCTATATCTTCTTTCAGCCCGCCGGCGAATGGCTCGTAGTCACGGCAGTTCTGCTTCAAATTCTCCATATTTCGGGAAAGGCTGAAAAGTGCGCGTAGCCTCTTGCATGGCTTTTTGAATTTCGTGTTCCAGACTTGAATGGTTCCCTTGCTGACATACTCCCTCCATGTGCGACCGAAACGCCGACCAGTCAATTCACCGGAGGGTCACGGAGGAGCATCTAGATAGTCCCTTGATCTTTAGGTACGTCGGAATATGGTCGCTTCCATGTGATTCGATGTCTGGAAACCATTGCACGTTTATTTCAAGACGCCGAGAAACAAGGGTCAAGTCTAGGAAGCTGCTGTACGTAAGCCCGCGTAAATATGTCGGACTACCATCGTTGAGGCAGTAAAGGTCGTGTTGTGTGGCAAAGGATGTTAGTCTCCTTCTCCTGGAGTCCATCTTCAAACTCCCCCAAAGCGGATGGCGAGCATTAAAATCTCCAGTGAGAATTGTAGGGCCAGGTGTCGCTGATAGCACGGCTTGCAGTAGTTTAGAGTCGAAGTCACTTGAAGGAGCAATGTAAACAGCGACGAGAGTGAACGTAAGCTTCTTCGTTTTTACAATTAAACAAACGTACTGGTTGGCGTCGTAAGACGGTACTGGGTGCAACACACATGTCAGATCACATCTAATATATACAATGACCTTGCTCACATCGCCACAGGCAGAGGACATAAATGCCTCATAGCCAGAAATGCGCATGATATTCTGCACATTAGCTTCGCAAGCTACGAGGATACGAGAAACGGTTTTCGAAGACAAAGTGTCTGAAATCTGAAATTCTCAATTTGAGGCCGTGGGCATTCCATTGCAATAAAGATACTTTTTTGACTTCCTTGTGGAATGGCAGCGAGGGGAGGGCTATGGTGCTATGCGAAGCTTTAAAGCACTGGATTTAGCGCGTCCAGTACTTGCAGTGCGCTACGAGCAGCTGGAGTATCCATGTTTGTCAGTAGTAGACGCATGACATTCGTGAGTGACTTTAGCATAGCAATCACTTGTGAATCCTTGTCTCACATGTGGTCAACTGCAGCAACAGTGGACTTTAAGTGGTGAGTCAAGTGCTGCGACTCTGGTGCGTGGCATGTCTTCGGCAGTGCTGGCCACACCTCACTTGATGAAGCATGAATAGCATGGCCGCTTTTTTCGCTGACATTCGTGCTCTTGTTGGGGACAGATGGAACGGGAGGCGGTGTTGCCGGACGAGGCATCTCCCTTGAACTGGAAGAGGATTTCGTAGACTTTCGTTTCCGGGAGCGATGTCGCCTTATCGCAGCAGAAGCATGTCTGTGTGATGATCCGTCTCTGGCCATTTTTCTCAAGATTTTCTGCTCTTGGATGGGGCGTGCGAACCTCGACAATTTGGGCACTTGAGCTCCATTGCACGGCAAGTGTCAGTGTCGTGCTGTTCGGAACATCGTGGGCATATCGCTGAATTTCGGCAGATAGGACTCACGTGTCCAATTCTTCGACACCTTCTGCACTGAAGTAATTTGGGTACAAAAGGCCGTATCACATGCCGAAAGTGGCCGACCTTAACATGTGATGGTAGGCAGTCACCTTTAAAGACAAGCCTTACACAGGTCGAATTGCGAAGGCGCCAAGCTTGCAGTAAGGCAACACCATCTATCGCATGTTTGATTAAAATTGGCAAGTCGCTGTCGCTTATAAATGCTTCACTATCATAAACAACACCAGCCGTGGTTTCGTTATCCTGCGGAATGAGACAGTGGAGATTGATGTTGCCCAGGAGCTTTACTGCCATCAAAGCATTGATTGCGCTTCGGTTGTGGACATCAATAGCCAGGACGTTCTTTCGATTATTAATTCTGATATTCTTGATTTCTCCTGGTACAAGAGCCTCAAGAGAAACGGAAATCGCTTGTCCATTAAGGCGGTTGAGGTTGTCGCCAGGTGTGTCCGACACACGGTAGACTTACTTGACGAAGACCGTCCGCTGATGTTTCTTTTCTTGGCTTTCCGGTGTACCACTCTTTCGAAGCCTTCTTCTTGATCTGAGGCGTCATTGTTTGAGCTTGACTTGGAGGGCAGTTTCTCTTCCTCGATCAGGTTCCTGTCGAAGTAGTCACGTCGCGTCGGCGTTCTGCCGACTCCACTTCCATTGCCGTGGCAATGGGGGCGGCGTCACCGAGTAACACACGGGAAAAAAACTCAAAATACTGCAGTGCGAAGGGAGAATCACTTCGTCGTCGGCTCAAATAAAATTCTTGTCATGCCATGTAGCCTCATGATAAACCGTTTGCCATAGAGAACGACGTAACAGCTTTCCTTCGAAATGCCCAAGCCCACAGTGACGAGAGAATATGTGTTCACGTAGTTCAAAAGCTCTATGCGCTCGACGGTCTATAAAGACAAACCGAGTACTTTGCACTTAGGCAGATTAGGTCCTCCGTATTCTGTACTTGAGTGTACAAGTGAATGTATACGGGAAAATTTTAGCAGCTTCATATTTATTTATTGTGTAGCAGCGCGGGCGCACGTAGCTACAAGAACGAATAAAAGAAAAAAAGACGCGATCGAGCAAACGAACTATAAACATTGGAATTGTTACATTGAGCGGCACACCTATATACTGATCGGTACTCGTCAGTTTAATGCAATCAGAGCGCTCATCTCTTTCCATTTGAAGGAGAACAATAACAACGACTACGAGTAAATGAACTACAATCACTGCTCAGTAAGCTCAACATTCGACAAAATAACACCTTCAATATAATGTCATGTAATCGACATTTCAATCCCCTCCAAAGGTATCTGACGCGCGCTAACGCTATAGCTCACAGAAGTTGCTCATGCATTAAGCAGCGTTTGTTTCGCCACGATGTAGGACAAGCCACGAACCGCCAGAACAATAATACTATTCACGGCCGCCTGCTTTACCTTCAAACATGACTGATCATTCATTGCTTTCGGTTGGCACAACCCCCTGAAAGAAGCAAGAATAAGAGTTTCGCTTAAATTATGTGAGTATATTAACGATATAGTATAAGATATTAACGCTTCCTTGAGACGGGAGCCCTTGGCTTCGTCGGAGGTACACTGACCGCGGCGGCGTCGCTTTTTCGCGCCTTTATGAAACAAGAAGCAGTGTTTACAGAGCGTATATTTCAGCCAGAACTCCGCCTTCCTGCTAGTCTATTTCTTGTTTGCATAGCGACTCCTCGCAGCAGACGAAGCCCACTGGCTGCCAGCTCGATGAATAGTACCTCCACGCCATGCGCGGCAGTACGCGGCGCGCGTCACATGAGCGAGCGCGGCCAACCTGTCACACTGCCCTGTAGCTTTGAAAGAGTTCCTGAGCAAGAAGCGGCACCCCGGCAGACGCGTTGAAAAACATCACCGGGCTGCGAAGAGCAGGCTTGTTTAGCGACCTCCCTTCCGCGTTGCTCGGACACGAGGTGAAAGGGACGGGAAATAACCTTTCTCTCTGTTTTGAAGCGGGCGTCCGTCGGAAGGTACGTCCGGAGAGACGGGCTCGAGCGCGATGCTCCGAGCATAGCTTTCTTTTTTTTGTGGCTGGCCTTTTACTTTCTTGCGTATGCGCTACGTAACGTGATTGATCACATGCCTCGCGTCCGAGAGGGTTTTTAACACAATGCGCTGTCTGCTGGGTGAGCCGTGCCCCGAGACCTTTCGCCTCCGAGGGACGTGTTTTCGCGAACACGACGGCATCGACGTCGGGACTGGAATAGAAGCGCCGAATACCGCGGCTTGACAGACACCGTTTTTCTCTTCCTTCAACTACTTTTTTTTTCTCTTATTCGTTGCTTTATCCTCTGGTTGCCAAGCCATCTGTTCGGGCGCACAGCCGTACGTACGCCAGCACGACTTGCGTGTACTCCGCCACCTCCGTCGGGTAAATTAAGAAAGGATTCGTAAATTACAAGCTGTGCTGCTTACCGTCAGCGATAGTTTCTATTTAGGAACGAGGACACGGCAGAATCTCGATCCCTCAGGTCCTACGCGGCGCAGGTCGTTTCGGTAGCTGGCTCCGTGTAGCTGTGACACGAACCCCGTTGCAGCTCCTTCGTCGGCCCTGCGCGTTAATTGCCTGTGTCGCTCGTTTCGGCAGCGGCGTCGCCACTTTCGGTGGGAACCGCATCGCACTCGCTGGCCGAGCAGGATGGTTCCCGCTACTGCAGCGATACACAAAGGGAGGCAAGTGGGGGATGATGATTGGCGCTTGCCGCGGCTGGCTTGTAGCTTAGTTGCGCGGGCCGCCTAACCGCGGTTACGCGCAGCGCAGTTGCGAGCTTAAGCAGCCAATATGCCAGCTACATGTGGTGACAAAACCGCACTTTGCTAGCCATGGTTATAGTAAAAAGTGAGCCTGCATTAACTTCAGTTTTGCGTGGATGGCGCTCCCTACCAACCAAATCCAAGCAGTAGCTGGTGGGGCTCATCCTAGAAGATGTCGTGTTTCCGACATGTTCTAATGAAAATATAAATTTTCTCTATCGGTAAGCCATAAAACTTGAAAGCGCGAAGTTGCTGCGAATACAATCTTGTGGTCGTCGTCGCCGACTTATGAACCTGTGTAGTATTTTCACACTGAGTTCCCTGACAAACAAGTTATAGAAGTCTGGTTAACCTGACTATATATAGCTTAAACTTAGGCGCTGGAATGAAAACAGCCCTACCTGGATTGTAACAGTGCAAAAGCCAACTTGTTAGTTGTGCCGCAGTAAAATTACGATCTATATTTATGTTTCTGTTTCTACGACTTTCTTTCTATCTTTTTCGAACGGCCGTATTGAGGATTGTGAAAAAACAAAGAAACAAGAAGACTTAACAATTATGTTAGCTTTGCCAGACGGTCTAAATGCAGATTATATACGAACACTCCTCTATATTTCATTGCTAAGGGCTCTTTACTTTTCGTCGATCAAAGCTGCAAAATGCGCAGTTTAATATGTATCCCTCAGCCGCTGTCCATATTACTTGTCCATCCTAACGACATGGGTCACATGTTGGGTCAGGAACAAGCGGCGTCATCCGCTAACGCAAAATATTTCCTTTTTCAATAGACGGAAACACAAGGCTTGTAATATTTACCATTTCTGTGCATGATCTTCCACTCATGGCAGTCAGATTGTCCTGAATTTCACGTTTTTTTTACATTCACTTAAAGGTTCGCAAAGTTGATTTAAATTGAAGATCCCTAGTTCCCTCTGCTCACGCCGGCTTAGTTTTCTCCGATCCCTCAAAGTCGCTATGTACTGCAGTTATTGAGGTTATAGTCATCGTAATTTTCGATAACTGAACGCGAAGAGTTATTTCAGGTCATACCAAAGAATGACTGGAAGCAACACCTACGAAAGGTAAGTGCTTAATCTAGGCACTAGAAAATAGCAGGGTTCAAATGTGGAGGGCAGAACCCCGCTGTGCTATAGACGTTTCAATTTAAAAGCTGTTAAGAGATGCAAACCTATGTATACGTATTCAAGTGTACTACATCGCGACTTCTCCCACGAGGCCTCGTCCGAAGCCCTGTGCGCATGGAACTTTGAAGAAGCCCCCTAAACGAGCTGCGGTCCGGCTCTTTGCCTCTCGGAACTTGAGCGAACTCTGGGTGGGACATCGTATGCTGAGACTGAATTTACAAAATTTTTCGATTGTGAGGGATTTTCGCCATTGGCTGGCCACTTTCGCTAAACATGTCCAAAATTACGATTGAGTGCCAATTGGCATCTTCTCTCGCGAACAGCTTTAGCGTAAGAACCTTTGTTGTGAATACGGGCATGGCTAAGTTCCTCGTGGGGAGAGTGGACGCACTCGTGCTGGCTTTCGCGGTAGCTATTGCACGAAGGGCTGCTTTCCCAGGTGCACTGCGAGATTAAAGAAATTAAATTAGGGGGTTTAACGTGCCAAAACAACTTTCTGATTATGAGGCACGCCGTAGTGGAGGACTCCGGAAATGTCGACCACCTGGGGTTCTTTAACGTGCACCTAAATCTAAGTACACGGGTGTTTTCGCATTTCGCCCCCATAGAAATGCGGCCGCCGTGGCCGGGATTCGATCCCGCGACATCGCGCTGAGCAGCCCAACACCATAGCCACTGAGCAACCACGGCGGGTGGTGCGAGATTGCGTTTAACATGGACGACTGAGATGCATTTATGTCTTGCGAGACACTTCAGCGCCCGACAAAGAAGTGTCGCGCTTTCACTGCGCAGCGCACGTCGCTAGTGAGGGAGCTATCACCTCCTGCGGTGTACGACACTCGGCGAATGTTTGTATGGTTGTGCGTCTCGGCGCGATTAAGCGCATCGCGCTCTTCTTACTTTTCTAGAAGAAACCAATTTAGGTTCGGGTTTGTAGCATATTTCTGTTTTAGGGTAACGGGACCTCAAACACTGTTTCTTCTATTTCGGCATTCTTTAGTGGCGTGACATGCAGTGAGCGGTACTACTGTGTGTGACCTGCGCTGTGTGTGTTGTGCTTCATTCTTTGAGATTTGTCATCTTGCTCTTTCTTTCATCTTCCCTCCCCCTTTTCCCATTTTCCATTTCTTTGTTTTGTCGTTCTATGTCTTTATCTTCCTTTCTGAAGAGTAGGCAGGCGTTGTGCCCCTTCCGGTGGCAGTTGCCAGCCTGCTCCTCGCTTTCGCTTCCCTGTCTAGTCTATATATGTTTTCAAAACAAATAATAATAATAATAATAATAATAATAATAATAATAATAATAATAATAATAATAATAATAATAATAATAATAATAATCAGCACTTAAGACATTTCTGTAGCTCTCACGACATGCTCCCGTAGGGCGCCAGACACATTCTACTCTATTTCGTCTTACAGGTTATACTTTAGAAACGCCACTATGAGCTTTGAACCGTAATAAGATAAAAAAGTGCGCGTAAATGTAAATAAATCACAGTAAACAAGCAAATAAATAGAGAAATCTATCTATCTATCTATCTATCTATCTATCTATCTATCTATCTATCTATCTATCTATCTATCTATCTATCTATCTATCTATCTATCTATCTATCTATCTATCTATCTATCTATCTATCTATCTATCTATCTATCTATCTATCTATCTATCTATCTATCTATCTATCTATCTATCTATCAGCACAATTATTTGTGCAATATGTTTGGATTACAAAAGAAAATAGGCATGAGCGATGAAAATATTAAAAACAACTAGCATCAATCAAAATGACATTTTAGCACCCCACAATACTTGAAGAAAGAAAGGATTAAAAAAATTATCTATCTTTGACCTCTTTCAAGCCCCTACCTACATCCCCCGCCCCAGTGCAAGGTAGCAAACCGGAAACTTGCCTCTGGTTTGATCCCCCCACCTCTCTCTCTCTCTCTCTCTCTCTCTCTCTCTCACACACACACACACACACACAATCCTTCGAGTAAAGTTGAAGTATGCGCAACGCCCCCGTCACACAGAAACCATCAAGCTAAGTAGTCACAGATTTCCCCACTATCTACGCACGAATCACGCTAGTTCTAATCGATTAAAAATTATGTCTCTTTATGATGCAGTGGGGCTCAGAGCAGTTGCGCGAACAAAAGTCTTTGTTGGCAATGAAGGCTGTCAAGGACAGCTCTTTCAATTAAAGGCCATGGTCCAAGTGCACTCTCAAAGGACAGTATGTAGTTTCGCAACGTCCGTATACTTTGTAGCGTAACTGCCGCCTTTGCTGGGAACAAAGGGGGCAACCCAACGCACGTGGAGTGTGTCTTCTTCTGCCGTACTACTCGTGCATGCAGCGACGTTTGAATGATCAATTAAAAAGAAAGAAAGAAAGAAAGAAAGAAAGAAAGAAAGAAAGAAAGAAAGAAAGAAAGAAAGAAAGGAACTGATTAGTGTGTGCTACACCTTGCGAAAGCGGTCAGACAATGTTTCCATACTTCGTGGCAGTTGGACATATAAACGTTACATCAGTCCACGGTTTATAATATAATGGGCAGGTCTTCCGGATTCTTCGTGGTACCACGCCACTGATGATCTTCTCGCTAAGACTTTTTGGAATGTGCAATCCAAATCGTTACTTAACAGCAGAGTGTTATGTTCTTCGCCATGCTTGCGTGTGTGTGCGTTCCGCCTGTATGCTGCCTCTTTATTATCTTCACGATTTTTCTGTTTGTTTATCTACCTTTTCCGCTTTAACCTGCCCCAACTTTAGGGTGCGTAGCCAGCTGGGCACGGCTTTCTTTAACCTCCCTGCATTTTTCTCGTCTTCGTTTCTGTCTCTCCATTGCATCCACTCTGTCATTTTCGGTCAGCTCACTATGACTTTGAATTCACTAAAAGGCATTTTCATGGCCGCAAGTTTTGTCTGGGTTAGTCAGCTTCGCAATTTCTTACCTTGGTTTTACTGCGTACGCTGTCTGTTTGGACGTTGTGGTGTAGCTCAATCGCAGAACATGCCTCTGAACTATGTTTGCACGCTTGCTTGGAAAAATGAAACAAATTGCAGCATGGTTCGCTCTGCAGGTGACTATGATGCTATCAAAATACACAAACAAGGCGTTGAGAAGCCACCCCAGCGCTCCTTTCGAAGCGCTTTAAGCCGTAGGCAAGCGATGCAGCCCTGCTTAGTTCGCTTCGTCGAGGTAAATGTAGAATGATTGCTATTTGGTTGAAAGGCTGCGCTGTATTCAATTAATGGATAGTGCAGCTTGATATAACACGGCGCTTCTTGACCTTGGGCTAAAAGATATCCATAATGTAAGTGATAAGGTAAGACATCTGGTAGTCGGTGACATCGTCCTTGATGAAGAGTGGATGTATACGTACCTGCAAAAGCTCATTTCAGGCGAATGACAACAACGATTACCAAGCTGCGGGCATGACATAATTAAAGGAAAAGAAGCTCTTGTGGTTGAGAAGGAACACTTAGGTATTTAATGGATACCTCTGCCAGACGGCTTACGCGAACGTTGCCAATTTCTCGTGCAGTAGGTAGCGCATCGCGGCTTAGAACCGATAGAACGCTGCCTATGCGGAAGGCTGTAAATCAAGAACAACTTTGTATTTTGACAACTAACAAAATTAACAAGAGGTGTCGTAAGCAACTTTGGTTTAAAAACATTTGCATCTTATAGGGCCTAAATGAAGTCACACGGTATTTTTGAGCGAAATTAAGTTCGCTCTTAGAAAATGTCGTAGCGAGCCACACAAGTTATCTTGTTTTATTTTTTTATTTTCCTGGAGATGTTTTGATTTATTTATAATGAGACGTGAAAAGAGGTGGTGAAAGCAGGAGCGGGGAAGGGGGAGGGCAGAGGCTAAGTATCCCGTCTGCAGGCCAAATTTCAGTTATTTGCGTACTCTTGTGAACACAGATCTCGGATTTTCTGCCATTCGCGCTACGCATTCAATTTTTTTTTTCATATTAAGCAGGTTGAAAAACAAAGTCGCCTGTTGGAAATAGCTAAATTCTCCATTTGATACTCAGTTAAATGGTGATCTGTATACCTAAGCTTTGACTTTATCTTCTTCTGTTATCTTTTCCCTCCTTCTCCCATTATCCCAGCGTAAGGTATACGCAACAGGACTCAGTACTGAGTGACCTGCCTGTTTTCAGTCATCCTTCTGTCTCTCTCTCTAAAATATGATGAGGAATACCACTAATCAGTTAGGCAATTAACTAAGCTTCTTAAAAAAGCCTATTTCATTTCTGATGTTTGGGAATCTGCAAATACTACGTAATGAGGTAAAATCGCCCGCTGATGCATTCATCTTCCTTCTAAATATTGAAGTCCATCACCTCCATTTCGAAAAATGGCCTGTCATGCGCCAGAAGGCTTGACGAGGCGAAAGATATGGTAGTGCCGGCGGGCTGCGTCGTATCTTAAGGCTGATAGCTGCTCATCATCCAGGTAGCTACAGTAGCATACGTAACTAGTCCTTGCGTGAATCACTTACGCAAGGCGATCGGGGTAGGTTTCGCTCTTTCATAACGACCCAATCGACAATTGCAAACACAACTACAGTTGGGGCTGTCATGACGCATAGTGGCAATGTAAGAATTTGTCAAACCGAAATGATTCTAGATAATCGTGAACTTCGGCGGTTTAACATAAACGCTCACCGTAAATTTATTGAATGAGGCCAGCATTCACAAATAAGTTCTTACTTTAATCTGTTCGTATGGATGGTACAGCCCCCCCTCCCCCATAGCAACAGAACAGGGAACTACTACTACTACTACTACTACTACTACTACTACTACTACTACTACTACTACTACTACTACTACTACTACTAAACTGTAAAAGTAAAGAGAGTTCCGGGAACTCTCTTTGAGAGAGTATCTGGTTGTCCCGTATTTCAGTCCCTTTTCCAGAGTAGATCGACACCCTTTGAGAGAGAGCAGAATAACTTCCCCCGACAGTTTTATTACTTCACCGCAAGGGAGTGCTAGTACTCTTCCGCAGAGTTCCAAAACTGTCTCCCCAGAAGGGTAATAGTACTTCCTCAATGTTTATACTCCCCCAGACCGAGTGCTTCTACTCCTCCAAACCGAGTACTTCTACTCCTCCAAACCGAGTGTTTCTATTTCCGCAAACAGAGTGCTTGTACTCCTCTTTCCAGAGAGATTGTACTCCTTCAGAACAGAGTGCTAGTACTCTTCCGAGTAGTGTGAAAGCATTGAGGATGTAGAGCCATGGTCACGTTAGCAGGGATTCACAATACTTACATGTGGGGAATATTTGATTCCTTCATAAGCAGCTCCTGCACTTAAGCTTGGTGTATTGGATGTAAACTGTAGTCGCCGTGTTACTGAGATGAAACATTTTTTTCTCTTAAAAGGTCAAAGTATTTATTGATCAGTCACAAGACAAACTAAATAATAATTCGAGAAACATATTGACACACGCATAAAATCAGAATACAATGATGTCCATGAACTGTACAACACATATTGTAATAAAACATAAGTATATTCTCTAAACTTTCATCAGTATTGCAATGTAGAAATATCCTTTATTTTCAATTGGTTCCATCTTTTCAAATATAAAGTAAACAATGGAAAGTTGAACATAGAACAAACGTGCGCAAATTCACAAAGTATTGACACTACGATCGAAGAGAAATATGCGCCACATTACTTGCCAGCAAACGCATTTCTGGCAAAAAACGCATGCACTTATATGGCAGAGGTTACTGGATGAGCTGCTACGCATGGGGCTGGTAACGTAGATAAATTGTGCAAGAAACAGTTTTTGTGCCATATTCTAAGACAGCAGCTCATCTGATAACGTCCTGTACAACGTATGGATGTTCCTGACTGAGTACAATGCATTTAGAATTGTGTCGTATATTTTCATGTAAGGCCGCAGGTCTAGCTTTGGTTATAAACATTTCACATAAAGGAATTCATGTATGGGCTGCACCCCATTGTTTCTAAGCGTGTGTCTTGTCGTGGTTCTGCAGCGATATCCCGCCCGGTCTCAAAGCGGTACAGTGGCGTATCGTATTTCCTATTCGGTTGGCGTCCTCACGAAAGTAGTTTCCTGGTGCTGTCGGAATTGAACCGTTGCACTTTCTGAAAAAAATAAAATTAAATTTACAATATTCTCTAGTGTGTAGCAAATGAGTATAAAACTGCAAGGAGCATCGTCATTAAAATCTTGCGCATCAAATTTCTTGCCATATATGATAGCTTTTCATTTCGCATTATGATACGAACGCTATACCTCTGAGGAGAGCTTGCACAATTACATGGTCAATCATTGTGACTAGTTGAAAATGCAATCTAACTAAAGTATAGCATGGCTTCAGATGTGGACCAAAAATCAGATGTGTTGAATACGATACATCAAAGGTGACATAAGCATAAGTACAGGCAGAGCAGTGCACGAAAAAGACAAACAAAGAAGCAAATCATAAATTGGGAAAGGCACCATCCTGTTTTACATATCCCTTCCATGCCGGTGGATTTTGCATGCGGCTATGCATATACTTGCGCAATGAACCAACTACCTGAAACCAAAGCTTTTTTCCTACTGAAGTGGTTAAGGTACACTAAAGTAAGAACAATCATCGCGCTTCACAGAATCTTGTCTTCGTCTCAAAACAAGTATGTATGTGTCTGGAAAGACTAATACAGTGCCTCACTGTGCACTCTATCTCAAGTCCAGAAATTTACTGTGTGCAAAAATGCTTTTATTTCATTTTGCCTTATAAAAATTATGCCTGCAGAAGCCATCAATCTAAGGGGCTTTTGCTTGATTAACACATTATGTTCACATCCGCCAATTGATGAACAAGTGTTCTACGCAGATGCTTTCATTTTTTTTTTTTTGCATTGGCCACATTCCACTAGCATACATGGCTGGCAAGTAGACTGAGTCACCCTAATCAAAATCTCAAATACCTGCCAGAAGCACACATATCATTATTTCACAGGAGAAACCACAATTTTGCATGTGCCAAATTAGTTTTTCAATTGCAGGCGACTCTGTGACTTCTAATTAAGACGTAAGGTGCGCACCACGGTGTACACAGTTAAAGGTCTTTCTCCTTCCTCCTGCTTCGGGAGACGCAAGCGGTTCTAATGAACTGGTTCCGCGAGCATGTACGTAAACGATAAGGACCTCTTAAGCCTGGGGTACTCTGCCCCCAATGCTTCTCCTTTCTGGAACCTAGGAGGAAGCCATACTTCTAAAATTAAGTGTAAAAATATATAAAAGGGAAGACATGAAAATGCCTGCTCCATCTCCGCTTTTAAAATACAGAATACCCGCCGTGGTTGCTCAGTGGCTATGGTGTTAGGCTGCTGAGCACGAGGTCGCGGGATCGAATCCCGGCCACGGTGGCCGCATTTCGATGGGGGCGAAATGCGAAAACACCCGTGTACTTAGATTTAGGTGCACGTTAAAAAACCCCAGGTGGTCGAAATTTCCCGAGTCCCCCACTACGGCGTGCCTCATAATCAGAAAGTGGTTTTGGCACGTAAAACCCCATAATTTAATTTTAATTTAATATACAGAATGACAGTGGTTTGCATTTGCAGCCTTGCATTTACGTGCTGTTAAATTATTTAGCAGCTAACCAAGCATGAGCTGTTGCGCTTTATAGTCAACATAGGCACCGTGCTCATAGCAAGTATGCATTATGTCACTAAGCAAATCTGCGATGTGAAAGTGCCACTATTTTTTGTCACATGGACATATCTGTTGAGAGGCAAGACAAAAACGGTCGCTTCTCACAAAAATAATCAACTTTTCTGTGAAACACATTTCTAACTTTTCAATAACACTTGCTCATATGTGTTTGTCTCCAGATAGCAGGCTTAATCTTGACTTTCCCATTTGGGACATTACCAGAAATACTCTTTCAAGATGACTGCCTAAAGCACGTGAGAATTTCCATATTGGTGTGACATACTGTCTTTTGAAAGTTTTGGTGACATTTAGTGAAATGGTACACCCAATACCCCCATATTCTAGTTTTCTCGTCCAAATTGCATGGCAATGCATTTTGATTCTTTGGAATGCGCTCCTCTGCACTACGTGGAGTCGTGCTGGGCTGGCTCTTTGACATCCTTGTGTCCTTGCAGCTGCCTTCTGGCGTCATAAAAAGCAGGTGCCTGAAAAATATCGTGTGCAGAAGTCAACACGAGGACATAGTGTAAAACAACATCAAGACAGTCAAGAAATAAGGTCACTGTACTAAAATAAAGTGTTGGCTCTTATCTCAGTCTTCCTACTGAAATGCATGCGAAACATCTAAATGACTGCAATAGTCAACTGCTAAACTAACTTCAATTTTGAGATTTAAAGAAAAAAGAAATAACTGACAGTCCATCCACGTTCAGCACCAATGTTACTGTACTCCTACTAATAGAATATTGGTCATTGTCAGACCTCATAAGTCTGTCAGTAGTCTGGTGTGTCACAAACACCACTTGTGACACATCCTAAGCATGTGCCCAGTTGTGCCCCCCACAGCATCTCTGGTTGTATCATTGTTCAAGCCATAATTTGACGATCATATCTGCAAACATAATGCTCAGTAGGGACGAAAATATGGTCCTCCAGTTCAATAGATATTACTGGGTGTGCCTCTAAGAATAGGCAACAAGGCTTGTTATGTAAAGCTTGCCCAAATTTCAAGACTAACAAGAAACAGTTCACTGCGGCCTGCATCTAAGCTTACTAAAAGGCAAGAAATTATTTTCGTTTATGAGCTACGTAATGGAGTTCATTTTTGACAGCCTCAACTATTGCTACAGTTTGAAATCTAACATTTTACATTCTTGAAGGCATGTAAAAATGCAGTTAGACGGCAGTTATTTACTTATTTGACCAACTTTGTTTTGTATTTGACATACGACCGGTAACACAGAATTAAGGCAACGTTTTATTTTGATACTTTATTTCTCCACGAAAAATATTCAAGCGCAAACACATTTTGATTTGCCACGCAATAGCAAAATGCACAGATTATGCTTGTAACCCCCAGGGGAAGAGTGATCTAACTGTTCATATGACATAACGGCGGGTGCACTACTACTACTACTACTACTACTACTACTACTACTACTACTACTACTACTACTACTACTACTAAACTAATGCTGCTGTTGTGGCTTCTGCAGCTTTACGTTTACGGACTAGGCTACCGCAATCAAGTCATAAATACTATAGGCCATGTGCAGTTCAATCTCAAAAGGGACGACCCTCTGTTTAAAACGCCTTTTAGATATTTCCCTTTCCCATCCAACGCCCAGACATCTTTGATCATGATCAGCCTATTTTATTTCCACTGCAGGACGAAAGCCTCTCCTTGCGATCTCCAATTACCCCTGTCCTGTGTGAACCGATTCCAACTTGCGCCAGCGAATTTGCTAATTTCATCACCCCATTTAGGTTTCTGCCGTCCTCGACTGCGCTTGCCTTCTATTGGCACCCATTCTGTAACCCTAATGGTTCACCGGTTATCTAACCTGACAGGAAGCCCTTGTCCTATCTTTTGTTCCTTCTGTGTGTGCCATTACCGTTGGCGCTTCATTTTTTGAAATCTAACCTACGCATTACATGACCTGCCCAGCTTCATTTTTTCTCTTAATGTCAATTAGAATGTCGGCTATCCCCGTTTGCTATATGATCCACACGTCTCTCTTCCTGTCTCTTAATGTTAAACCTAACATTCTTTGTTCCATCGCTCGTTGCGCGCTCCTTAACTTGTTCGCAAGCTTCTTTGTCAATCTCCAAGTTTCTGCCCCATATGTTAGCACCGGAAGAATGCATTGATTGTACACCCTTCTTTTCAATGAAAGTACAGTAAGCTCCCAGTCAGGATTTGGTAATACCTGCCCTCTGCACGCCAACCCAATTTTATCCTTCTGTAAATTTCTTTCTCATGATAAAGACCCCTGTGAGTAATTTACCTAGGTAAACGTACTCCTGTGCAGACTGTAGAGGTATATTGGCGATGCTCAATTATTGTTCCCTTGCTAGTCTATTGATAATTATATTTGTTTTCTGCATATTCATCTTCAACCACACTCTTCCACTTCCTCTGTTAAGGTCCTCAGTCATTTGTTGTAAGTCGTTCCCAGTGTTACTGAACAGGACAACGTCATCTGCAAACCAAAGGTTGCTGAGATATTCGCCGTCGATCCCCACTCCTAAGCCTTTCCAGTTTATTGCTTGAATACTTCTTCCAAGCATGTAATGAATCGCATTGCAGAGATTGTGCCTCCTTGCCTGACCCTTGATAGATATCTTTCTACTTTTCTTGTGGAGAATCAAGGTAGGCGTGTAATCTTTGTAGATATTTTTTAAGATATTTACGTAAGCGTGCTGTGCTCTTTGATTACGTAGTGCCTCTATGACTACTAGTATCTCTACTGACTCGAATGTCTTTTCATGATCTATGAAAGTCATATAGAGCGGTTGATTGTACTCTGCAGATTTCTCGATTACCTGATTGATGGCGTGGATGTGATCCATTGTTGAGTATCCCTTCTTGAATCCAACCTGATTAGTGTTGCCTTTATTCCATTGGAAGTTATCTTGGAGAATATTTTATATAATACTAGAAGTAAGCTATTGCGCCTATAATTTTTCAATTTTTTAACGTCTCATTTTTGTGGATTAGTATAATGTTGGCATACTTCCAGTTCTCTGGAACCCTTGAAGTCGTGAGACATTTTATATAAAGGGCCACAAGCTTTTCAAGCATGGTATATCCTTTATCTTTGATTAATTTGACTGTTATTATATCTTCTGCCGTTCTTCCGCGTTTCATGTCTTGCAAAGCCCTTCTAACTTCATCGCAACTTATAGAAGGAGCCTCTGTAACCTCTTCATTACTAATTCGAATGCAGGTATCCTGGCTGCTCTGGGCGTTGCTCAGGTTGGTATAGAATTCTTCCACTCCTTTTACTATATCTTCGAAATTGCTGATCATATTGCCCTGCTTATCTTTCAGTGTATACGTCTTGGCTTGTCCTATAGCAAGTTTTCTTCTCACTGATTTCATGCTGCGTCAATTCTTTACTGCTTCCTCAGTCTTTCGCACGTTATAGTCTGGAATATCCCTTACTTCCTGCTTATTGTTCAGTTTTGGCAGTTCCGCGAATTCTGTCTGATCTCTTGAGTTGGAGACTTTCATTCTTTGTCGTTTCTTTATTAGGTCCTTCGTTACTTGGGGGAACTTACCTACTGGTTGCCTTGGTGGCGTCCCTCCCACTTAAATTGCTGCTTCTGAAGCCAGCCTAGTTACGGTTTCATTCATTACCCTCTATGTCATCTTCATCTCTCTGTTCTGAGGCTGCATATTTGTTTGCAAGTACCAGCCTGAATTGGTCTGCTTTCACCCTTACTGCGTTTAGGTTGGCTTGTTTCTTCCTTACCAATTTTACTCTTTCTGTTTTGAAATTGAGGTGAATCCTAGACCTGACTAACCTATGATCACTGCACTTTATCCTACCTAACACTTCTACATCTTGCACTATGCTGGGATCGGCAGAAAATATGAAATCTATTTCATTTCTTGTCTCTCCATTAAGGCTTTTCCAGGCCCAGTTTCTGTGGCTACGTTTCCTAAAGAAGGCGTTCATTGTTATGAAGTTATTCCTTTCCGCGAATTCTTCCAACCTCTCTTCTCTAGTGTTCCTAGAATCGTTGCCGTAGTTGCCAACTGCTTATTCACCAGGCTGCTTTTTGCCCACTTTTGCACTGAATTCGCCCATGACTAGAGCATACTGAATTTGTACTTTTCTCATTGCTAAATCAACAGCTTCATAAAACTGTTCTATTACTTCATCATCGTGAGTGGAGGTTGGAGCGTAGGCTTGTACTACCTTTATTTTATACCTCTTATTAAGTTTTATTACGACTGTACTGCTGCCCTCTCATTAATGCTGTAGAATTTGTCAGTGTTGCCCGCTGTGTCTTTATGGATTAGGAATCCTACCCCGTATTGCTTCTTATCTGGGAGTCCTCTATATAGCAGAGGACGTGGCCGCTAGTCAGCACTGTATAAGCCTCACCAGTTCTTCTAAACTCACTAAGGCCAAGATATCCGAAACAATGCCTGATAGTTCCTCAAAGAGTTCCCCAAATGTGTTGTTGCTGTTGTTGCTGCTGCTGCTGTTGAAACAGCTATTTAAGTAAGGTGAATATAGGAGAAGCATCCACGGTTGACGGCAGCGCTTTACTCGGGTATATAAAAATAATTCGTGATAGGCCTCGGCTGCGTCTTCGTGTGGGCTCCCCGGGTACCCCCACATCGCGGCCTCGCTGCTCATTTATGCGTGTCTTTTCTCCCTCTCTGCAGAGCAATACGTTCCCTCTCTACCTGATAGCAGCCCTTGTAGGGCATTTCTCACCAACGACAGCCGAAAAGCGGCACAGAGCGCGACATTTTATGCTGCGAATCAGCCTGCCGGCGTTCGCCCTCTCCCGTGCTCAGTTGTCACATCTGTCTCGCTCCGGCGGCAACGATACGGGGGCCTGGGCCGACGGAGTCCGTCCTTGAACCGAGCAAGGTCGGAGTCGCGGACGCTCCCGCAGCGCGACGCAGGTCCGAGCGATGTTCGATCCCAGCCTTGACACGGCGCGCTTTAATTGAGCCCAACAATGCGGGACGCCGTTGGTGGGGGCGCCTTGGCGTAGATTCGTGCGTGTGAAAGTGCCTATTGGCGGCCGATGAGCCGCAGCCTGTGCGGTCCCTACCCAGCGCTCGCCGATTGAAGGGCGCGTGTCTAGCCTACTGGCCCGGACAGAGGAGAACGCCGAAAGGGCGTGAGGTCTCCATGGGTGGCATCCGCTACCGCCTCGACGTCCTGCAGCTCTAACCTCATCTGCAGCCCACGTCAAACCGTCGCAGTGTCGCGGTTCCAAACGCGCTGAGCCCTGAGCCGCCGCTTCGGAAGAGGCGGTTTGCGATTGTGCTGGGTTCGTGGTGAAAGTCGAGTATCCTGAAAAGTCGAGTGCCTGAAAAGGACTCCAGTTGCGTGCATGAGTAACGCGGCACACAATGGCTCAGAAACAGCGGAGTGTTAGGCGCAACTTTTGGTATTTGTTTATTTATTTTTACAGCTTATATTGGTTTCTCAATGAAGTAACTTAAATAATATTGTTTATATAACTTGTTATAACTTACATGTTTGCCTTCCTAAAGATATAAAGAGACTTCGAACAATGATCAGAATTATATCTCGAGTAAATGTTCCTTATGCGTCATTGCTCACCGATGACTCCCTTATTTCATAGTGCTGACATTCCGTGCGTTTGCATGACCATAGAGCCATAAATGGCACTGGACGGGTGTAAAGTTATTCCTTGTATTTCACTAAGGGAAACGATATAATGTTTATTGTTTATGGCCGGAATGAGTATGTCTTTTATGTACTTTACGTGACTTTACATGTCCCTCTCCTGTGTGATGGATGGCGGTTCCAGGTACTGAACCATGATTCCGGCGCTGGTACCCGTATAATGAAGCTACCTGTGTGCTCGTGACTTGGTGTTCGCGTGTTTAGAGTGGATTAATGTTTTATTCTTGCTTTCTAGACATAATTGATTATTGATATATTAGGATAGCCGGTCATAAAGGGGCATACCTTTCCATTTTCCAACGTTTGAAGATAAGGCGCTTATAAAATCAAGTATAAGTGACTACCGATTGTATGCCGTAGCAATCAGCCTTTATTTTTTCATCCTGCACCACCATTTAAACGAACAAGTTTTGAATTGCTCCCACAGTGACGAAGGTGTAAATTAGGAAGTTGAGATTAAGAACAACAGTTTGCTGGGCCTCAATATTAAGCACCCTGAAACAAACAAACAAACAAATAAACAAACAAACAAACAAACAAACAAACAAACAGCTAGCAAAAAAAAGTCACCTAACAAGTCTGCCTGATCCCGCTTCAGGCCCAATATAACGGAAAGGTTCATTTCGCTCTATTTTATTTTGTTTTTCTTATCATATATTGCTCAGAACCTGCCGACGCTGGTGATAATCATCGACGATTACGATACTCCCTCGTGCGAAACTTGAGCGCAGCTCTATACGTGTTCTCATTTCACGATATATTGGCTCGCGTGGGCAATCTGTTCCGTGCGGCGCGTTGCAAACGGGGTGAAGTGAGACGATACTGCCTTGTTAATCTGGAGATCGAGAGAGGCCGCGAGTGGGTGGCGTGGGCGCGATTCACAGCAGCCGCCGCAGGCAGGCGACGCGCGCCACTCTGGCGCCATCTTGTAGCCATCGTCGCCGCACGACAGTTTTATTCTGGCGCTTTCGAAATACCCCCATCCTCCGCTTTGCGCCTCATGGTTCCGCTCCACGCTCCTCCTCCGTTGTCCTCCTCGATTCTTTGATCCGCTGCTGCGCTTCACGTTCGCGTTTGCTCGTTCATCTTTCGCTGTGCTCGTTCATTCGGTTACACGCTTGCCTAAGGAACGGACGCCTAAGAGCTGCGTTCTAAAATAATTTGGAATGTAATCATGGCATTACTCCGGCCAATATAACTCTCCTGGAATTAAATAAATAAAACTACGCTGAAGATAGCTCAGCAAAGTCACTCTATGATTTCCCAATCACAGAGTGACTTCACAGGACTTCTCAATTATCCCATATATTTTCTAGCATACACTTCAATTAATAAGTGATTAACTGAACAAATTTTATTACTTGATCTCGAAATTTTCAGGTGCAGGCGCATTAATAGCAAACAGACGATCAAAACTGACCGCTACAATTAAAGAGGGTGTTTAGATGCGCGTATAGTGCGCACAGTTAAGACAAGAGAGAGAGAGAGAGAGTGGAAAGACAGGCCGATTAACCAGATGCGAGTTTCTGGTTTGCTACACTGCACTGTAGCGGGGAAAATAGGGGTTCGGGGATAAAAGGAGAGAGAGAAACAGAGATATAAAAAAAATTAACAGGAAGGGTGTTTCAATTAGAGGCGTTCACACAAGCCGGTGGATCTCAAGAAGTGCAGTAGCGCTTGCATGGCCGTCAAATACGACGTTAAGTCCCGTCAATGCTGTAGGACCTTTAAAGCGAAGCTAATTTCTTTGCCACTTCCTTTTACTTTTCCGCTGCTGCTGCTGTCTTGCACGCAGTGTCTGGGGGTGGTTGAGAGCGTGTATATACATGGCAGGAGCGTGGCAGAGAGAAAAGGCGGCGCTAGAAACTCGTTTGGACCTTTCCATCGTATGACGTGTGCACAATGCCCTCTGGAGCTCCCTGGGCGTCGTCACATTAGCCTCTGGACAGCTGTAATTATTCGTCCCCGCTCGCAAAAGCATTGCAGAAACTGCAGCGCTTAGGCATGTACTAACGTGCAAATACAGAGAGGTAGATTGAATGGTAGAGAGGCGACAGGGAGCAAAGGCAGAGCGTCACCAGACGCCGTGTTGCTAGTGTGGGTGAGCGTCTTGGGAGCACCAGCTGTTGGAAGTAGCGTCTTTCTTACGACGGTCTCAGTATTTCTAGTGGAAGAAGATCGTCTGCGGCGGGCACGACGCCGTCGCACTTTGGCGGCTGCTTATCTGTGGGTTGAGTTGTCTCTCACCATTTGTTTCAGGACTTTCAGCTCTGTCTTGTGTCTCGGGCAGTTTTTGACGATGCTTCATGAGGACCAGAGCAATTCGCACACTTGAGATCAGTCGCACGGCAAGCATCAGCGCTGTGCTGCTCAGAGCATTTTGGGAACACGGTCGAATTTTTGCATATGCCGCTAACATGCCCCATCTTCAAACAATTACGGCACTGAAGTGGTCGTGGAACAAACGGTCGCACTGGATGACGAAAAAATCCAACTTTCACGTGTGACGGCAAGCTTCCTCCCATGAAAGCTATCCTCACACAACGTGATTCTCCTAGGCGACGGATTTCAATAATAGTGATGACATCTGCTGTGGCGGGTTTAACCAATATAGGCAGATCGTTGTCGTTGATTGACTCGTCGACATCATAAATCACACTTGATGAAGTATCGTCGTCCTGTGGTATTATGGTGCGAACATTAATCTTTCCCAGCACTTTGACTGTTCTCAACATATCCAGCGCTGCTCTGTCCCTGACATCGACCGCGATAATGTTCTTACGGTTGTTGATTCTCATATCTGTAATCTCATTTGGAACAAGAGCCTCCAGTGTGACAGATATGGCTTGCCTGTTTTGCCGATTCAGGTCGTCGGTCGGTGTCTCGGGCAAGAAGAGGATAGTATGAGCCGTGCCATTGTTCTTTGTAATCGCCGTCGTCCTTGTTGAAGACGAGGAAGCAGTGACTATTCTCTTCTTCCCTTTTTGCCTCACAAATGTCAAGTAATCACCGTCATCCGATAGATCCTCGTCTGAAACAGAGTAGTACAGCATGGTGTCCTCGCTGCCTGTGTCGCTAGTGAGGTGATTGCGCTTCCTAGGAGCGCTTGACGCTGTAACGTCTGTCTCCTCCGGACGTCTAGCGGACTCCGCTTCCATCGCCGAAGGTCTCGGGTGCGGCGTCTCCCGAAAGCCCGTAAAAATATTCGTAAAATGAGAGGAAATCGCGGAATTGCCTTAACACCTCTGTGGGCACACCTACCTAGCATAATGCTAATAATTGCCTGCTTCATGCAACTGAAGAGATCGAGCCACAGAGCGCAATGAAGAAAATTTCTGAGTGGAACACGTACTAAGCACAGCTAATGATTACACTAATGGAGGTGAAAACAATAAGCGAAGTTAGAAAATAGCAAGAATAAACGTTCGCTTGTGCGAAGAACGAGCTCAAATCGTGGCGCCTTTCGACACAAGCTTGGACACGGAGATGTCGTGCGCGAGAAAAAAGGCCAGCGGAGAGTGAGCGTGTTTAGTCGTTGCTCTCAGCCAGTGTGTTCGGCAAACTGCATACTGCAAGATGTCCCACATATTCGTCGTGGTAGAAGCGTTCTTGAGCGGTCGTTCGTCTGGTCCCGTGACGGAAACGCCTTATGCAAGCTGGCGCCTTTTGCGAATGGGGCACCGCTGCTGCAGACATCTTTACCGCTCACCTCGTTGGAAGATACTCAACACGCATATAATCCGCCCTTTTCTTCTCCTTCTTGCCGCTGGAAAGACAAACACTGAAGGTGTAAACTTGCCGTTTTATTTTCTTTACGTATTTAAGTGTTGTTCAATTAAGTAATAGCTCCGTAAATTTTATCTCCCTTTCCTTCTGTATATCTGTGTTTTTACAACGGGAGCCTTACCTAGGGTCCAGTCCACGTGTGCTGTATTGAAGACCTTGTCTTAGCTATAAACTAGTTCAATTATGATACGGCAAACTTCAGAAGTAACGAAAATCGCTTGTTTCGATTTCTTCTTTTATTGAGGACCAAGTGATGGCAAGGAAAGCAGGGCTGGAGGTTGCGGCATGGCAAGCACTAATTTAGAGATATTTGCCTTTGGTATGCACCACGGTTAACACTATCGCTCAACGTAGTTTTTTTTCTTGTAATGCGTAAGCCTTCGGGGTGAAATCATATAAATAGCGCCAATGGCATTGTCGCTGCGCATATTGATGATGAATATCTCAAAATTCCCGAGAAAGAGACAGAAAGATAACGAAAGCTGGGGAGATTGTCATAGACGTACGCCTCGCATGGCCGGTATTCCAGATGATTAGCTTGAAATATGAAATAAAAGAGAGAGAAAGAAGTCTGCTATGAAAAGACAAGTACCACACCCGATGCCGAAGAAGCTCCTGCATGTGTAGCGCTTATAATGAGAAGCATCTGCTTTATTTCATAGTTCTCACAGTTTAAGTATAATTCAAGCGTTGCTGGGGAAGCGGGTATATAGTTTGAGACCGCTAAATTGTATTCCTTGCAAGAACTTTGTCTGCATTTGCGAGAGGCCTTTGAGTACAGGAAGCCAGTGTCCTAAGAGACTTTCACAGAGTGCAGCATAAAAGTCAAGGAGAGAGTCGATAGATCATCCATCGGCTGTTGAAAAGCGTGCAGACGATATTATCGAAACAGCGTAGCGTCTATTTATCGTTTTGTGCATGTGGTGGCAATGTCGTAAGCCTAAGAAATGAGTTGTGCAATAGTATGGGCCTCGCAATGTAGGGTATGTGAATGTAGGCAACCTTCACTATGGAGCGCGAGTCGTCATGCTTTATCGAAGGAAATAAAGCACTTTCCTCAGATGACATTTCTTGACGACTACAGGACCGCAGGATTACTACAGGTACGTGACTACAGGAATATCTGATAACAGTGAATGGCTCTATACGAAGGCTATCACGGAGCATACCCCTGTCGTACCATGGGTATCATATGCAGATGACATCAGCGCATAAGTGTATGCGCATTGAAGGCTGAATGGATTCGTCCGCTCCAATAAGTCAGGTGTTGAAAAGCGTTCCCTGCAAATGATGTGCGGAGTCGTGGCGCCTTCACTTGCAGAAATACCCAGTGTCTTTGAGTGTGTGGTTTGTTGGGAGCTTGGTTTAGTGGAGGAAAGGAATACACCTCATGACAGGTTGATAACGGAGAGTCCACTGGCTTTATTCAAAGGTAAAAACAGGTTTGCCGTGACGGTGGTGGCGCCCCAGTCGGGCAGCCACCTCGGTTCTATGAAATAGCAGGAGGCAATGACCCCACAGCGAGGCAAGGCGAAGTGACGCAAGGTCGCTACAAGTAAAGCCGCTCATTAGTACTTCAGCGCTCATAGCACCTTAATTCGGAATAAAGGCTGGCAGGCTGTTCTTTCATAGTGAGATATGTTATGTAGGATCCATTTTAGCCAATTTCCTTTATATAGTAGATAAGCGTTGGAGCTTTATCGAAGTGAACCCTTGTGACTAATGAAGTGTTTTTCATAAGACTGGGCAAACCTGTGAACTGATCTACGAGTCTGGTAGTCCGAAATTAATTCATAGATGCAGCTACGAAAGCTGTGGACAGCACAGTGTGCAGCTGAATGCAATTATGCGATTGCAGCGTGCGCTTTAAAAGGAATAACTCAAGAGATAGTTTAATAAATTTAAATCTTTAATGAGATAGGCAACTCTTACCATTCAAACTTCTGGACTTAAATCTCGAACCTTTTTGTTCTAAAGTGTGGCTTGCTGCTGTTAACCGGCATACGTGTTGCTTTGCTTTCTGGACACAATTCAGCCAAATAAGGAGTTGAATACTACGTTAATCCGTCGTGTTTGTCTACATCTACACAATAACTACGGTGTAGAGGTGTAGCATCATGAAACATCGTTCCAGCGCACAATTGAACACGGACGAGAAGAGAAAGACAACACGAACGCCGGACTTCAACTGAATCTTATTCATGGAAAACAGGGCTTTATGTACACAGGGGGAGGCGGGGCTGCTTGTGCGCAGGACCACCCAAAAATATTTCCTTGGTCCAGGCAACAGTCATCAGAAGCGCCGAAACCAAAAGAAGAAAGGAATAAAAGCAAAAAGTGAAAAAAAGGTGAAAAAAACCTTTCTTTCTCTCTTTTGTTCCCCCCTTTTTCACATCACTCGTTACAATCTTGCTCATCTCCCGCTGTACCTAGCTGATTCGACGCAAACGTTTGCCCTGAGATAATCAAGTTCTTTTTTCCCGAGTACAACAGAAGGAGCACTGACACAGTAATCGTTTTCATTGGAGATACAAAAGGCTTCAAAAATATCCCAGTTCTTTCTGATTGCTAAATTTGCGCAACACACGTGTTCGTTCGAAAAACGCCTTGCGTGCTGGCTTGTGCGAGCAACGGCGAATGTGGTCGGCTAAATGACCAGCGCCACTTAGTGAAGTAGCATTCCTGCGATGCTCTAACAGGCGTTCATTCATACAGCGCCCGGTTTGGCCAATATAGCATTTCCCAAAGGCGAAGGGAATACTATACACAACACCAACGTCACATTAAACGAGGGCTTTGGTGCGCTTTATTTTGCAAGCTGGCTTCTTCTGGGATTCGTTTACTAGGCGACACATTCGTCCCAGCTTTTCCGGTGCTGAAAACACCACACGCACCCCGCACCTGTCGCCAACCTTCTTGAGGCGGTGACAAACTTGGTGCCAATAAGGCATTACGACAGGGTGCTCTAGCGGGCGTGCGTCTTTTTTCAACCTGCGCCTCCCGCCAGCCTTAATCTCGCGAATTTGGCTCTCTATACCACCGAGGCCACGATTTCTCCGTGGAGCACAGCCTTCTCGAGACGCCTTAGCTGGGCGTCGACGTTGTAACGAACTTGATGTTCGCAGGACTTCTCTAGAGCAGAGCGGATGCAGTTTTTTGCTGTAGCTCTTTTTACGAACTTGGAGTGGGCCGATTGATAATTACGATTTTGTTTTTTCGACCGTGGCTTGTACTGCCAGCACACGCGCGCTCCGTGAAAAATAAGACACACGTCGAGGTACTGGATGCTACCATCCTGCGACAGTTCGTGCGGGAACTTCATTCCAAAGGCGTTACTAGCAAAAATATCAAGAATGTTGATTGTACTATTGCCATTATCCTGAGCATCAGTCGCATTCATTACCACGAGGTAATCGTCGACATATCTAAAAACTTTCTGCACGCCTGCGTTGTAAAGGGACGCTTGAATGCGCTTGTCAATCCCAGAAGAAGCCAGCCTGCAAAATAAAGCACACCAAAGCCCTCGTTTAATGTGGCGCTGGTGTGGTGTATAGTATTCCCCTCGCCTGTGGGAAATGCTATATTGGCCAAACCGGGCACTGTCAGAATGAACGCCTGCTAGAGCATCGCAGGAATGCTACTTCACTAAGTGGCGCTGGTCATTTAGCCGACCACATTCGCCGTTGCTCGCACAAGCCAGCACGCAAGGCGTTTTTCGAACGAATACATGTGTTGCGCAAATTTAGCAATCAGAAAGAACTGGGATATTTTTGAAGCCTTTTGTATCTCCAATGAAAACGATTACTGTGTTAGTGCTCCTTCTGTTGTACTCGGGAAAAAAGAACTTGATTATCTCAGGGCGAATGTGTGTGTCGAATCAGCTAGATAGGGCGGGAGATGAGCAAGATTGTAACGAGTGATGTGAAAAAGAGGGGAACAAAAGAGAGAAAGAAAGGTTTTTTTCACCTTTTTTCACTTTTTGCTTTTATTCCTTTCTTCTTTTGGTTTCGACGCAACGCCCCCCCCCCTCCCCCTGTGTACATAAAGCCCTGTTTTCCGTGAATAAAATGCAGTTGAAGTCCAGCGTTCGTGTTGTCTTTCTCTTCTCGTCTGTGTTGAATTGTGCGCTGGAACGATGTTTCATAATGCTAATCACAACCAACTAGCCCAGCTGTCCATACTTAGTGTAGAGCTGTAATACGTACAGTACGCGCTAATCACCAAAAGCTGCCAGTCAGTGACATCGTACTTGTTCTCTGGGGTAGTAGGCCTGCCGTAACGCAGCTTTTATCCCATTACATGTACTTTACCACGCACGTACATCGCTCAGGGATTCAGACGCGATACTGCGCTCATTGTGCAACCGGTTTGCTCTGGGGACACCGATCTGATGCATTGCGATACAATGAAAGCGAGAGCCTTTGTCATGCATTTTCACTACATTTGGCTCCCCAGCGACTACCAAGCGCTCACCGGCGGCGCAAGAAACGCCGGCTGCCATGCGCTCCGAGTATCGCGCTTCAATCGCTGACCACTGTACATTCTGGCATGTACCAATGTGATGAAATATATTTCTGCTCAACTCCACTCGACATATGGCTCATCGAAGCGAAAAGCTTAATGAATTCGCTTTAGAGATTTGGGCGTAGCTGGCTGGGTTTGCCACCTGATAGGCTCAGAGGTGGGTCTCGGCGCTCGCACGGGACATGCACGGGTAAGGACGAAACGAGAGGCACAGCGTGCGGGGGACAGGGAGAACAGCTGCGCAGGAATGCACTGGGCTATAAAAGATGAACTCTCTGTCGCTAAAAAAAAAAAGACTAAAAGAAAACAGAGAAGAAACGTCTCTAATGGTTGGATTTTAAGCAGAGTCCCCCAGTGCGCGACCCATCACTTGCATTTTGGATAGCACACCGACCGACTGCCTGCCTGCCTTTCCTCTCCGTGTTTTCTTTTTTTCTCTTGCACACCGCCTATGCCTTAGTTATGTAAGGCTTTATCACTTCGCTTTTATTTCTTTGTGCATTTTCCCCCTTTTCTCCTTTAGTTTGTTTAGTTTTTTTCCTATTTAGCAGCAACAGTCAGCGGCAAAAACAACAACGACGACGACGACAACTCATTATGCCACAGACCCCGGATGCATGGCCCGAGAGATTAGCAACCTTATCACTACCTGTAGTTCGCTCGTTCAAGCTAGCGCTTTAAGAAGCTTGTCGCCTGCGTCACGTAGCGCCAATTTGCTCGTAAAACTGAGAGCGCGTCATTTTTTCCCACCTTTCCCTCATGGTATCGCTTTGAGACGCTATCTATGTGACGTTGCACCGCCTTCGGGATCGGACAGAAAGGATATGCGCAGCGTTGCGTGCTGCGTAACACTACTGTACACGACAAAATGAGACACCTTTGCGACAAAGTTCACGCACAATCGCGCGTCTCGATGGCATGTTTTCGTTAGACTGGTGCAGCCGTACAACAGCCGAACAAAATGACGGCGCTTCAACTAGCCAAGAATACGAAAGAACACCGACACAAGCACAATAGGGCACAACGTTCGGCTCTGACAAACAATGTCGATGATATCTGCACGCTATTTATGATGGACGGTTACAGACCTTCTCGGCTCAAACAAGGAGAAGCACATATGTATCGCTAAAGACCAGCTATTTTACATTTCCATACGGAAAGGCTGTGTCAGGAGACATTCAATCAGGAACACACACTTAAACTTGAAATAATCAAGCAGAAATGCGTTTTATATTTTTTCCTTATAATATAAATTATATCACGTGACGGAATTTCTATTAGCCTTATTGTACTTCAACAAACAACATCGGATATTGTGGTTATTTCAATTCTTTTCCGTTCGTTTTTCACTTGCACATGATTGTAACGACAAGGTGACAAAAACAACTGAAATGAGAGCACAGAAGAGGGAGTAGTTTAGGGGATCGCTTCCACAGGGAAAGTTATGGTTATCATGTGGGCTATCTGACTCCCTCGGCTGTCGTGATTCCAGTGGGGAGTGAAGCAACCATAAGCTATATAAAAAAAATTCAGCTCTCTTCTTAAGTCATATCTGCATTTCTCTCCAATACATCTAGCGTGCACGACTAAATACAGTGAATTTTGCTCATTTGCTATTTTTGGACCATTTTTATACACCCGAGTTTCTTGATCAATGCGTGCCGGTGGTGCCTGCAAGACGTCTTGACGACATACTTACTTCTATCATTTCGTTCTCAAACCCGCTCGATGAGCTCCGATATGAGCCATGCGAGGCTCTGGATACTCGGGAAGTCGTGCAGAATTACGCTTCAGCTGTTTTTTATCTTCCTCTTCACCTATTGATCGGAGAAAGTGTTGCGCTCAACTGTTGAAACACACTCGCTGACGGTGGCTTTTATTACAGCGATGAGAATGCGCGCTTTCATGAGACGACGGGTGATCAAGAACGACTGAAAGGCAGGAAGGACGAACGGGCGTTATTGCAGATCTCCTTTGACCTCCGGCCCCTGCACGGTGATCGATCAGTGCCGGCTGCGAGTTAAGATGTATGCGGCTCGGCTTTCGTAACATTTTGCGTTGACGTTGGTTTACGTGAGATCAGGCTACGGCGTGCCGCAATTTGCGCTGCATGCGATAAACATGATGGAGGGCTACGTTGGAAAGCATTGTTTCAAGTAAACGTGGTGCGAGTGTTTCAACCATCAATGGGAACGATGCGAAGCTGATGTCTCGAAATTAGCCACACCGCAAATCACGCGAGCGGTTCGCAGTGCCACTGGTTTGGCGCGGGATGGAGGATATTACGCAATTATCGAGGAGCAGTAGCGCGTTGCGTTATTCGCAGTGAGCGATCAAGCAAGGGATGGAGAACGCGCGCCCACAATTCTACACAGGTCTCGGCAACAAACCGTACGCTAATGTGTTGACCGACACGCATTTATGAATAGTTTTCTTGTTTTTAGTTTTTGCTTTCACTTGCTGCTATTGACGCTGGCAGGAGTTTGCTAGAGAAAGGAAAACACATCCATTCATTCGGACGTTAGCTATGTACAGTACATGTAGCGCGGGTTTGAGACAGGAAGCCTTTACTTGCATGTGCGTTGTCGCACTGCATGCGTACTTCTTATTTGCGGCCTGCGCATTGATGCTGAGAAAAAATTCAGCTTTTTATTGTTATAACCGTAGCTGCTCAAGTTGATTCCCTTTCGCAATTGTATGGCCAAATTATGGCTCATAAAGGAACTATATAAATACATGACTCAAGTTCGGTTTTACGGTAGCACCTCTTTGCTATCACATGCCACCACGTCACCAATCTGAGCTTTTCGCAACAACTCAATCGTCTAGAGAAGGCCGGTTTTCCAAAATCTATTATTGTGTCAATATGTGAAGGGCTAGTGAAGAAAGTAAAAAAAGGGGAAGCACTCCAAACACAGATAGGAAAAGTTAAAAAGTACGCAGTCATCCGTTATGTACATCAGATGGGGCATGAGTTAAAAAAGACAGCCATGAAATATGGCGTTCAAGCAGTCTTTTCAGCAAAGAACTCGTTAAACAAGATTTGCAATCTTGTCAATAGACCTAAACAGGCGTCCAAGGCTATGTGCCGCGTCAAACATTCGGGGCAGCTTGTAGCATGCTCGGTGGGAGTGGTCTACGTCATTCCACTTTCGTGCGGCAAAAAGTACTTTGGGCAGACGGGACGCTGCCTTAACATCCGCCTTAGCTAGTACCAAGGTGCGATCAGGAATGAAACAGGTTCTAATCTGGCCGCGCATTGTATAGTTTGCTTATGCAAAGCTATGTTTCAACGAACGGAAATATTGTATAAAAATATGAATCAAATCAACCGCGAGATCGTAGAAGCCTACTTCATGCATGTAAACTCGGGCGCATGCGTCAGCCAGACTTCTATCACTCTGCAGGATAAAGAAACTAATTTTTTGAATGGCAAGATAGGATAACACCCTTGTAAACGTCACGTTTACACGTGTTTACATTTTATGTATATTATAGTCCCTTGTTTGAAAAAATAAACCAGTTGTTAGTCTCCGCTCGTATTGTGTACTTCCTCTCGTCTTTCGTCCGGGTTGCGCTGCCGACCCATAAGAACATGATCACATGCGATTGCAAACGGGTTAGCATTTGTCTCTTGGCCGGACAACAAGCGCTATTTGAATATGTTGCCACATCGGTAAAAGTGCAAATAAGGTAAAAGATTTACTGGCCTCTGCCTCACACTCCTTAGTCAGCTGAGAACCATTGAGCCCTGCTTATAGGCTGAAATTCAGTTCACCTTCTGTATACCAGCATAGATAAGCAAAATTTCTCGTTACCGTCAGACCACCGAAGAAGGTACGAGTACTCCATCGACTGTCGCATAAACTGATCATTCTATAATTAGCCCTCGAGTCACCTGTGAATTTTCGAATTATATTTCAGCTATAAGCCTGTTCGCGAATTACTGGCGATTCACCGTTTCCTCGCCGCTGTGCTGGCCTGGAGACTGACATGGTCCCGTCACTTGCAGTCGCTAGAATCAAACGTTATCTTTGTCTTTATCCTCCGCTTTCGTTGTGGGGGTGGGGGAAAAAGAAATACTTTATTGAGCAAAATAAAGCAAATGAATTGTTGGGTGGCTTCCTATAGTCCGGCAATCCACTAGTGGTCCTGGCGCATGGTGCTCGGTCGACTAAGGTTGTCTGGTCGACAAGGCATGCGCTGGACAACACACTCTCCCATTGATCCCGGGAAGGGTGGTGATGGGAGGTAGGTCGAGGTTCTGATCACACACCGACAGGATGTGGTATAGTGTGCCTGATTTACCGCAGAACTTATCACCAGGGTGTATTGTGCAGGGAATATTGAATTTAATCGTACAGGATGAGGACGTACAGGATGAGGAAACTGAGGAAATTGAGGAAACGTGCTATGAAGTCTTCGTAATGTGTATTCCTGTCGTTTTGACAAATTGGTTTAGGTAAGGGGAAGAGTCCTCCTACCTAGTCCATGTTATTGCGTGATTTCCTGATAGGTTACAATGAGGTGGGGTAGTACTCCTTCTCCGTGGCCCGGTTGATGAGAGCATGGGCCAGGGCAAGGGTGGTGTCTTTGCCCAGTAGTGTGGAGTGGGCAGAGGTCTACATGATCGCGACCGTACGAGAGGGAGGGGTTTTGCTCGGGGGGTGCAGCACTGTGGGAGCAACTGTACCAGCCGCGAAGCTCCTACATGCTGCTTGGGAGTCGGTGATGACTGTAAGGGCGGTGATGTGGATTATGGCCAAGGCGATGGCCACTTCCGCTTCCTGGATGGAGTCGGCCGTTGATTGTAAAACTGGTGAAAGGGTGATCTCTTGAGGTGACCACTGCAGCCACGGCTACTCGGTGTCGATTCTGGGAATAACTTTTGTCGAGTGGCTTTTTTCTGGCTTTTCTCCTTACTTAGATAAGTAATGCTTTATCACCTCGTTTTTATTTCTCTCTGCATTTCCCCCTTTTTCTTTTAGTTTGTGTAGTTATTCCCCACTATCATTAGCAGAAGCAGCAGCAGCAGCTGGGGATTATTTAATGTTTAAAGATGGTAAAGTCTTTATAAATTGTTGATAAAGTGCAAGCCTAATTGTTTTGTAACATAGGTGCTATAGACAAGTATTCATTTTTTTTCGAAATCAGCGTTGTGCCAGCAGTTTCATTTTTGTAATACGATTATTGATTATTTTACTTTTCTTTAGTACTACGTATAGAAATGCAACAACCGAGATATTTTCTACCTCAAGCAAATAATTCATAGCAGAACAGAAGTGGACATTTTTTTTTATTATAAGGCACTTAGAAGATGTTTTGGCCTTTAATTAGCGCAGGCCATTCCTTTTCACATAGAAATGAAAAAAAAATAGTTAACTTAAATGCAATAAAACTTAAAGCCAACTCCAAATAAGAATAACACAGAGTCCAGTCACATAAGTACACTAATGCTACACTAAAACTGAAAGTCAACTCGGAAACACACTAAAGCCAAATCCAGTCACATAAGTGCACTAAAGTACACACAAAGTCCGGCCACATAAATACATTACAATCAGGGCCCATAGGAAAGCACGGATTAGATTCAAATGAACGTAGATGAATACAGGCATTTAATTGACCAAAATCGGGTAATAAAGATCTCACAGCATGAGCTTATCATGTTTAAACACTACTCAATAGTTTCCGAGAACATTGCTCGCTTCTAGAAATCTTTGAAGGACCAGTAAGGCTCGTTTTTGCAAGGAGTATCTTGGCCAAGGACCTAAGATCTTCCTGAGGCTTAAGGGCCTGTGGTCTAATGCTACTAAATCACGTGCTAAGCGTTGTCTTTGTCTGTCGTGTCGCGGACATTCTACCAGAAGATGCTATACATCCTCATCTGCGTGGCCACGAGCACATTCGTGGACTATCAGCAGTTGAAATTTTATGTAGAAAGTGTTTTGTGTACGCGGTACCGAGCCGCACACGGTGAATGAGTGTTTCAAAGGCTCTGGTTGTATCTAATGTGGACGGGATTTTAAATTGAAGCGATAGGTCAATGTGAAACAAATTTGAAGATTTTCAGTTGCGACCACGACTTTGCGACCACGGGCTGGGATCTGTCTTAGTATGTGCCGCAATTCGCCTTGCGTTAGAGGAAGACCATATGTGGTGTTATTAACATGCGCTTGTCCAGCTGCCTTGTCTGCTGCAGCATTCCCTGGGAGTTTGCAGAGGCCAGGTATCAATTGGAAGCTTATTGTGCGATTCCCTTCACTTGCTTGTGCGAGTTCCTTTAGTTTCTCACAAACTTACGCCATGTTTATGAATTGCTGATGTCACCATGAAGTGCAGACAAAGCTGCCTGCAAGTCACAAAGGATGACCCATTGTTCCCCTTTTTTCCATTGAATTTATGTATCGTAACAAAGACAATATTGCAAAAAGCTCTGCTGTTCCTGATAATGTGATGTGAGCTAGTTTAAACGTCTGTATTTGGTTCCATTATGGAATGACAAAGGCAGCTGCAGAAGAAATGTTTGGCAAGAATCATCTGCATACGCTTGAATATAGCCAGCGTATCGAAACTATATCTGGTATAACGCTAGGTGTTGTGTTGCCAGAACAAACATATCTCGTTTGCGAATAATTCCGTGAACCAACAGTTTGATTTTTGGAGCGACGCGTCGCCATGGAAGGTAGGAGACATCTGAGAGCCAAAATTCGTGATGTGGTAGTAGATTTTTGCGCACCTGAATCACTGTATTGATGCTCGCCCTATCTCTCTCAATAAGTGCACAACCTAGTGGGTGCCTTTTGTGCTGCACTGAAACGCGAAAGTAGTGTCGACAGGTTTCAACCGTCCTCATAATAGGAAATGGAGGATGGAGTGCCTCTGCAATTACTAATGAACTTTAGGTTGCTCGAGGAACGCCTAAGCATGCTCTAAGGCTCCTAGCTATTAATTGTTGAAGTCTCTCTTCAGATGAACGGGAGATTTCATGCAGAGCAGGGCAAAAGTATGCTATCTTGTGCTTTATAAGTGTATTATGTACTTTTAGTAGAAATGAAACCGACTCCTCCCCTATGTCGGGCCTGCTAAGCTGCGAAGAACATTTATTATTGAGTTTATTTGTTCTTCGAGGACTTTAATGCGAAAATTCCAAGACAGTTCTCTGTCTAGTATAATCCCTAGAAATTTGTGTTGTTTCACTATGTCTAAAGGCTGTCCCTCAAGGCACAACTGATAATCCTTAAGATATCCTCCGGTGAAGTGGACGTTTTGAGGCTTAGAGGATCACTGTGGCTTTCGCGTAGCAGCGTGAATAGCCAGCAAGGTGTCCATGAAAGATTCACTGCTGTAGAAATGCGGTGAAATAAATGCGCATGAAAGGGTGGTAGACAGCGAACAGTTTATACACGCAAAAGGACACGGTAGGCGTGCTCTGCTGAACGATGCAGCAGTCAGAAACGAATGATCAGCTAAATTGCTTTTCTCACCGAACTGCCGACGTCATGCGACGCTGACCCGCTAGACATTGGAGAGGACTATGTGCTTACATACTTTAGCTCAGCTACCTCATCATCATCGCCAGTAGTCATGAGCGACATCACGAGCTAAGATGCAGTGCAGCTCCGCATGTGGGGAGAACACCGATCGCTGCTTTTATATTGTTAGTTGTGCGGCCGGCGCATATGCAAGTTTGCCCACTCAGTCATGATTACAGCTGCGTTCTCAGTCTTTCCCGTCGCTCAGTCACATGCGGGGTCACTCTTTCAATCACGGGTTCACCGAGTCTGTCTCAACGCCGGCTCTCTCTGTCTTGGTTTCGCCCACGGTCCTGCGAATTATGACTCACCGTATCGTCTAATGCACGTCTAGACGTCTTGAACGATTCGTGGCGGGGATATGAGCCGACAAGTACCCGCCTATGAATAGAAACATCGCTCACTAGGCGAGCTAGGCATCGTTAACTCATTATTCGCGAGTTTCGACTCGACTACAGCCGGTTTCTCACTGTCTTCCATCTGTCATGGCCCCGCTGCAATTGCGCAGCAAACAGAACGTACTCGAGTAAAGTGGTTAGACTCCTACAGTATGAATGGAGCTTGGGTGCGAAACAACTCTCCTTTCAAGAGAGCCAGACTTAATAAAATGCATAGTGTGTAAAGCATGGAATGACGAGATGTTAATGCACAAATACATATATGCAGAGATCGTGTATACCGGAAGGATGTTCGGATGCGCACCTTATTTCAAATCGCACACCAGGTGAAGTTTAATAAAATACTCTCGACTACATAACAGAACTTTTCAATTTCGCTTGCCACACACAAACCGCTCACACTCGGGTGACTGGGAAGCTTTCCATCCTCGTTAAAGATGGAATTGAGGGCAAGTTAGTCGTTATTAACTGAACTTCATAAATTTGGTCTGATTTATTTATTTATGTGATTTAACGTCTCAAAGCAGCACAGAGGCTATGGGAGACAGTGTTGCGGAGGGTTGTCAATTACCTTTTACTACCTGTAGTTCTTGAAAGTGCACTCAAAGCTCGGTACACGAGCATTGTTGCATTTCACCCTCGTTTGATTTAGGCCTCTATGACGGGGAATCGAACCCACATCCTCGCGCGCAGAGGAGCAGAGCGCTGTGGAGGAGGAGGAAAAGAAGGAAGGAAGGGTAGGCAGGTCAACCAGACACACGTCCGGTTTGCTACCCTACACGGGGGAAGGGGTGTGAGGGATGAAATTAAAGGAGAAGGTACTCCCAGTATGAACACGTGCGGTTTTCCATCACTTCACTCCTACAATCAGTCACTGAGGCCAGTCGGTTTCATGAGCAATGCCCTCGTCGCTTTGTAAGGCTGCAACGCGTGGGACCATGGTTCAAGAATCTTAGTCTCTGTAAATGGTCTGCTGTCTAATCGGTTTATTACACTTTGAAAAACGTCGCGTTCGATCTCCTAGAGATTACAAAAACACAACACGTGCTCGATCGTCCCTTCACGAGCATGAGTCACACATCGGTGTGTCGGACATTCCAATAAGGAATGAGTAGGCTTTCGTAAAAGCCATCCCTAACCAGAGGTGGTACAGTGAAGTTGCATCACGGCGGGAGAAGTTCGATGGAATCTGCAGCTTCAATGTAGGATAACCGGCGGCAACAACAATTCGAGAAAATCAGAGTGTTCCAAGAAGTTTCAGTATTCGGTTGAGCAAGAAACGAAGACCCCTCGGAGCATCTATCCTTGATAAGACTATAGGAACTGTCAGGGTTTCTTTATGGGCTGACCGGGCGGCATCATCAGCAAGGTCATTTCTGACGATTCCACAATGATCTGGAAGCCATTGGAAGATGATGTCATGTCCGTTTATGTGGGCTTGATAAAGAACCTCTCTGGTTTTGAACATGAGTTGCTCATGCGTCTTGCATCGTAAGGCTGACTGCAGATTCTGAAGGACAGCCGTGGAGTCGCAAATAAAAAAAAAAAAACTACCCACTTTCGAGGTTTTGCTTGCGCTACGTAATCAACAGCGGACGTAGGGCAGCAAGTTCTGTTGCCGTAGAAGTCGTTATGTGGGACACTTTGAACTTGATTGTGACTTGTAAGGCTGGGATGATAACAGCACCTGTGGAGCTGATGGCTGAGACAAATTGGTGGGTCTAAATGCGCATTCTGTGTTCATATGTCTCGTTCAGTAATGACAAAGTCAACTGTCGTAGAGCTACTGTTGAATGACGGGTCTTCTTCGTAATTCCCGGAATCGTTAGGTGTATTTGTGTATTTGGGTAACAGTGGTCTTGCTGCTGGTGCAAAGCCCGACGAAAGGCAGCCTTGATGTGTCGCAAGAAGTTTGGAAAATGTGGCTTGAGGTCTTTATGTTGGCAAAGCACCAATATAGTGACTGGGTACGTCAGACAGATGTCGAATGTGTGCTCTAAGGTTGTCAATCGTTATATACGTTGGAACCAAGTAGTCTCTAGTAATCATGATTGTTGCATGAATCGAGGCGCATCGTGGCAGTCCAAGACATGTCCGTAGAGTCTGTGCTTGCAAACTTTCGAGGTTCCCAATATTTGTTTTACATGTGTTCACCAAGACCGACAAGCTGTACCGTAAAAAGCCAAGAAACATTGTTTTGTGCAGCTGTGGCATAAACCATACCGACTTGCCCCAGGTTTTTCGGCACAAGAACTTCATTATCGGTACAATCTAAATTAGTTTCAGCTTCAGGTAGATGGTGTAGGGGCTCAATGAAAGGTCCCTGCCAATAATGACACATAACAAGCGATGAGACTTCTGGTATGTGATAGCCTGGCCATGGATAGAAACAGGGGAGAAACATGGGCTTGTGCGTAAACGCGATTAACGCTCATTTTTCGATGGACACACTAAGGCCTTGTTTGTTGAGATACGAACAAGTTACAGTGGCTGCCCGTTGAATTCTTGCGCTCACTTGAAGACGAGTCACCGCAGAAGACCAAAGACAAATATCGTCAGCGTACATTGATAGGTGGACTGTCTTGGGTAATATTTCAGCAAGATCAGCCATAGTCAGGTTAAAGAGAATATGGCTCACTACTCCGCCACGTAGGATGCAACTGTATGTATAATAGTTGGCACTCGGGCCATCTTCGGTCTGCACAAAGAAGAAAAAATTCTTCACTTAAACATTCGACCACCGATTACAACAGCTTCCAATTAGTCGAGGTTCGTTTCATGTGTGGCAGTATCGTACGCCCCTTTGACATCAAGAAAGAGCGAAACTGATAAGCCTTTGATACATTTTTGTTGTATGAACGTTGTGAGGTCAGTAATATTGTCTATCGTTGACTTGCCTCGCTGAAAGCGTGTCATGGAGGAGTAAGAGTACGCGTTGTGGCGTTCAATATACCATTCTGGGCATGTAAGGATAACCTCTTCCATTACTTTCCCTATGCAAGTTGCCAGGGCAATACGCCTATATGACGTCAGGTTGAACGGCGACTTTCTTGGTTTGAGTAGCAGTATCAGCTGACTTATCTTCCTTTGCTGAGGTACAATGCTTTCATGCCATGAGTGGTTGTAGTAATTCAATAGCTGTTGCATGGCCACTAGTCCAAGATGGGCAAGAGCTGCATAGGTCATCGGGCCCTAGTGAAGATGAACGTTAAGAAGCAGCCAAAAAGGCGTCAAATTCTTCCACAGTAAATGTAATTTCCATTTCGGGAACGCGAGACACAGGGACGACACTCACATCTTCGGCGTTGTGGGTGACACGTACGCCAGAGATCCGCGCACAAAAATAATTCCCCACCTCAAGTTGGGTGTGGCAGTGATGTAGAGCTAAGGCCATGAAAGGATGTCGCTGTTGCGGCGACGAGCGCAGGCCACGAACAGTCCTCCAGATGTATGACAGTGGTTTAGCATGGCCTAGTGATTCACAAAAGGACTTCCAATGTTGTTCCTGCAATTTGCCCAAACAGCGCTGGATCTTCTTTTGTGTTCTCTGTGCCATTTGTAGTTCACAAACTGCCTTCGTGTTCCTGTATCTCCTTTCAGCTCGTCGTCGCTGTCAACTTTAGGATGCATGAGGCTTCTCTCATTGCCTCTGTGATGGTATCATCCATGCTATGGCCAAGGTCTTCTCTGCATGCATTTTCTATGTGTAGCTTAAATCTAGGCCCGTCGATTTTTCATACTGCATTCGAAGAGGAAGAATTGTTTAGCCCCTGACCCGCAAGGATGTAGGAATATGGTCACTCCTATGCGTTTCTATGTCTGAAAACCACTGAACTTGCGAACTGAAGCATCATGATACTAAAGACAAATCCAGGCAGCTGCTGTACTTAAGGCGTCGCAAGTATGTAGGACTGCCATCATTCATGACACAAAGGTCGTGGTCAGAGGCGAACAAGATCTGATTCCTGTCTCTGGAACTGATTACCGAGCTTCCCCAGATTAAGTGATGCGCATTGAAATCTCCTGTTATAATCCAAAGACTACTGGTCCGTAACAATATGTCTCGGATTCTATCACGCTCAAGTCGTTCTGATGGGGATATGTAGACACAAATGAGTGTGAATGACTCTTGCTTCTTTATTACACGTAGGCAGACATATTGATTTTTATCATGTAGATGTGCTGCATGGTGGACATACGTAAAATCCATCTGAATGTTCGCGACAACTTCGATGCGCTCCTTGTATGTCGGCAAAAGAAATGGTTCGTATCCTGACAGTTTGATGGGAGTAAGCAAGCAGAAAGCTGTAGCCAGAAAGCTGGCGTGCTTGTGTCGTGAAAATAGTCGGGATTATACTCACACGGCAACGCAAAGAATTGCTCGTTATATGGGCGGAACACTGATACAGTAGAGTCAGTGAGCTAGATTAGTGAAATTCTCGAAGGGAATCGAGTACACACGATATATTGTTTCGGAGGCTGGGTTTACTTACAATGTGAAAGGTGAAAAGAGCAGAGCAAGGGATGGACCAATAACATGCGGTATTATTTTGGCCTTCTTCATGCAGTACAGTATTTTAGCATTCTCGAGCGGGTCGCACGAAGCTGGTCGAACCAGCTTGAGACACCGATGATATTGTTGTTTAAATCAGGTTGCGTGAAGAAGATGCGCCTTGCGTCAACGCCGATTACGGGAGTCAAGTTTGGCGACGATGTAGTTGACGTCCATTAAGCGAGTCATCCGGGATGACGGAAGTGGCCAGAAACTTGCAGGATCATCTTTTTTTTTCTAACCGGTGTCCACTATAGCACGAAGTCACTGTGAACAAAGGTGGCGGCAGTCCGCCGCTCTTTTATGCATCGAAGCACGAAGGTAACTGCATTTCGTCCATATATTTCGTCCCACGCTTTGGGAAATAATATCTCGAGAGTGGCGTCATCCTGAAAATGTATTTAGAGTGAATACGTCTTGCAAGCTGACCGGCTGCAATTTGTAAGTTGCAATGTGTTCTTTAAAGTAAGTTATTTATTTATTTATTTATTTATTTATTTATTTATTTAATTACCTTCAATGCCCGAAGGCGTTACAGAGGGGAGTGAAAAAAAAACCACACGTAATTGTTGTGATTGTTGGCGCCTAGTATATACAATAATAATTGTCGACAGCGGATTTAAATGCCGAAACACTTGGAATGGCGATGACGGAGGTGGGCAGGTGGTTCCATTCCCTCGATGTCTTTGGCAAGTATGAATGGGAAAATAAGTTAGTATGGCAAAAAGGGCTTTCAACTTTATGGCGGTGGTTAGTACGACAAGACAAATAAGATGGATCTTTAAGAAGTTCATTTTTCAGATGTGGATTATGAAAGATCTTATGAAATAAGGATAAAGGAAACACTTTTCTGCGCAGAGAAAGGTTTGGAATTTTCAAAATGTGTTTCATCGATGATGCACTTGAAAAGCGCGAATAATTTGGCAGAATGAAACGCGCACTATGATTTTGTACTGATTCTCATTGATTATTAAGAAATTCTTTACTGGGATCACACAAAGCGCATGCATATTAAGCTTAGACCTTACAGGTGTTTTGTATAATGCTAATTTAAGAGAAGATGGTGCCCTTGAAAAGTTGCGGCATAAGAAACCTAACGTGCGATTAGCATTCCCAACGACGTAGTTAACATGGGTTTGCCAAGAATGGTTAGCAGTCAGGTGAACACCTAAATACTTATACGTGGTAATCTCGTCTAGTACAGAGCCATAAACGTGATAAAGAGGAGGGTTACAAGTAGACGATTTTCGGGAGATTCTCATTACTTTACACTTTTTAACGTTCAAATGCATTTGCCATGCGTTGCACCAGTCAGTTATAGCGTCGAGGTCAGATTGAAGAAGGTAATTATTGAATCGTCGTTAATTAGTTTAATATGTGCTTCCATCTCTCGTGCTGGTAATATCCACCTCTTTGATTAACCCAGCTCAAGAACAAAACTTATGCTGCATGCCAGAGGCGATGTTTAAAAGTTCCGTAAAGCTTAAAGATTACTACCCCGTATATACAAAGGTTTATGATAAAATATCGCGCTCTCTCCCACTAAAATTGTAAGTTCAGCGCTATGCTACTGTAGTGTCGTCCTTGGTTCAGTCTCCGTTTTTCGCGTGTGTGCTGGCTTTCGCTCGTGAATTAGGAACCAACAACCCGAAGTCTCTACTTTTCGGGTAACAGCGCTGATTAGGTGAAAAAACGGTCACTGGCAAAAAAGCAAAACAGTGTAGGCGTAAGAATATAAGGCGAGCAAGCCGACGAGCTTCTATGACGCAGCACAAAATATGAGTGATAGAAGGCTTATTTTGCGGTCAGAATGGCATAACGCTATCCAGAAAACTTGAGGAATGCGAGCGTAGAGCAGAAGGAAAGGCGGATATCTAGTTACTTTATGCTTGGCAGTACTGTGCGTGTACGCAATGAAATGTAAGACGACATCCAAAATTAGACGAGACAGATTGACTATATAAGTTGGTATTAAAGTGCAATTCGACCGCTCGGTTAGGCTTCGAATAATGTGGGCTTCCAATGTCCAACCGAATACTGTTCTTTTTTGTTTTGAACTGTAGGAAATGAAACGCGGCCAGATAGGGAAGGAAAATCTCTTTTATTTGCTTCAGTGCATGATGTACTGGCTGGTGCTCTTTTTCTTTTTTTTTCTAGCTTAATATTGTCGTGATATTGCCACATTTATGTGCTTACTTGGTTCTACACCCCCCTTACTCAATTCCCAATGTAGGGGCCTTGTAAAGTATTTTACAAATAAAAAATAATAAAAATAATTCCGTTCAAGCGTACAACTTACATATTACTGAACATCTCACGGTTCGATCACAACATTCAAATTGAGGGCGCCTGTGGATCCCATGCATGTGCAGGGTTTCGAAAAGGGAGGGAACCAATAAACTAGTCTTATGAGGAATTTCTGCTCAATCACTGCGATATAGATGGTGCAGTTTGGAGTACTACGTTTATGAATGAATGAATGAAACGCACTGTGTAATAAAGCGCAATATTGAACCGCTGGCGGTGATGTGACTTTCGATTACGAGTACAAAACTCTTGTAGGTACAGCCTATACTTCGAAGCTGAATTGTTACGACGTGCTTGGTTTGAATTCCATGACACAAGCCACCATGTACGGGCAGCGTGTGTCCCCGCATTGCTGCTCTCAGCCATCCAGAGTCCCTCCCATGTTCCGGCTTGCTTAAGCAATAGAAAACAGAGCCGATGCATTTTCCTACTTGCTGAAAGCAGAAAGAGAAAGAGAAAACATCGTTATATCTTCCTTGGTTTTGTTTCTCTGATTTCTTCGTTAAATATGACACTACTGCGCCACGTCAATTTTTTTTTGTGTGTGTAGCCTTACGAGCATGAAAAACAAACGACTTGATATATCAAGAGCGTCTCCCTTCGGCTCCGCTCGCCATGGTTGTAGGAAATATTATTAGAGGCGAAGGCATCGTGCATACCGGCCTCTGGAATCTTTTTTTTTTCCAAGAGATTATTCTCGTACTAGCGCGATTTAAGCATGAACGCATATGGCAGGCAGTCCTTTTGACTTTTTTTTCCTATGTCCACAAGAAGCGGTGTGGCCTCTCGCCCAAATGAGAAGCCAGAGCCGCAAATTGCTTGCGTCAGCGCCACAACGGTGCACGGAAAGAGTCGTGCGGTCACTATATAAGGGCCCACGCAGACACGTCTCCGTTGGCATTCGCTCGCGGATCGGAAAATCTTGGCTGCTGTCTCCACCTTGTAACGGAACCCCTTTCGCACACGGACCACCTGGGTGTGACACGAAACGTGAGTGTGTTCGCCTGATCCTTTCGTCCCCTGGGACGAGACACGTGGGTGACGACATGGCTGTTCAGCCTGGAGCACTTAGCGAACAGGGAAAGCAAGAAATAAGGGAGCTGCATCTCACCTTATTTCTATTTGGCTGTTAATTTTTTTGCCCTATGCAGTTCTTACCGGCCCACGCCCCATTGCTACCGCGTTACATTTCGATAAGCTTAATTCAGCAAGCGGCAAATGATGGCGCCTGGGTTTAAAATGCTCGTTTGAGAGAAAAAGCTTGAGCCTGAGACAAATGAGCTCACGCTCATTCTTTGCCTCCTACTGCAATTGACGACAGCAGTGTTCACATAATGCCACCAGGCCGACTTGTAAGAACGTGATGATATCCGAAGTGTCATTTCAGTGTACATGGAGAATTTTTGAAAGTTTACAACAAACAAATATCGAACACCAGTTTTTCGTCCACTTATGATGTATCGACAGCGTTTTTAAACCTGATGCATTGGAGCGAAGACCAAGTTCATTATACAGGGCAGCAAGTCAATCAGTGAGCACGTCGGTGTCGGTTGCAAGAGTTGCACATCGACATATGCTTTTATGTTTTAGCTCCTTGACTGTATTCTTTGTGCGCGCTTCGAAACCTAACAGCCCTTACAATAACAAAATAGAACACCTGTGTCTATCCAAGGATATATGTATCGACGGGTTTTACTATAGGCGTACCTTACGCACACCGAGTATAGAGGTAGTCTTAGACATATGTGGAGGCTTATATTATTACAACCTCTCACCCTGATCCCCTAGTTAACCATAATCTCTCGAGATGGCCCTGTTTGGCCGATGATGCATAAGGTTCCCTTTTTCGCATCTCGAAAACCCTTTTTCCCATTCAGTTAGTGACTATCATTGGCCCTTGCGCCATTACACAACCCACATCATCATCACATTAATTTAATTAGGGACGAACAGATCATGTGACTCGAAATTATTTTTTTACGCACCATGATACATCGCACATGTAATTAATTTTCGCTAACGCTGGAGGAGCTTAATATTTGTGATAGCCTTGCTAGCCGTAACGTACAGGTATGACTGCTTGTTTAATCCACACACGCATATATATACAGGGTGTTTCAGCGAACACTCAAAAATCTTTAAAAGTTGCCTGTGGAAGATATCACAATTCGAGTTTATGAGGTGGTCTACTCGAAGTGGCGGGCAATACTTGCACAAAATAGTGAGATGCCAAATCGACTAATTAATAAAAAAAATCACTAATTAAGTATTAACTAATTACACTATGACCCATATTGCAATTTACAAATTATAGCCGTGGAGTTCGCAAGGCGGCTCCACTAGAAACGAATTTTGAAGGTGACACCAGTTTCGAGATATCAATTCCCGAACTTTGCGGAGAAATGCATTGCGTGCATTTTGTGTGTGCGCTGTCCGAAGTGAGGAATGGTTTATTTCAAATCCGTATGGGCAAAACTGAACCACAGAAGAAGTTTTCTTCGTGCGGATGGCTTCATTAGCTTCGTCGCTCAGGCCCGCCAGCAGCAGACGCATGAACTACGCGACTGTGACATATAGGCTTAATAACTTCGGCTGAACGCGATCGGCATCGGCTCAAACTGTGTGTGCGGATGGCGAGGGCTGAAGTTCGTGCAGCCTACGTCTACAGGGAACGCAACTTCTCGCGACAGCAACTGCTCACGCCATGCACCAGCTCACGATCGTCGATTCCTCGACGCTCTCGTCACTGTCGTCTGCATAATCCCGGCATGCTCTGCATGCAATACTCCTGACGTCATACACAATGTAGCTTGTAACTGAGGGGGAGGCAAGGTAGGGCGTTCGAGGCAACTAATTAAATTCATTTGTAAAAAAATCTGTCCAACTCTCAAAGCTGCTTTTTTGAGCACATGACGGAAGTGTTCAGAGGAACGTACCCAGCGAACTTCATTGATATTCGTTGACATCGAAAAATCACCGTAGTTGGGCGTTCGTGTTGTCCGCTTCTCTTGTGTCCTGTCTGCACGCCTCATCTTTTTTTGCATAATGAATCCTTACCAACTAGCTCAGCTTTCTGTGTTCTTCTTCCTTGCCCTTTAAGTGGCACTCGCCCATGCTCCCTGCAGTCTCCAGCCAAACCCAGTGCGGCGTGCACAGCGACGTTTGCCTGTTGCACGTCGGGCGTGAGCTGCTGTGTAGGAAGCATTACAGAGAGCCCGTCAATAGCGCACCTCGTTGGTAAGCCGCACTCAGTGGTCTTTTAGGAACATCTTGTTTTTGACATTCAGAGTAAATCGTTCTGTACAGCGGCACTTAAATCGAGATGTCAATGACATCTTTATTATAAAATATCTAATTAAAAAACATATTACAAAGAACACTCAAGAAGGGCTTTCCGATAACGTCTTACGACATTAGCTTTTTACCTGTTGAACATAAATTTTGTACCATCTATTCGTGGCACTTAGCCTTCACAGTACATGGAAGATAATGCAAGTCGACCGCGCAGATATTACCGCACGAAGCGTGTGAATAAATTTTATTGAAAGTGTGGCGTACAGCCAGGGTGTGTAGTACATGGCACAGCTCGAGCCACCACACAGGCTAAAGTTGATCGATGCCCTTGTATGTCTAAATATGCTTTAGTGTGGCCGTATTCAAAATTTGGACTTTTATTGGGCCTTGAAGAATATTTGTATATTTGAACTGTGAATTGGAACGTTCGAAGTTCCGTTCAATAGGTGTCGACATTCAATAGGTGTCGACTCCAGCCTTGCACCACTAGTGCAAGCACTAGTGGTGCAAGGCTGGAGTCGACAGCGGATATTGTGATCACCTAGCTTTTACCTGGCTTGCCTAAGTTGTTCGTAGGTTTTGCGAGGTTATGCTAGGTTTTGCTAAGTTGTTGGTAGGCTTGGCTAAGTCGTTTCTAGGTTTCGCGAGGTTATGCTAAGTTGTTAACTCGGCTGGCTTGACGCTGGAAGTTTTCGAGCAGTCGCCGGCCGGGATCGCTTTCTCGGTGACGTCGAGCGTTCAGGCGCCGACTCTCACGTTCCCTGGACTGAAACTCGGTATCCTCGACTCGGCGTCGCCTCTTCTCAGCCGCAGCTTCGGCGCGGTGTTCCGGATCTGCTCGGCAGACGCTTCTCGCTCGGCAGTACGGCGCTCTTCCTGGTAAGCCGCTTCTTCTTCGGACGTCCGAACTTTCTTCGGTCTTCCCGTGGCAGCAGCACGTACGCACGGAGTAGAGGAGGCGAGAGGTGTGACGCCGCGCCGGCTGTTCCGAGCTTTTACTCGCCTGTGACGTCACGACTTCGCCCTCCGTGCGTCGGGTGAGAGAAGGTTACGTGGCTTGGTGCTCTCACAGGTGGTTGCTAGGTAACGCGAGGCGGCACACAGCTGGACTGAGGAGGAGTAGATTTTAATGAAGAGAAAGAAGGAGATGTCGGCCTGGAGAGCGTCTCTAGCCTGCTACTCCTCAGTGGGGAAAGGAGAAGTGGGAAATATAGGGAAAGGCGGGTGGCAGGTGATTATGTTATGGTACAATGAGCTAGTATTTACACGTTGTCCAATATGCGGATGTGCACTGTAGACGCAATACACGCAAGGGTAATCTTGTCCGCACAAAAATTTATCGAGCTGTGTGCACGTCTCACAGGTTCTACAGGCGATCGTCTAAACGAGTCTCACGTAGAAAGTTCGAGTGACATTATGGCACCTTGGGCACAGTCAACTCTTCTCCACGCGCCCATAATCTTTTCTTCCGGAAAGCTGGGCTGAGTTTTCTGGTAACGCTCCACGGCGGAACTAAAAGCTTAAACAGCTCCGCTGCTAAAAAGCGATGGTGCAGTGGTTAGCTGCCGTTGCTCTGCCACCGAGGTGATTAAGCGTAGCGTTGATGGTGCGCCGACTTGGCTTCGTCATTGTTGCAGCCAAACGCACTCCCCGTGTTCTGGATATATACCCTAATTAACAAAAAGTGACTAATTTACTTTAAACTAATTGCCATATGGCCCGCATTGCAATTTACAAATTCTAGCGGGTGAGACTACGATGCATTTCCACTCGAAATTGGTGTCATCTTGAGAATTCGTTCCAAGTGGGATCTGTCTTGCGAACTCCCGGACTAGAATTTGTAAATTGCAATATGTACCATAAGTTACTTAGTTAAGAGCTTAATGAGTGAATTTCCGTTCGTTAGTCGATTATGCATTTCAATTTTTTGTGCAACCAATGCCTGCCTCTTTGAGTAGACCAGCTCATGAACTAGAATTCTGCTGTCTACCACAGGAAATTCTCGCCCTTCGGAAGCCTGTGTTATCCGCGCGTTCTTTGTACGCATAAGTTCTCGCTTGCGTTCTAACTTCGCCTCGGTATTCGCTATAAAAAATTAATGTATAAAAAAACGAAAGGAAAAACCATGGTGGCAGTTAGTTCGAACCTGCTCAGAAGCCGAGTGTCTTAATCACTGCGATAAACCAGCGCATTGTTTAAACATGGTTATTTGCAGTAATATGAGCACCAGGATGTCATAAGCGATCGCATGTATACGGACAGTTCATACAAAGGAACCATCACACAAAGCAGCATCGTCCATCACAACAAAAACTTGAAACGAGAAGTTAAAGACCTAATCAAAAGTTGACACCAAACCGGCTGACATTTTTCTTGATCGTAAATGTCCTTTAAGTGTGTAATCACCTAACGAGATGCGATATTGAGGAAATTGTTCTTCCTGCATTTCAGTCTTCCATACGAGTTTTCCAAAGGCTATGCAGGCCTATCAGTAAAAATAGGTATGGTACATCATCACACGAAACGACAAGATATCGGATACTGTGACAATTTGGATAATAAGGTTTTTACAATTTTTTATGGCATCCTTACAATCAATAAAACAGTGTTCAATAGTTTCAGGCACGTCACAAAGACGATAGTTAATTGACGAAACAAAAATATTATTTTTCCGAAGCCATGTTCTAACTGGCAAGGTTTCAATGTGTAATTTGTAAAAAAAAAAAAAAAAAAAAAACGTTTTTGTAGAAGGGAGAACTGGCATTTTGTGTACCCTTGTAAGTACATCATGTCCTGGTAATCTCATGTACACTGACGAATAAAACGGCAGCGGGAACAACGTCGATATTAAATCTTTGTAAAAAATTTCGTGACGCAGTGTATCTTTAGACAAACGAACACTCAGAAATAGCAATAGAAAAATAAACCTCACGCATGTGCCTCCATAAACAAGGTCTAGAAAGAAAATTTGAGGACACCACCAATTCTGGCAAGACATGAACCAGTGTAACCTACAAGAAGGCTCGTAATACCGGATGAGAGCTATGCTGAAAAAAGAGAAAGCGCAAGAAATACCGTATACCTCATACAAATCCACCAAACCTAACCCTTGACTCAATGATCGAAAAATGTTGTCGCGTCTCATAGGCCCAAAATTAGAAGGCCACATAAATGTTGAAAAAATTATGTGAGAACGTTGAATGTAAAGCCTTGCGCAGTGAAGAACCTGAAAGACATCGAAAACTTTGGTTGCCAAAACATGTTGCAGGGTTTGGCTCTTCCAAATATTGAAAGACGGTGTGGAACAAATGTATTTGTGTAGCGCTGGAGGGCTCGAACAAGCTCTCTCCATTCGTGGGCACTTGCAAGCATGCAGTGCAACTCCTACATATTTAGATGGCCCACAAAACCATTCAATGCCAGTATAATGCGATGGTGTAATGACCCAAGATCCAAACCATGGCCCTGAGCTCTTAGAGCTATTCATTTGCGCACCGGAGACAGTACCAAACTGTTCTATGATAGAAAGAGTTTTATCGATGCTGGGCTTGTCTTTGTAGAAGAATACGATATCATCAGCGTATACTAACACCTTTACCTCATTGCCTAGAATGTTAAAACCACGAACGTTGCTCAAACAGAGTGGTTCCAAAATGTTCAAACAGAGTGGTTCTACGTAAAGGACGAAGAGGAGCGGAAACATAGGACATCCTTGTTTCACGGAAGAACGAATGTGAATGGGATTTGAGAGGCTACCATTGACAACGAAGCGAGTTGTACAATGGCTATAATAAAGTCGACCGCTATTAAACACAGTTAATCCAACATTGGCGTATTCTAAGAGAGAGAATAAAAAGGAATGCCGGACCAGATCAAATGCTTTTGCGAGGTCAATCTGAGTGAGTGAGTGAGTGAGTGAGTGAGTGAGTGAGTGAGTGAGTGAGTGAGTGAGTGAGTGAATAAACTTTTATTTGGTCCAGAAAAGCGCGATAAAACGCGCACCCGGCTAATCCCACGACGGGACTGACAGATCTAGTTTGCCGGCCCGATCGCGGGCGCGCTGGACGGCTGAGCCATAGCAAGTTGCTCATAAAAAGTGGACCAGTACTCAAGAACCGAACGAGCGACGTGTATGCCTATGATCCCACATATTTGATGAGGTTGAATAAGAATTGAAATTGTTACCTGCAAACGATTTGACAAAGCTTTAGCAAAAAGTTTGTAGTCAACGTTTGACAATGTAATCGGTCTATAACCCCCAACTGAACGTAACTTTTCTCTGTCTGTACTTTTTAGGTATTAACGCTTTGTGGCTTTTTGTGAAAGACCATGGTAAATCCTCTAATTCAAAACTCATTAAAAATATCTTCAGTAGAACAAGCGTAAGAATGTACTTAAATATTTTATAAAATCCACCTGAAATTCTATCAGGGCCGAGGGTTTTTGACATGGGTAACTGATCACTGGCAAGCTCTACCTCCTGCCTTCTAGCAAGCATGACTATGTACTCTCCTTTATGACATCATGCTACTTGGATCGAAATTCCTATTACCAAGCCCGGCGTGACGAAAGTGGTGACGTTAAAATCACTGGGCTTGCTCGGGTGTGCCCCATTGGATTATATGGCAGTAGGGCAAGGTAGCATGACGTCACGGATCGAAGTGCACCGGCCTTGTGCTATTCGGGAGGCGTTGGCCAAGCGTCACAATGCGCTCGCTTACCCGCGAGGAGTTCATATTTCGAAGGAGCACTCAGTGGCTTATCTACAACGTTAAAAAAATATGGGGTTTTACGCGCCAAAACCACTTTCTGATTATGAGGCACGCCGTAGTGGAGGACTCCGGAAATTTGGACCACCTGGGGTTCTTTAACGTGCACCTAAATCTAAGTACACGGGTGTTTTCGCATTTCGCCCCCATCGAAATGCGGCCGCCGTGGCCGGGATTCGATCCCGCGACCTCGTGCTCAGCAGCCTAACACCATAGCCACTGAGCAACCACGGCGGGTTATCTACAACGTTGTTAAAGCTTGAAGTAGAGCTTTAATGCGGTCAAAAAGAAAAGAAAAAAGCTTCAGAGAATCAGTGGAGCTGTACTGGTCCGGGTGGCAACTAAACTATAAAGGTCCACTGAGCTTTGAAAATATACTTCCTCGCCAGAACATCTGTTCGCCTCCCTGACATAGTACATGATGGCAACCTACATTATAAGTCTCGTAATTAATCATTTCTTTAATCATTAGTTTCTTTTTAGCACTTTCAAGCATGCGTTCGTGTTGTAACATGCTGAATTATCTATATTGGTTGGTATTTTTTGTTATTATTATCAACCTCCGAAACTTTTATTCTTATTTTTACTATAAGTGGAATGGGGTTTCCGGAACGATGCTCCTCCTATCTCCAGCTGCAACTCCGTTAGGGTGGTGGTGGTGGTGTAGCAGCAGGCAGGGCTAGCCTGGCATGATTAGCCGTTAACTTTGTTATTTCTACCTATGCATAGGCACATCTTTAATATACGTAATCAGGCGATTGTTGTGGTTACAAACAAAAACGATTGTTCTGGGAGGTCATTTACGAAGTCATTGCTGGAGTGCCGTAACGATGCGGTCAAAGTGTGTCGGTAGAGGAAAAAGCAGCATAGGTGCCACGCTCTGCGCCTCTGCTAACGGGCGTGCCAAGTGCCCCGCTTGGCGTAACGGTGCGATTAACACGTCCCAATTTCCTCCTTGTGAGCATCGCAATTAGGCGTGCCGCAATTTAAGGTTTACGCTCGTACCGAGACCAAACAAGTTCGCGCAGCACTATGCTGACCCGGCGATGATGTCATTACGCGAGATCGTCGCGGTTGTATCTGACTAGTGCGAGCGAACAACCGTCTTTATCCTTATTGTGCTTCTACAGATATCTGGAGGATGAATCACTCTTAAGGGCATGTGGCCTTGGACGAAGCAACGCAATAGACTTTAGTGTAGGTGATGCTTTTTCTTCTATTATATGAGATGGGCGGCCTTAAGGCGTTAATGTAGAGCTTTATATATATATATATATATATATATATATATATATATATATATATATATATATATATATATATATATATATATATATATATATATATATATATATATATATATATATATAACTCACCGCATGGTGCAGCAGCAAGTCTTGTAATGCTCGGCCACGAAGGTCGTCTTGACGTGCTGCATACCGGTCACTGCGGAGGCCAGACCATTTGAGCAAGAGCTGCCAGTGTATAATTGTCCATGCGTAATTGAAGTGACTGGGTATGCGAGTATTAAACGTGTTCGCGGGCCATTTGAATATGTGCACTGGGGTCGGTCTCTAAGCAATGGTAACGTGAAACTGTAAACAAGGAATGCGTGCTAATCTGTTTTGCGCATATTCGCATTTTGCTAGAACAATGTGAAAACTGCATGGCATTGCAGCCACCAGGGCATCACAATGTTAGAAACTGTGCTCTCTCTCTCTCTCTCCCCCCATACCTCCTTCCCCCAGTGTAGGGTAGCAAACCGGACGTGCGTCTGGTTAACCTCCATGCCTTTCCCGTCTTCTATTTCTCTCTCTCTCTGTCAGAAACTTTTGTGACTGCTGTGGCCATATTTTACCACGTACCCTCCACCGGAAGAGTTTTCAAAACATGGAATCCAAGAAAAAAAGAAATTAGTTGGAGGCAATGCACCTCTACTTAAATCGAAAGCTTCAGTGAATACCTCTCCGCATGAATACCACAATTCTAACCTATATTGACGGCTCAGAACAGGCGAGCAAATTAAAATTTCTGACGAGTTTGATGCTCCCAAAATTAACGAGGTCGGCTTTTTCCTGGTAGTTACAAATGACGTCGAAATGGCCACACAATTGCGGCAGTAAGGAATACTAAAGTGCAAATTTAGTGAGATATCCTTAGCGTCCTTGGTAACTTCTTGTCATATACCTTAATTCAACCCAAACATTCATGACAGGCTACCACAAATACATACTATTATTACGTACGTACTTGATGCGTGCTGCATGTTGTGAAGCTGCAAGTAAACGATTCCACTGACACAACAGTGAAGTATGAACTCGGCCCCATGACAAACGTTTTCCTCCATTGCAAGCTGGTGCCGATTAATAATGGAAAGTATATCACGTCTCGTGACTTTTCCTTCACAGCAGTGACAATCCACTTTGAAGGATTTTGAAGCCACTTTTATTTTTCTTCTGTCGCATTGGCTTAATCGAGGAGCTTTCGAATGCTCCTCAATTAAGCTTTAGAATGCTCATACGCCTTAAAAAATGGCCTGAATTTTTTTTATGATTTCACATCTGCATATCTTGATCGCTTTTTCTCTCACTGGTCACAACTTTTACATTTTCTTCTTTTCATTCCGGTCCTGTTCCTGCTCGTAAGGTCCTTTTGTACATGGTTCCTTTCACCAGTGAGAGCTTTCGTGCATGGTTATTGGCACAGTGTATAATCTGGGCTGCTGCTCCTCTTCCCCACGTCCGACGCCACTATAGGCAGAACTCTTAGCACGACTGCTCAACTAAATTTTGTTTCGTCGATGGATATTCAGGATTATTTCCTATATTACGTTGGCCGCACGTCGGTGTACGTCCTGGGGCCCCTGCAACGTAAAACTGTCCCAATATGCTTTTATTCCAATCTCCTTAGGTCAAATTTACCCAAGCACCGCCGCAGGCATCAGGCGGCAACCCGCTGCGTTGCTTGGGAACCCCAATCAAACGCGCTTCTCTTTTATAGGATGTCACATTTCTTGCTTTCAAAGTGAATAGAATTGCCTACATTGATAAGTTTTTGTTATCTAATTGGCTGAAAAGCGGCGAGGAGCACGCACAAGTGCGCAGAGTTTCGATGGGGCAGAGCCACCACAGTAACAGTGGATAACCGGATGAGTAGGGTGGTGCCGGCGTCTGCGGTTGGTTCGCTTCCCTTTACTTAGCTTGCATCAAGGAGGGGGGGGGGGGGGGCTAAAACGCCGCTAAAACAGCTCCCCAGCAAAGAATAGTTGCCAGAGCGATGTCGTATGCGTGACAGCAGCTCGCGATAACGTTATACTGCCACGTATTCTTCTTTAAATTTTACGCAAATAAATCTATGCTCCCCGATAGCTCCAAGTAGCCAGTGCCAGAGCGATTGGCAGAACGGGGCAGTCTCCGGCTATTCAGAAAAAAAGAAAAATCAGTTTTTTTCGGCATGTTAGTGCCTCTTTAACACGTACACGTCACTTTGACGCGGTGAGTTTTCGCGGTTGTGAGACGTCGCGTGACAGACAGGCGAAGTGGCCGCAGCCCGAAAATGTTTGACCAATAGCAATTGATCAAACGACGCCTTTTTCGCTAATGGCGAAAAAGGTGTTGAATCAGAAATTATTATTTTTCTTTCGTTCGGTCTAACCATGCATAATCAGTGTGCATCTATCATATCAGATGGGAGCGTTCTCGCGGTTTTCGTGACGTCGCGTGACAGACAGGCGCAGCGGAGGGTGGCCCGAATTTTTTTTTAACCATTCGTCGAGGGCTGACCGCAGAAATGGAGTAGAAAAACTTGGAATAGCTTTACGTTATAGCACCACTGAATTTCACTGGGTCCATCACTGCGTGAACGACGGTTGACCGCACCATATATTTTGACAACCGTAAGAATGTTTTTTAGGGTTTACCACTACCTCACTGGCATTCAGATTTCGCAGCGAGATCACTGTTCGTGGTTTAGTTGATATAACAGGTACATTACACCCGGTTAGTTTTCTAATTTGTCCTTCAGAAATGAAAGCACGCTGCCATTTACGACTCTGACAGTCGCCAAAGCGTGTTCAGCCAACTGAATGAAGCCCCTTTGCTGCTGGTCGCTGCGTTACTCGTTTGTCGTCAAGGGAATGAAACAAGAGCCACTTCTCGCGTTCGCCTGATTTCAAGTGGCCTACATGGGTAGAGCTATGTATGAAGCACGCGTCTGGCCGCTCCTTAGCTCTTTGCAGTGCAATCGCCCGGTTCAGGGAAGGCGACGTGTGTGTCCTCTAGTGTTGCCTAGTTCGTCTTCTCGTAGACAAAGAACTTGTTGCAGCGAAGCGCAGTGCGAGTGACAGGTAAGGAAGAGCAAGCCACCATGCCCCAAAACAACGATTCGAGACGTCCGGCGAAGCGGCTGCCCCTCGGACGACGTAGCGTGGCAGTCGTCGCGTCGTGAATGGCATCCCGACACGCCTTGAGCGCGCCCTGCGCGACCTCGCCTACCGCACAAGCGACGCGCGCCTCGTTGGCGGCCTGGCTTCCTATTCCATTGTCCCGATCGTTTCACGCTTTTTGCTGACGATCGGCACTTGATCTTGCGAAGCCGCTTCGCTCGGCCGTCTGCCCTTTGTATCGGGGTCCGGACTGAAATATGCGGGTCTTAATGCTCGCAGAATGGCAGCTCCGCTTCGGCGGATAGACGCAAAGGAGGAGGCACGAAGCGTTGGCACGTCCCCTTCGTGCCTTTGTCGCCTTGCCGTCCTCGGCGCGACCCACATTGGTTAGGTCAAGGAGAGGCGCCGAGCCATCGGCGGCCGGCGTAACCCGGCGTACGGACCGCTGCAGCGGGGACGCAGAATCGCCCAGTATGGCACACACATCTCGTCCAAGGGCGGATCTCGCGCCGCCACCCTGACAGTCGGCCTGCAGGCAGAGCTCACCGCAGTGCCGCGCAGCACTGCGGTGAGATCGGGAGAAAAGGCTGAGGATACCACGGCTTCGATGCAGATGGAAAACGCTGTAAGCCAGCACGTTTGTAGTTCAGGTCTGGAGCTTAGCATAGTTCTTGGTTTACATAGAAATTTCCACGGTCAGATTTGAAGAAACGCATTCAAGAACGTGCTGAAATAACCGTCTCTTTAAGTCTTTAAGTCTTTAAGCCATTTATATCTCACGTGGCGCAGAGTACAGTTGTTCCCACCCTAACTTCTGGCATTGTTTACATGACCTTCTGGTGGAGAGGGCTACTGCTACTGTTTTGATTTCGTGGAAGACAACTTGCTGCTTACGCCTTTTAGACACCAAATTAACGGGACGACATCGGTTGTTTACTGAGAATGTTCAGCGCGAGAGTCTATGCCTGGTGGCAGTGCAACTGCAAGGCAACATTGCTGTCTACAACGTACATTATTGTAGCTTGACGCACACAAGGACCCGAAAGCGAAAGAAACGGAGCTTCAGCGGGACAGACAGTGGCATTAAACGCGTAAAGGCGGCATGTGTGCAGCCTAAATCAGGAGGATCAGTCACTTGAGCTAAACCGATGTTTGCCGCCGTTTGGAGGCATCGTATCGCAATGGACGCATCTTTCACGGCAGCCAACATAATCCTATAGCGCAAGTCATCAGAGTGGTCATATCGTTTACAGCCAGCCTTACGGCTAAGTTTTGTTCGCAGAAACTCTCGAGAAGATTCATATTTTTTCACAGGACGGCATAGGTATCAAGCTCACCGTAAAATGCTGCAGCTTAAGTCACCATAGTGGGGAAACAACGTACCACTTATTAAATATGCAACAATAGTACTATATATCGGCGTAGTTGCGAAACATGATTGACGAGGCGCAAAATGTAAGCGGAACCGTATGGTTTAACTGTGCTAATATATGACCTGTTAGAAGTTTGGTGGAGTGGTCGATTGATCCAGGGGGGAAGTAGTTTGGGTTGATGGTCTGTTGTGCTGGGAACCTGAGTACTGCTACAAGGACGACGGATACATAGTGTAATAAGGTTAACTCATGCAAACACCTCGTTCTGACATCCCAACCTCTGTAGAACAGGTGACTAACAAATATAGCACGATTTCCGTCGAGGCTCATGCTAGGCTTGAACTTTAATCCCAACTCTACTTGTATCAGGTGGAATGAAAGACCGTGATTCCATAAAAGTGGTGTCCCCATCGATTCTTGAGGTACACCTATGCTCTGTATTTCAACTTTCTATAAGTTAAAAAAAAGCACTCCTCTGATTCGAATGAAGCAAATATAATTCAAGCGTTATGTTCGCTGTTGGTGTTTCATTATGTGTTAACATATGGGGTTTTACGTGCCTAAACCACTTTTTGATTATGAAGCACGCCGTAGTTGGGGCCTACAGAGATTTTGACCACCTGGGGTTCTTTAACGTGCACATAAATATAAGTACACGGGCGTTTTCACACTTCGCCCTCATCGAAATGCGGCCGCCGTGGCCAGGATTCGATCCCGCGACCTGGTGCTTAGCAGCCCAACAGCGTAGCCACTAAGCAACCACAGCGGGTGATACCCTAAGAATTACGCATTAAAAAAAAAAAAGACAAACTGCTGAAAGCGCATGCCATAGCGCTCGCACATATTCGCAGTGTGTATGTGTGCAGGTTCGTACATCCTTATCATCTCCTTTGTGATGACGAAGGAGATGAAGGACTGAGCAGAGTGAATATTCATTCCGCGAACATCGAGGAATGAGAGGGCGCGTGTGTTCTCACTGACAGGGCCGCGATATTAATTAAGAGAGTTGCCGCGGGCCATCTGAAATGCCTTCGCGTCGCGTGATGTAAGTGCACATACGGGCTCCTGTCAACGATCGAAGCCACTTCAACCGACAGCAGCGTCGTGGTTGAGGCGTCCCCCGTTTCGTTGTCCCCTCAGCGTGGCCCTTCGTATAACGACGCGGGAAAGTTACAAAAAAAAAAAAAAGTGAAGAACGAAAGTAGAGGCCCACACCACCACGTGTCCTGATGTCGGCGTCGCTGACCAATCATGTCACGTCCTCGATTCGGGTGCCCTAGCACTGGGCGGCATCCATCGCTCGTCAGTTACAAAGCCAAGGGGCGAGAGAAACACGCGGGGGAAACGACGGGCAGCGGGCGACCCCGAGTCGGGGACCGTGGGGTCAACGCGGCAGAGGTTAAAGCTGGGCCTAATTGAACGGCGCCCTCGAGAAAGTTGCTGCGCGCTCTCCCCGGGGCGGCTTGCTTCCTCAGCCGGGCCCGCCTCGTTTGCCTTCGCGCGAGGCGCAGGGAAACAGGCTCTTTCGCTGAGCGATCATTTGTTTCGCCTGTAGCATTTGTTCAGTTGCGTTCAATCCAGGGCCGCGCCGGGGCCTTAAAAAGAGGACTCTAATGAAGCGCAGTACGAGTAGTGCGGATGTGTACACAGATCGCGAATTACTGAGCACCAGCAGTGTTGCGTACCGAGTCCGGGCCAGTGACACACTTTTGAGTGGGCGGGACTTGGCGAGGGTGCGCTGGAAGAGTTGTTCGGCGCATTTATGTTCGTAATGGACCGACTGATTGGTCGGCGATTTGGTGGCGAATATGAAGAATGACCAGTGCGGGGCATTTACGAAACTAGAAAGGTTAGGTGTGCTGAACAAAAAAAAAAAAAAGAAAGAAAGAAAGAAGAGGTATAAATGCGCAAGCAACACGATAACAAAAAAAGAAAGCAAGGCAGCAAGAAAGAAAGAAGCGAAACGAAAGTTCGAAAGTAGATTTACTGAGATTTATTTGCAGCAAGAATTGACACTTACAATAACTAGTTTTGGCGCTAGGAAATGCTAATAAATGGTATAAGAGAAAAGTGCAACTGAAAAAAAAAAACAATATTTTACCACTTCCTGGTAGCCATACGTCTGCTGTAGAATTCCCTGAGATACACAAATAAAGGCTTAAAGAAATAAGTAGCCTGAAGTGATTCTTCTAGCTATATCAACTCACTCACAGGTACCGCAGCTGCCTTTCACAATGGACACGTGTATCTTCCCGAGAATATCCTCTTCGCCATGCACAAAACTTTCGTTCCCATCGCTATGTATTGCCTGTCGTGGTTACAGAAATAATTGCATAGACGCCACCAATCTCAGAGTGTGTGTTGGGCTCGAGATCCCGCATAATGTACTGAGCGCTGTGGTTAACGCGTCCTTCTCCCAAATGCACGCTGCCAGAGGGGCCTGCGCTTGTATCCGAGGAGTAGCCGAAGTTTTTCGTTGAGCTATGACGAGGGTGAAGCTTGTGGTGGCCACTTGGTCTAATGACGGTGACGACTTCGCGACGACCGAACGGAAAGGCCGGATGGACAGACAGGGCAAACCCAGTTTCGAGTCACGGGCACGATAAAATGCAACCCTGTTCCCGTACTAAGAACTTACAAGCTCAGCAAATTTTCCGGTTCTAGAAAAATCTTGCTACTGTGAGTAACCTTCTTCTTTAAAAACGGTGGTGTAAAGTTCTGCGTCTGTGAACGAGGACTTCGTCGATTTACTTTGGGCCGTAAACGATGCGAGACGCGTCAATCCGGGGCACCAAAAGTATTTGCTGAATGCTGCCAGCCAGGTCTCGGCCCTGGCACTATGAACTGAGTCGTTACTGGCTCACTTCGTTAAAGCATGGTTGTTAATTTTTGTGCTTCACGAACCCTCACTGTATCGAGCTCCGCCAGAATAATATACAATTTTTGAACAAAGGGATAACATAACTAACTGAGACTTGTTCGAAAGGCGTTTATGGGAGAGAAAAAAGAGCGAGAGAGAAATCGGAAGACTTCAGCGATTTCTCCAGCTCTGAATCCCTTTATTACAGCAGCACTCTGACAGATGACATAAAAAAGAAAGAAAGAAAGAAAGCTTGCTTTAGATGCTTGCAAGGTCATCTTTGTATGTTGCAGTATTGCTGCACCGTCCGAATTACATGCACAGACGCCACTCTTCTCACAATCTGCCTATCACACAACACTTCACATAAATTGTTCATCTCAGTGAGCTTAGCTCAGTGCCTATAGTTCGGCCAGCTGAATTCCATCCCCAGTGGCGGAGATGGGCAAAGATTTCTTTTGCTTCGCCATATGTTGAGAGTGGGGCCGAGGGTGGATGTGGCCTGACAGCACGACGACAGCCTAACGGGAAGGACGGGCGGAGACCGAAATACCAACTTTCGAGCTTCTAACTGCGGCCGCAGCTAGTAACAAGGGCTGGCATGCATACAGCGGCTTAATGGAGCAGCGGAGAAAGCAAGGTAGTATATATTTCGGGGTAAAAACCCCAAGTCAGGGCACTTCGTGGTGGCGAATACCGGATTTGTGAAAGCGTATGGTAAACTATTCTCATAATGCTTTGAAGCCTTCCCTATCGGCACAAGTTCCTTGTGCCCTGTCGAATTATAGTCGTAACCTCATTATCGACCGCAAGGGTGATTTCACGGTCAACGAAAACAATTTCCACTGCTAGAAACCCCGCTGGCAGCTTAGGAAGTCAAAGTGAGTAACGGCAATAGCATAGTTCCTTTAAGTTTTGTCGAAAAAGGAAATACTTATCGTTAAACGCATAAAAACTGGTGGTGGTGCTGTATCGCGATGAGTTTCACAAGGCGAAAAAGACCTACATTCGTGGAGCTAAGCGTACTTGAGGGACCATGAAATTGTACATTATGACTGTCAAGCACTTGGAGGGAGAATTGGGGCTCCAATACCTTCGGGGGCATGTTCTTCATGCGCTGCAGTAGCCCTGCGGATCTGGCGTACTGATGTTGAGCACAAGCGCGTGGACGCGGCCTTCGGAGCCCGGTATTCCGATAGTGATTGAACGCAAAAACTGAGTGCATGTTTGTTCGCCATAGGAGGTTGTCACGGTTAATCCACATTCACCACCGATAGTTCTATTTGTCTTTGGTACGTAAAGCATCACAAATTATGAACAAAATCTTAACAAAGTTAAACGCTGAAAAAAAGAAAACTCCGAGGACACCTAAGCACTATTTTTTTTTAATATTGAAGTGAATATTAGGAGAGGTTGGCGCCTTTATGGTGGCACCGGCTACTCCTTGTCACTTGGCAAAGGAAACAAATTTTGCGTAAAAAGGGAGAATAGCGGCACGAAATATGGCACTCAGTAGAACACTGGATGAATAAAAAATATACAGCCCAACAGTACATCAGTCGCAAAGTTCTGTGCATTAGTTCAGTCCACGTACGCATATATAAAGTCAGATATTTTGTACAGCCGAAACACACAGCACATGTAATGCACTGCAAGTACAGAACAGAATTATACATATTGCGTAAAAGTTGCGATCACCACATAAACCAATTATGAACCACAGACATCGCTTGTGTTACTCATTTAGCGTATTCGGATCATCTGATACCTAATATTTTCCCAAAATGCTGGTGTCCTCTAAAAACTTTTTCAGAGCAAGAAGCGCTCTTTTTTGAAGGCCCGCAGTTGGCCATGGGCCAAGTATCTTTTTTAGAGTGAATGGTCTCCTGTCTAACATCAACAAATTTGCTTGCAGTACCCTTCTTTGTGGGTCGTATTTCGTGCACTCGAGAAGAAGATGATTGACATCTTCGTCTGGATGGCCACAAGAACACTGCGGACTAGAGACACGTTTTATCCTGTACAAGAAGTGCTTAGTAGATGCAGTACCAAGACGCAGGCGGTGTACCGATGTTTCAAATTTTCTGTTGTCCCTTAATTTTCCGGCATTGATAAGTTTATACATGGGTCTATAAAGTATAACTCCGAGTTTTTAGTTTGCTGATCAAACCAGGTAGTTTTGCTGAGGCGACAAGAAATCTGTCTCAGAAGCAGACGGACTTGACTACGCAATAGAGGAAGATTGGTTGTCTCCGCGTTATTGTGCGCTCGATTCGCAGCTGCGTCTATTTATGAGTTGTGAATGCGAAAGCATTCACAACACACAGTTGAACGCCACTGAGCCGCCCTTCGAGTTTTGCGCTGCTAGTAATGCTCGTTCCGCCCGCCGTATATTCGGAGAATTGACGACGATGGCGGATTTCACTGCCTGCCTCTTCGCTCGTTTTGCTGCGTACTTCCGCTCCCTTACTTCGTCTGCGGTGTACTGGCGTGGACGGCCACGTTTCGTTACTGCAAAGCTTTTGGCCGCCGGCGATGTAGATGCTTTAGACTCCATAGCGGTACGTGCTGCCCGAGCCAGCAAGGGCGAGTCAGCGTCACGAGCGAGCCGTGACGTGGCGTCGCAGCCAATGTGAACTTATTAGGTGCCGTTTTTTCACTGCCACAGACGTCGCCAGCTTTTTCGCTCAATGGGCCATTTGACGCTTTCGCATTAAAAAAAACAAAGCGCGACGGACTACAGCCTCGCGTGGCTGCATTCCGGGGCGTGTACAAGAGACGGGCGCAATTTTCGCTCGCCGTGTACGATGTGGCCCCTTAGGCAAAGGGATTTCCGGCAGGTCGCAGTGACGTAATGACATCTTGTTTCATTGTTGCCCCCGGAGGAGGGAGCCTCGGCGGCTTTTCGGCTCGACCGGTGGCGCGCGCGCGTCCCTTACGTCAGCTTCCGTCTGTAGAGTGTCCCAGCTGCAGGCTACCTCGTGCAGAAGTAGTCAAGAGTGGGGAGGAGACGGGGGGGTCTTACGCGCGTCCTCGGCGTTCTCAACCAGTCATCGATCATGGAGAATGAGCGAGCATTTCGAAGACGTGTCCTTTTGCCAACGCGCCTTCGAAAGCGTCGCGTTTGCAACCGGAGAAGGCGGCCGCGCAGCATCCGCGTTACGGCCGACAGGGGTCGGGCTGGGCACATGCATGGACGCTGCTGCCGTGGGACCTGATGCGCAACGCGAACAGGAAGCCGCCGATGGGTAAACACGACTGACGAGCGGCGCACTTTTCTTCGTCGGGTGAAGAAGGGCATCGCGTCTTCCGCGACGATACGGGGTGGCCGCCGCATTGCGGAGGAAAGATTTATTATACGCCAGTGACACGATGTATCGGCAGCTAAAGATGCGTAGGCTGCGCAAAAGAATAACAGAATATTGTAAGGAAAAGAAAGTTGTTTCTTTTGCCCGGTCTAGAAGAAGCGGAATTGAAAAGATGCAGAAAACCAAGTCGGGATTTACCCGATTCTGTGTTTTGAAATTTGAAAAAAAAAAAAAAAAAACTTGAATACATTTTAAACTTAAGAACGCTGAAACTTTTTAAAACTAGAAAAAAGAGCAAACGTGATTTGCACATTCTCTTTGTTATACTCGTATTACTAAATACATAAATGGCACGCAAGGAAGCTTAAGTGCTTGAAACTACTGTTCTTTGTACTACAATCGGCTGAAGAAACACCAGCATTAACGCGCGAAGCGGGATCAATACATCCAAGCGACCAGCCGTCTTGATTTCGGATGGACATGTCCCGCTCTTGTAGAAGGGCGTATTTGATTTGCCCAGTTTGTGTTTCGCCATCCGGCACAAATAAAGCCCCTTGGTGCGAGAAACGCTGACCTGAAGCTGGAGAGTTTGCAGCTCGACGTTGAGTTGCAGAAATCGAGAGCAAAACCCCTTGATCGGACGAGCCTTCGGGGTGGCGGAAAACATCACGGAGGAGGCGGAAAACTTTAATCGAGGAGGCAGGTTGGAAATTAACGTTGTACTTGTGAGCTCCGTACAGGCATTTCTTTCAGTACGCATTCTCGTACCGCTGGCTTTTGATTCTTGCGAATATCAAGAGTGCCTCGGCAGCATTCACCCATTATACCCACTTTGCCCTTAACAGTCGACCTGAATTCCCTCACTAGTTCCCTTCCCTCTCTTGCTTTGTGCTCCTGGAAGTTTGACCATTTTATTCTGCAGATGCAAGGCACCAAAAGGGTGTAAATGTGGCGGTGCCCCCCGCTCCTTATGTGGTCCTTATAAAATCACTAACACAGCATCAGTGGCTCAGTGCAAGTAACTAGACTGCGATATCCAAGATTATATCAGTCCATTAAGGGGGTTTGGAGAGTTGAGATCACGTAAAGAAAGCATTGCTTTCAATTTCCTTTTCCTTTTTCCAGACAAAAACAACCTCACAAACGCAAGAGGCATCATGAACTCTTTTCTGTTTATTGGTAAGTAATATTGCTGCTTTTCCTTTATATGGTATTACGCGCATTTGATAACAATGCCATAGATGGAGGGATAAATTGGGATAAGTGGTGGGGATTTCGTTGCTCTTGCACTGTGTACGGCTATATCGAGACGAAATGAACACAGGTAAGGAAGGGAAGCACAAACGGACAGAAAGAAGCGCAAAATACTGACAGGTTTATAATAGGATCACATGGCGTATCTGACTGTGAACAATCGGCAACTGACACGCGGAAACTAACCAGCAGAGCAATCCAAGTCTCGGGTTTGTTCACAGCCAGGTACCCCTTTGTGATCTAATAATAAACCAGTTCGTAGGTTGCGCTGCTTTGTGCGCTTTTTCATCGAGCAAGTAGTAAAGAAACCGAAGGCGTCTTATTTATGTATGAACATTGCTGACTTCTTTTTGGAACATTGATAAGTGCATTGTCAACAAATAAAACTGGCCAACAGATGTCTCAAAAAGTACTAGCCCGTTTGCATCTAGAAGTTTAAAGAATTACTTAAAGTGCTTAACTAGTAAACCACTGAGCTATACAAGAGAGAGAGAGAGAGAGAGAGAAAGGCAAAGGAAACACAGGGAGGTTAACCCGAGATTATCTCCGGTTGGCTACCCTGTACTGGGGGAGGGACAAGGGGATGCAATAGGTGAGAGAGAGAAGGATAAAAAAAGAAAAACCTAAACACACACACACACACGCACTGTTTTTGTGGGCACTGTCACGCAGCCCGCAAAGGCGTTCCTAGTCTTACGCAGTGTCACCGTACAGTCCTACGTCCCACAGTGTACAGTCACAATTTGTCAGCTATACAATCTTACACACTTAACTACTTAACCTAGCAACCTCGCTTGTTATTACTTGCTCTCACGATAACCCATGATATCACTTCACCTTGTGTCTTTAATTATTAAAAAGGAACGAAAACAAATGTGAAGGGTACCGTTATAGGATACGTAACATAATTGTCTTGAGAATGCATGTCACCCTCAACTTGGACTTGGCGTCAGCGTGTCTTTTTTCCGTATTATGCCGAAATCACTATCGAAGGGCCTTGGACATTGCTTTTATTTGAGGTGCCAGCGACTATAGCCGTTACATGGAACCCGTTTCATTGTAAATACAAGGTTAACATGACGTGCTGTGAAATAGGTGCGCTTAAGCTGCGGCTGAAATACGTAACGCATGTGTGCCGTTCTGCATTGAAAAAAGAAAAAGAAAAGAACACCAGCTTCATGTAGCTGATAAAGTGTGTGTGTTTTTTATTTTTTTCGTTTATGTTTTGCAGCGCTCCTTGGCGTTGCCTCGGCGCACCCTGGTGTGAGGGTAAGCAACTTTAGTGCACTTCATAATCTTAAACCGCCCGATATAAAACTTTTCCTGAGAAGCGGCCACGGGCTAGTCAAAGAAAAATCTCTTTGCTACTTGTAGTGAAAACTTTGTCGTTCCTATGTATTACAAAACTTGTTCGTTTGAATGCTAATAAGTGTGTTAATCAGATGCTTTTTTATCGTATTATTGTTTTGTATTTTGTTTCTTTCTGTATGTTATGCGCGTACTTATTTCCTTCGTTCTTTCTTTTTTGATCACATCATTTTTCAGTACACTTATTGTTTTTTTTTTCATGCCTTATAGCCAATCGCAAACCGTACCCTTCTGCGTTGTTATTGCTTTATTCCTTCTCTCTTGTTCTGACAAAACCAAAAAAAGATGGATATTACACAAAATATTAGCCTATCAGTGTAGCAAATAGGCGACTTTTACAGAGGTTTGGTGTGCGCAAAGCAAATGGACCTTGTGAAGAAGATACCTTGAAATTTCTGGATTAGTTGTTTATGACCTCAAGGATTGTGGCACCACCTGGCAAATGCTAGGTAGTTCTTTATCAATAGAAATTAAAAATACGAAATATAATTGAGTGAAAACACAATCAGGCCGCAGTATTTTTTTTTAAAGACAAAGAAGAAATAAGCGAAAACGCGGACGACTTCGTGAGGTATCACTGACATCATTGGCATAACGATATTCCCGCGAGATTCAAAAAGGGTCGAAGAAACGCAGGACTAGAGTGGCCTTAGTTATTTCCACTTATAAGCCACTTATAAGAGAGTTGCGACAGAGTAGTTTGGCAGTATCGCTTCGTCTAGCATTTAGAGTGAGTGTCCCTTTAGAGAGAGAGAGAAAGGCAAAGGAAAGACAGGCAGGTTAACCAGAGATTATCTCTGGTTGGCTATCCTGTACCGGGGGAGGGGCAAAGGGATGCGATAGATGAGAGAGAGAGAAAAAGAATGAAAAAACCATACACACACACGTACACACGATACACACGAACTGTTTCTGTGGGCCCTGCCACGCAGTCTGCGAAGGCGTTCCTAGTGTTATGCAGTGTCACTGTCCAACCGTACGTCACACAGTGTACAGTCACAATTTGTCAGAAAGTCCTGTGTCTTTTAAATAGCGCAACAGCGCCTTCATAGCGGATAGCGCTGATGTTCTCGTAGGCCAGTTTCTAAGGATGTTGTTTCCCGTCATTGGGCGCTTGTCTAGTTGTTCTAGGGTGGCTGAGAGGGCTACTCTTAGCGAGTTGAAACGAGGGCACTCACAAAGAAGGTGCGCGATTGTTTCGTTGTACCCGCAGAAGTCACAAAGTGGGCTGTTGACCCTTTAAGTGTTTATGCAACTACTGCGACCAGTGAGTGTGCTCCAAACATGCCTAAATTATTCAAACCGTTTGATGCGAGTATCATCTGAAATGTCAAAATCTTCGGCATCGTGTTTATCTTACAGCGAAGCTGTATATGGATATAGCTCCGTGCATTCTTTCGTGTGCTTCAACAAAAACTATCATCATCATCAATGGGTCGTACCCCTGTAAGCACTCCTATCACCATAAGCAATCAAAAAATTCAATGGCTCATAGCCCCATAAGGCAGAAGCTACGAGCACTCAGCAAAGTGAAACGAACAGTGCTTACATTCTTTCTAATCACCCATACATCATACAGAATAGCATGTCGAAAAGTTTAGTCATCAATGGCTCATACACCTGTAAGCAATAAATACCCCCGAGCATCGCGTTTCATTCGTCTTGTACAGTTCCTATGGGAAGGCCACGTATAGTTAGACAAATAATGACCACCGATCAAGACAATACATGAGTTCCTACCTTTCTTCAAAATTATCTGTCACCTCTGTGTCGTATCTAAACAGCTTCGCTTGTGGCCCACCTTCGCGGAGTGGAATGGCTCAAGATTTTTTCACTTCTTTTTAACTGCATTGTGGGCATTTACTGTGCTCGCCTTTCGCTCCTTGGCGCTCCAACATCGAGTCGTTGATGTGCGCAGCATCGCCGCGAGGCGTACCTGCTGCCCGACGGCGCGGAGCTCCTGCTGGGCAGCGTCAAGACGACGTTCAAGTGTCCCGGCGACGGCTACTACGCGGACGTGGACAACGACTGCAAGGTGTTCCACATCTGCCACGACGTGCTGGGCCCGCAGGGTGCTGCCGACCACGAAATGCAGCACTTCAGCTTCCTGTGTGGTAACCAGACCGTCTTCAACCAACTGAGCCTGACCTGCGCATACGAGGAGGACTCGGTACCCTGCCAGAACGCCAAGGACTTCTACTACTTGAACGCCAACATCGGCGACCCCACCGCGGAGTTCCTGAGCGACAACGACATCCAGCGCGCAGTGCCGCTGGTGCCGACGCTCAAGGCGCACGCCGCAGCCGCCGCACTGTCGGCTGGTCCCGCACTGTCTGCTGGCCCCGCCCGGACGGCTGGCGCCGCACTGTCTGCTGGCCCCGCACTGTCTGCTGGTCCGACCCGGACGGCTGGCCCCGTCCAAGGCCCACCAGCCCCGGGTCCGAGCCCTCTTCTCAGGGCGCCTACTGCTGGACCCCCGAGTAGGGGTCCGGCTAGGGGTCGGGGGCGTGGTGCGGCTGCATCGGAAGTCAAGGAAGTAACGGTCACGGCGCCGCCGACCACACCGCAGCCAGCGGCGAGCACGACACTCAAGGAGGAGTAGAGACAGCACCTTCGACTTCCTCTCTATCATTCTCATCGTTCGCTCTATTCACGCGAACATAGCCCCATGTATTACAGCATGTCGTCACCCCACTCTGTCCACAGAGACATGCCTCTTCGCTCGACATTCCGATCCTGGTCTGTCAACGTTTAGGGCAGCCAGGCAAGCCTCGTGGCTAGCCTCCTCCTCTTGATTGTTATTTCGTCTTTCTCATAGCCTCGTTTAAATCATGGCGCGTTCCAGGGATGACTGTAGTGCTTTGCTTGAGCTTGCTGTCTTCTGATCGATATAATAGCTTGGCGCCGTATGCGCTCTCACAGCTACTAGAAGGCGAATTTTCTCGCTTAATTTTGGGGATTAAATATGAAAAATCCGTGAAAATGTACAGAAGCTGTCACGAAGTACGTGTTAGAAATACCGTGTTAGTTTCAAGACGCACTTTACACTTGAAAAGAAATCCTCGTTACGAAATGGGTTGCTTCGAATAATTGTTCTGGATCACCCGGGAAATGTTGGTCTTGATGAAAAAGAAGGAAAAAAAAACTGTGTTGTGTTCACAAGAGTCAGCGAATAGCGGGACAGGTTCTGTCAGTATACGAATGTGGTGGCGTTGCTTTTTTACGAGTGAGGACTTTGCGACTGAAAACGAATTCATCACAATAAAGATTTTTTTTGTGTGAAGTAGTTGTTGTGAATTTTGCGACCATCGCACACCCTAAAATAACCATCATTTGCCCACTTTTAGTCACTGACGTCTATAGAAGCATATGAAGGGGAGACGTGCGCACTGCTAATGAAAATAATGGCTTCATGGATAAACCAAACGTTCATCTCAGGGGAACGAAGAGAAACTGAATTGAGAAAATCACGCACTCCTACAATGTATCGTACCAGTCTTTGCCAAAGAGAGAAAAAGAAGGAAGACAGAGTAGAGATGAGAAAGGAAAGAGGAAAACGGAAAGATAGTTCCCCATCCTGTCACTGCACCATGGTGGCTTGTTGAGCATCGTTGTGTATTCTATAACTTGGTGCTCAAGTGTCGCCAAGAAGCCAAACCATCCGCATTCACGAAGCAGTACTGCCTCCTACGGACGCAGAGATTCAAGTCATTAGAGAAGTCATTTGCCTACACTCACACGAGACTGGCATTATCACAATTGGGATCGTCGGGATCCAATACGTGCCTTTGCGAGAAATACGTTCCTTGATCACATCCGCACTACACGCAACAAATATATACACAAAGTCACAAACATCTTACTTTGCAGATTCTGTTCGAGTGGGTCCCAGGCAAGCAGGGACTAGAAGGCGATGAACGAGCTCTTACCTTAGCTCGCGATTGTATAACAACGAGCCACGCCATGAAATGGCCGGAGACCTATTGGTCCAGAGGTGTTGGAGACGAAAAAAATCGAGAACAACGCCGTAATCTTCTTCTTCTTGTTATCTGCCATCTTGTACACTTATACAGATGGGAGGACTGCGGGGGGTAAAATGTGCTTTTTGGCAGCTTGACGAGGCCTGAAGCTCCTGAAGTCAGTGCTTGGCAGCGGCACAATGTGAAACATACCAAGACAAATGTTTAAGAAAACTTTTAGCCACAATCGGCTAACAAAATGCAAAAGGAATAGAGTCCTCTTGCTGCCCCAATCACAAACAAACACAACCGAAAGCGCTGTACTGATCCGCCAGGCAGAAACAATTTACATATCCAATTACGCTATCCAACACCACGTTGAGAACAGGCCTGGCGAACCGGCGCCTCAAGTATGTAGCAAATACCTCAACGCGCTCCATACTTACTCAGGATGCTCCGCAATACTCTCTTCTCCACACTTTTGAACTTGATCAAATATCCCAGCCTTCCTTGCCTGCAGCTGATATAGATGGATTTTATTTAGCTCTCTACTAATTTGCCATCGTAATCGATGCTTCGCCTTTCGGGCGCAACTGCGACTTTTCTTTCTTTTTAACGCTATATAGCATTTAAGGCGGGCTTCACTCACTTTGTAGGTATACGTGTAACAAAAAATGTGGTCCCATGCCGAAGGCAGTGCAGTCTAACAAAGGCATCTCGAAGTGCTAGCTGTCCCGAGAGAAGAATGCGGGAAACTGGCGCGTGACGCTTGCGCCAGACGTTTCAAAGAGCGACTTTGGCACGGGAGAAGTATGCGTGCGATCGCAGCATTATGGCTAGAGTATTGGGCGGCTGTTGTAGAACACGGAAATTCCATCCCACCATCGGTCTGCGATCGCACTGATCGAAGCGGTCACGCATTACTTAATTGCGTTATAGGCGGACTTCACCCACTTTGGAGGCACCTTACAGAAAACTCGAGATGTATTGAGCGTGGCGTAGTGTGCAGGAAAAGTCAATTCGATTATCGAGAGTTTGCAGAGCCGCCTGCGACGCGCGCACGCGCATCTGCTGAGACGCCACAATCACCACAATCTAAGTATGCTATCGCATAATTAGAGAGTTAGCGGTGCTAAGTTATAGCCTAAGGCTCCTTTTTTTTTTCGTCCTCATCGGAGTGGGAACGCTCTCCGGTAACTGAAACCGCAGCCTGGTGCTCAGCAGCCCATGGATTATAGGGTGCAAGCGCTAGCCTCCACGCGCTAGACTGCATAGTTTGGAACGAACCGGTGACCAGTGAAGACATATAGAAACCACATGTTCCGGACTTTCAGTTTGTACCTGACATACGACTATCTATGGTGAATCCTAATTACAGCCATGGGCATTCACGTCATGACGTTATATGCAATGCATTTCTTGCACACCTTAGGGCAAAACAATCTTCTGAAAGATCTTTCAATGCTGCACGCTACCTGAGTGCGGTAGCGCCTCAAGAGGAAACAGGCATTGTGTGCGTGTGTGGTCGCCAAGATATGCACTTTGTGCTTCTACGAAAAAAAAGAAAGAAATGGAAAGAAAAAACTTGCACTGGCTTTATGGAGCTGTTCGTAGTTGTATTGATGTGCTCTCCCACTATGAGAATGCGGGAAACTGGCGCAGTGCCGTGTCGTCGTTTTATACCTTGTTTTGTCCTTGTCTTGTGTTGCGCTGTAACGAACCTTACTATAAATGAGGGTGGAGGTGGACACTTCAAAAGTTAGTACCCAAGCGGACGTCACCGTAACATTTCTTACGGGTTTGTGGTGACCGTTTTCCCAACTGTAGTCGCGCCACTCCTCGTGACGTCTCTTGGTAACAGACGGCGAATGGGAGATTTTGACGTTCTTCTAAAAAAAAAAAAAAAAAAAAGACCAACGAAACACTTGAAATGCTTCAAACGACGTTTATGGAGGAGGCATGGAGCAGTACACAAGTTTTTGAGTGGTTTGAGCTGTTTCAAGAAGAGAAACGAGCGTTAAAGTCCATCCTCATTTCGGCGAATCTTCAACCTGTCGTACCTATGAAAAGGTTGGACAAAAACTCTGCGAGAGTTGTCGATGTACAATTGCCGTAATTTCAGAACCTGCTGGCATGAGCTGGAGCTCTTCTGAGAGGATTTTGACAGTGGAATTAAACATGCGACGCATTGTCGCCATGTTTGTTCCCCGCGTGCTCACAAGGAACAAAGAAAGAAAGAAAAAGAAAATAACTTGTTTGATTTTGTTCCAGAATTTGAAAAAACCCTATCCAAAGTGACCCAGACCTTTTTTAGAATATCATCACGGGTTGTGAAAGCTGGTGCTATGCGTATTTCCCCGAAACCAAGCAAACATTTTCGTGTCAGTTAAAGGCTTTTGTAGCAACAATACCTTGATTCGGGTGCGTTGTTCCACCTTGACAGTGTCCACAAAACGCGCTAAAGACGAAGGCTAAAGGAACACATACGACAGTACGGGCGCTGAACTTCCAGCCAGCGTTTATTAATGCGAAAGCATTATATGTCCCATGAGGCACAAATGCCGGCTTTGTCCGCAACGAGTGGTACCAAAAATCAATGTGACGTCATCAGCACCTTGTATGACGTCAGTAGTATACAGAAGGTAGTAAACTGTATTACAACGTTAATTAGTAGTGATTATCGGTAATTAATGTGCATTAACGTGAATGAAAGTGAATTAAGGTTAATTAGAGTGAAGTAAAGTGAACTAAGTTAGAACAAGGTAGAATAACGTAACTTAAGGTTGAATAAAGTGAATTAAGTTGACGCAAAGTGAATTAAGGTGGATTAACGCTGATTAAGGTAGAGTTGTGAAGGAGACGTGACAGTACATTACGTCACGCATCATGTGCATAACCAATTAATTACAGAAGTCATAATGTTTTCGCACTCAAATCACGTAAGGGTACTTACGTGACTGTCAATTTTTTCAAACGATCATCTATTTTATGCTCTGCGCATCAGGTACATCATGCATGGGTCATCTTATAAAAGACTGTATAAGTCAATCATTTCATACATACGCTTGTATAGTCAATCCGTTCACGTGTCTAGAAACCTCAAAAGAAAACTCACTTCTTTCTCATGTATCGCCAAAGACGGACGGCTGACACGCTCATCACCGGCTTTTCTTATATAATACAGTTCAACTAGTTCGCGTTCTATTTCTTTCTTGCTTTAAGAAAATTGTGTTGGCAAGCATGAGTGTGCGTGCGCACTTGTTTTTTAGGCACAATCTTATGTACGAAGTGATTGACTTATACGACCTCTTGTGTGATGATGCGTGCATGGCATACCTGATGCGCATAGTATAAGATAGATAATAGTTTGAAATAAATGCTGGTTGGAAGCACCGCGCCCGTATATTTGTATGTGTTCCTTTCGACTTCGTCTTTGGCCCGTTTTATGAACACTGTCAAGTTGCAGGCAAATTTTTTCACCAAGACCGAGAAAAAGCGCGGCAAGTGCACTCGTGTGAAGGCGAGGATCATCGTTTCTTTCTTGCGTCTTCTGTAGCGTCTTTTTTTTTTTGGAATTGTGCAGGGGGAACTTTTTTCACCTGGATAGGCTGTCAATCATCAACATTACTAGGAACGATTGAGGGGATTGAGAAAGAATAATGCGCAAAATTGTGGAATGCAACTGATTGGTTTCTCCATCACGACACAGCCGCAGTTAACACTGCTTTGGTTATAACGGGGTATTTAGACCCGCAGGGATGAGCGGGCGTTTTCCATTTACTCTGTTGAACGTAGTGAGCTCGCTGAGATTTTCCTTTTTTTGTTTAAAAAAAGGTTTATTAAATGAAGGATATTTACCACTTATTACGAGATGAAGACGACTTCGCGGGGGCCACTCGCCAGCATAAGCTTCAGGTTCTTCAATGTTGCTTCGAACAGAAAAAGTTGGACAAGTGTATTGACTTCGTTGGAAAATATTTTTGAATGAACTCTAACAACGGGCTTTTTGCCCTTAATGAAAATATTTTTTTTTTTAGAAAGTTCTTTTTTTTTTTGGTAGCTCTATGCATATTAGTTTGGTGAAAATTGCACTTGACGAAGGTGGCTGGGGTTTTTTTCGCAAGATTCATCTACTTGAAACAATAAAATAAGGGGTCGTAGTTCCGTGCCCTGGAGTTTACTTTTGATTCATGAGAGTCGCGTAAATGTCTTAACAGGTGGGAAACCACCAGAACTCTACTCTTTCATATCACGTGCATGGCTTTAAAATAAAGCCAGATTTTTTTCTTGCATAACACTGGTTTTAACTTGTGCTGAATTTCACTGGAATATTTTGCTATAAGCATGTATCGTTTTTAGAGAACTGCATGATGTTAAAAAAAGAACAGAAAAAATTCCAAGGGCAGGGTCAACGGAAGATGCATCCGCTCATCTTGCTAGGGGCGTTCATTAGACGATGTGTCTATGGTAAACCAGCTGCGCATGCAGAAAGTCCCCCCACCAAACTCCGAAGTTCTATGCGATGTCCACAAAAAATAACTGACAATTTTGAAGGGATGTCGATGAGTTGAAATTTTTGCTGCTGAGTAGGAGCTTCTAGTCAAACGTAATCAAAAGGATGAAAAGTTCGGCGACTTGTTACGGTAACATATTTATAGTTTATAGCGCGAAGAGAAGCAGACGAAGACTAGAAGCAGCCAGGACGAGCACCAACTCTCAACAAAATTTTTATTGAAACGATCAACATATATAAGCGATTGCAAAAACCCCAGCAAAGAAACATCACACTGTCTAAAGAATATCAGTAAACGGATAAAGATATAAGGAAAGTGGGGAAGCCATAAAAACTTGTTTTCCCAACAGACAGATAGTCTAGAGAAGGCTGGCTATCCTGCTCATATGTTATCTCTAACCCGTGAGACGCTTTCAAAATGGGCAAAGAAGAGCGCTGCTACAAATAAACAAAAAGAGGAACAAGAACGAAAAAAAAAGGTTTACCGTGGTGCCGTACGGGTGCAGGATGTCATACGGTTTAAGGAATGAGGCCAGTAGATATGACGTCAATACCGTTTTCTTCGCCTCCCCCCCACCCCTTCCCGGGAAGTTGTCAATGACGTGTTCTATCACAAAAAGGAAACTTGAGCATGGGGGTGGGAGAAGAAAATATGACTGCTGCGTTAGGCATATGTGCTCTTTTGTACCTTGAAGCACTGGTATTGTTTACCAAATTCCACTCAAGTGCGGAACGGCTTACATTGGACACAGCCGCAGGTGCCTCATTATCAGGCTAAAAGAACATAAACAATCAATTAACAACCCTAATGCGTCACATGTAGCGTCGCATTGTTTTAATTGCGGTTTTACACCTTTGTCTGTGGACACAAAACTTCTTTCAAGACACAAATGTCGTACTACACGCGAAATAATTGAGACATTTTACATTAAGATATTAGGAGAGACTTGCGTTAGCCAGACATCAATATACGTCCATCACTGTTAGACAGCGAATTTGAATATATTCTCAGAACGTGCGTCCATCCCAAGTGGTGCCTTTTCTTGTTTAGTTTTTATGGCTTCCCCACTTTCTGATATGTTTATCTGTTTACTGATATTCTTGAGACCGTGTGATGTTTCTTCGCTTAGATTTTTGCAATCACTTACATATGTTGATCGTTTCAATAAAGGTTTAGTTGAGAGTCAGCGCTGTCGGCTTCTAGTCTTCGTCTGTGTCCCTTCGCGCTATAAACTCTAAATATGTCAAACATAATCGCCGCTATATAATGCATCACTGGCTTTGACCTTGAACAGAGAAAGACGGAACACAGTTTTACTTATGCAATGATTGGAATATTCGGCATTCACCACTAACAACTTTGAACGATTAACGAAGAGCAAAGAAAAGCAAAATGCCGCCCGTGCCTCCGCCAATGTGTACACTTTTCTCCGTGTTAAGCGCCAAAGACGCATGCCTTTCATTATCTCATTCGCGTGCCATGATTTTGTGATCACGCAAGGGCGGACAGTACTGTTTGTAACGTTTAAAATTCAGAGAATTGCTGAAGAACTATCAAAATATTACACCGACGGCCGAACAGGCTAATAGAGCTATGCGCCCTGTATTTGGCACACAAATTGTCATGCACTTCATACGCCACAAAGTCTCCGCCATTTGGTGCTGTTCGCTGGAGCACTGGTACATTTGAACGATAATGTAGCAACACCGGCTGGACGTCGATTCGCGACCCCTGGCAGTCAGGAAGGAGGATTAAGTATTGAACGTAGCGATACACCAGCAAGGAGCACAATTAGGCCACAAAGAGAAAAGAAAAGATGCACAGAGGGTAAGTATAGAGACGGTAAAATTTGTTACATAAACATGCAGGGTGGTCGGAAGTAGAAAAAAATGGCCGGAAATTCAAACGCAGCTGAATGACGAAGCTATCAGCGCGTACGCCTTGACCAAAATGCATCTACAAGATTTGGAGTAGCCGCCTGTTATTGACAATTTTGTATGGGAGGGGCGCAATAGAACGACTGGGTCAATCAGAGGCGTAGGCATGCTAATTGGGTTACCTATGAAGTGGCAAAGGACAAAAGTGACATGTGAGGAGCATTTATAGGAAGGCAAAAAGACGTGGCTTGGAGAAGCCCACTTATGGACAGGTAGTGATAGCAGAGATAAAAATAAGGAATTGATTGATTGCATTAGAAACGATATTAAAGAGTTCAAAAAATCCTGCCAGGTGATACTAGTAGGATAGATGAATGCGCACATGGAGGATTTAGACGGATGTACTGATTACAACGGTTCTCTAGTGCTGGATCTGTGCGATGAACGGAACATTTTAGTAGTTAAGAGGGAGAATAAATATCATGGAGATGGTAATGTGGAAATTGTGAAAACAAGCAGTCATGCGTCGACTACGCCTTGGACTCAGAAACGGTCTACGAACGACTAGACCGCATGATGACAGATGAACATGAAAAAAATAGCCTGGGTAGCATCATAAACGGTTAACTTTAAAATTTGGGAGCGATACTAACGCAAAACACGAACCAATAGCATCAGGATTTTAAAAAAAAATTGATGCAAAGCAAATAACAGATATCGCAAAAAGATAGAGAAGGAAATGCAGGAGTTTCCTACAACAGTTAAAGAATGTAAGGAACTGGTAGACGTTATGCAGCAGGAGAAAAGACAGACACGTCAAAATATTGTTGGATTGGAAAGAGGGAACCACGTCAGTGGTGGAACAAGGAAATAAAGCAAGATGTAGAAGATTGTAAGCAGGCGTCTAGGGATAATCGAGAAGCGAAAAAGTTGGGATCACACGAAGAGGTGCTCCTTAGGTGGAACAAACACAGAGAAAAGAAAAGGGTGGCGAGTGAACTCGTGCAAGAGAAAATTAAATGCACAAGTGAGCGTTGGATGCATAACATTCGCAAAAGAGACAAAGGCGCAGCAAGAAGATTCTGAAACCATGTAAGAGCACTCGGCGCTCCAACTAAAAGTTCGCAAACGGCTATAAGAGATGAAGACCGTAACATCTCCGAAACCCGCCGTGGTTGCTCAGTGGCTATGGTGTTGGGCTGCTGAGCACGAGGTCGCGGGATCGAATCCCGGCCATGGCGGCCGCATTTCGTTGGGGGCTAAATGCGAAAACACCCGTGTACTTAGATTTAGGTGCACGTTAAAGAACCCCAGGTGGTCGAAATTTCCGGAGTCCTCCACTACGGCGTGTCTCATAATCAGAAAGTGGTTTTGGCACGTAAAACCCCATAATTTAATAACATCTCCGAAGGGAGATGATGCGCTGCGGAACATCAGATACGGTATTAGGAATAACTTCGGCACAAAAGAAATCGTAGTTCACGCCAAAACAGATCCAAGAACAACAGAGAAGCCTTAAAGATTGAAATTTAGCATCAAAAGCTTTTACTGGAAAAATGCAGAAGAAAATGGTCCTAATACCACGGCCGCAAGACCTGATGAAATTCAAGTATAGCTGATTAAAAACTTCGGTCCAAAGAGCCGGGTGCTACTGACTGATGCCACAGAGAAAGTGATTAGAACGAAGGAAATTCCGGTCGAATGGCATGAAAGCAAGATGAACCTCATTTACAAAGGCAAGGGTGATAATGATAAAAGGAGCTTGTACAGGCCAGTTACAGTAAAAAATAAATTATGGGGTTTTCCGTGCCAAAACCACTTTCTGATTATGAGGCACGCCGTAGTGAAGGACTCCGGAAGTTTCGAACACCTGGGGTTCTTTAACGTGCACCTAAATCTAAGTACACGGGTGTTTTCGCAGTTCGCCCCCATCGAAATGCGGCCGCTGTGGCCGGGATTCGATCGCGCGACCTCGTGCTCAGCAGCCTAACACCATAGCCACTGAGCAACCACGGCGGGTAGTTACAGCAACGTCGGTGATATATAGAATGGCGACGCAAGCCATAAAATTAGAACATAAAAATTATGTACTGGGTGAACTACAGAATGGGTTCTGATAAGGCAGACGCTTAGATGGTAATATGTTTGCACTAATTCAGTACATGGAGATTTCAGTAGCTCAGAATAGACCTTTATGGATAGCATATTTATATATTAAAGGAGCCCACTAAACGTACACAGGGAATCGTTATGGGATATTTTCAAGCACGAAGACATACGTGACTATTTCGTGGAGCTGCTGAAGGAGATATAAAGAAACAACAGAGTGCAAATTTTATGGGAAGGCGAAAATGTAATGAAGTGCTGAAAATTAACTAAAGACTGAAACAGGGATGACGTCTGTCTTCATTGTTGTTCACGGTATATGTTAAGGGCATAGAAAGACGCCAGGAAAACAGTGAATTAGGGTTTTATTTATAATACATGCGTAATGGACAAATGGTGCAACAGAAGGTCCCCGGACTGATGTATGTGGACGACATAGTGCTACTAGGGGACAATGAAAGATATTTACAGACACTTGCGAATATCTGTGGCAACGCAGCGACAAATCTAGGCCTTAAGTTTAGCACAGTGAAATCGGGAATGATGATTTTTAACGAAGAGAAGAGTAATTACGTGGTGTCGATTCAACAGCAAGTCATACCCACAGTCAAGCAATATAAATACCAAGATGTATACATATACGAAGCAAAGACTTACTCAAGCATCCACCAAGATAATCTGAAAATAAAGGGGAAGCGGAATGCAGTAATAATGAAACTAGAGCACTTTGGGGCCACAAGAGATATCAGGCGGTGCGTAGAATCTGGAAAGGAGTCATTGTGCCTGCGCTGACGCTCGCAAATGCCATTCAGTACTTCAAATGTGTTATCTTGTCGTGGTTGGAAGTTAACCAAAGATCAGTAGGCCGGTTGGCTTTGGGAGTAGACGGTAGAACCACAAATGAGGCAGTGCACGGTGACGTGGGTTGGGACTCTTTTGAAGTCAGAAAAGCGCAGAGTAAAATTACTTTTAAAGAAAGGCTCAAGGATATGTATAAAAATAAGTGGGTGGATAAAGTGCAGCAGTAACTGTATTTGAGAAGCGTGGACACAGAATGGAGGAAGATATCAAGAAAGTTGGCAACCAAGTACAAGGTAATTGAAACTGTATATAGACAACCAGGAGTCATGAGAAAGAAAGTGAGAGAAACAGAGACAGCGAATTGGATACAAAGAATGCAAACAAAAACGGCCATGGAGATTTATAAGAATGGGAAGAAATTAGAAGGAAAAATCTGTACGATAGCAAAGAGTACAGTGCCTTGCCATCTGAGGCTCGAGCTGGTTTCCTAAGGACATACCGGATCAAATAGTCGCAACAAGATGAGGCATATGTATGCTGTAGCGAAAATCCGGAGACCACTCGGCACATCCTAATGGAATGCGAAGGGATTCACCCAGTGAGACCCGTAGGTAGGCCACACCTCGCAGAAGTGCTTGGATTTAAAGCGGACGGAAGCATCAACCAGTCAGCAGTCGAGATAAGCAGGAGACGTTTAGACTATTGATGAAAAAAAAAAGCACGGAAGAGATTGATACGACCAGATCCGCTACAGGCACAGGTAGCGGTACAAGGTAGCCAGATATAGAAGTATTGAGGAAGCGAAAAGATTAAAAAGACGTGTACAAAATGCTAGAATGACAAGCTTGTATATCCTACTTGAGTAACTCAAGTAGGTTAGGTGACTATTTGTCACCACCCCGTTTCAAAGCGGATGCCAATAAGTCTTCATCATCATCATAACCTGGTTTAGAGTCGTTTAGGGTATTGTTAAAAAAAAGGTAGGGAAAATATTCATGTGAATGGAGTTGTCACATGTGAAGCTAACTGTGCAATGTAGAGATAAATGTTTTAATTAGGAGAAAAAGGAGAGATCGCCAAAATGTTAGACTGCGAGGGATGTAGTAAAACTTGATTAGATCAAGCCGGCCTAGTGATTGTTTGCCGTCGCCCCGTTTCAAACCGGATGCCAATAAAATTATCATCATTAACATCACTATCACGTTATACCTATAGTTCGGGAACAAATTCAAACCACAGCCCTTGGTAAAATTGACACGCTCTTTCCTTCTTCATTTTTCGCTTCCTTTTCGCTGCTCACTTGCTATAAAAATAGGAAAGCACGTACAGGCCTCACCGTAGTAAAACAGTCAAAGGCACCCATTTTAGAAAATAAGTGCGAAACTGTTTTTCTACATTGAATCCATGACGCAATACTGCGCTAAGCCAGAGGCGTGATGCAGTCCTACGCCTGATGAATGAACGAGCAGTTGTTTGTTCCTTCCAGCCACAGGTGATAGGAAAGCGACGTCATCGGCCACCGCCTGCACAGCACGCACTCGCTCGTGACGCGCACTGCGCGCAGTTCACGGGCATCAGCGCGTATGGACGCCTTGTGCTGCGCTGCATGAATGAGAGGGCGGCGGGGCCGCATTCAGCCGTTCATTTTCTGCGTGGAGGAGGCGCCCGCATTAGCGGCGCGAGTTCGTGCCTGGGGCACCATAACAGCCGCGCGAATCGTTCGTCCAGAGAGCGGAGCGCGACGTGTGCACGAAACAGCTTCCCCGCGCGCGCGAACGGCGACCCGACCGAAACGAGAAATACGGCAGGCAACGCACGCCGGATACCCGCCAGGCTTCGTCAGCAGTTCGTCTCCGTGGGCGTCCGAGCCGTGTGGGCCATCGTGACATTCCGGATGCGGCGACCTTGCACGCTGCCTCCCCGCTCGGCCGTATACGCCGACTCCATCCGCTATGCTCTGCCAATAAAGCACCCAGGCACAAAGGGAGCGCGGGCGCGCACTGCAGGCCTGATCGTGACAGGCGATGCGGCTGGGCGGCCTCGCTCACTGCTGTGATTAATACTGTTTGCTCTCCTGCCGACTTGCGATCCGGTTTCCTTTTTTGTCTCAGTGTTTGCCTCGGCAAAAGACGAGAAACAAGAAATGTTTCATTTAATCGCTGAGGCGCGCAGGTTGGCTCGCTGTGGGCGAGCTTCTACATCTTGTTTCTTTTATTGCTTCTTTATCTGCCTCGCGCTGCTTCTCGAGATATGGAAAAGGCTGCGGAACATCGTAATCCGCGGCAGCCAGTCAGCGAAAAGTCATCGACGGTGTGCCCCTGTTGACATATTATAAAGTCGCAGCCGTAAGGTTATCGGCAGTCTGGTAACCCCAAGGCACGCCGCCACGGGTCAGTGGAGGGTCAAAGCGGCTAAGTTATTGAGAAGCTACGGCAGCTACAACGTCGACTGTTTTATCCGGCCTTTGGCAGACGGACAGCTCTAGAGTGAGATCGGCGCCGTATCATCTGCTCGGGAATTCGTGGTAGAATCTAGGTCACAGGTCTCTCGACTGAAGCATTGGGCGTTGCCAGTCCGTCCCTCTCTATGGGGCAGCTCTTTAAGGAGAGCGAAAGCTGCCCCCTCTCGTTCGGTGGGCGACGGGTGGGAGAGCGTGCGTCACTTTCACTCGCCATGCCGCGTTGGCACTCTCGGGCCCACAACCGTGAACACGCTCTTGAAACATGGCATGCGGCCACTCGGCAGTGTATATAGCGGGGCGATATTTTTGGGCGTCCCGATTGTCGCTATTTTGCTTTCGCTTGAGTCATCACGTGCGTGCGCTCCATTTTGTTTCTTGTTTCTTATCATGCATTCTTCGGTACATAACCGTAGTATGTGGAATGCAAGAATGATACTTGCATTCCAGCAGTGTGAAAGCACGTGTTGTCTGTGTCACGTTCTTCTGCGCAGTTAAAAGTACGTAACTGACACAAGGGGCTATCACACCGACGCTGCTTGCCGAATGACAGCTTATTAGAGGAGATACAACGTGTCGTAAAAGATTAAAAGATATCAAAAAGTAAATAAAGTAAGCAAAATGAAAGAAAATGAACTGCGGGTGGGGAGCAGGTTGGTAGCACAAAGCGACGCACGTCGATTTAAAGCAAAGTTGCTGGCCATTTCTTCTTCATTTTTTTTCTACATGAGAAATATAAGTCATCATCATCATCATGATCATCATCATCAGCCTGTTTTATGTCCACTGCAGGACGAAGGCGATCTCGAATTACCCCTGTCCTGTATTCGCCGCATAATGAACTCTTAGTTGACTCGTGTCCTGTCGTTTCGTCTCTATCGCGTTCCCCGGCGCCGTTAAATGCTGTCGTGAAAAGTTAACCAAATAGTAGTTGGTGTTTACAACAGGCGCGAACATTGTCTTGGTATTAACAAAATTTTTTAATGATTTAGGCACCTTTTGTCTGCAAAAGAAAATTCGACGACAGGAACAGGAATCACACGCTTGCACATAGTGTGTAAGTTCTAATAATACCACAGCTGGCCATGCGAACATTGTTACAACGTATGACAGATCATAAGTGGACTGGCCTCTATGGTCGTTTATTAGTCTATTGTGGTCTGTGTTGCGCATGGGCGGGCAGTGTCAATTCTCTCCGTCCCATTTTTCTCACTTGACTTTCATTTATCCTCCCATACCTTTGGTAGTGTAGTAAAGCTGACGAGCGTCCGGATGACATCACTTTGTAGGGTGCAGCTCCTAGGCGTCCGTTCCTGCGTTGAGCGTTGGCATCCCTCAGCGTCCGCCGTAACCGAGCGGACGAGCATAGCGAAAGATGAAAGAGCGAACGCGGAGCGCAGCGGGTGATGAAAGACGGCTATAGCGAAGAGAGCGTGAGGAGGAAAGCGGAGCAGGAGGATATGGCGAAAGCGTGAGAAGAAAAGCATACTGTCGCGAAAGAGGTGCTCTGAGGCGACGAAGGCTACGAGATGGCGCCAGAGTTGCGCGTGTCGGACATATGGAAGCAAAGCGCTGCATGAGCGGATGTCTGTCTGCGGCGCCTGCTGTGAATCGCGTCCACGTGGCACTCACGCGCCGCCTCTCGAGATCTTCCGATTAGCGAGGCTGTCGCGCCACATATCGCTCCGTTCGGAACGTGCCGCACGAGACAGATTGCGCGCGCCAGCCAATATATGAAAAGAAAAATTGAATTATGGGGTTTGACGTGTCAGAACCACGATCTGATTATAAGGCACGCCGTAGTGGGGGACTCCGGAATAATTTGGACCCCCTGGGGTTCTTTAACGTGCACCTAAATCTAATTATACAGGTATTTTCGCATTTCTCCCCCATCGAAACGCGGCCGCCGAGGGCGGGATTCAATCCCCCGAGATCATGCTTAGCAGCCCAACATTATAGCCATAAGCAACCACAATGGGTGCAAAGATACGGCGAAATGCGAGCACGTATAGAGCTGCGCTCAAACTTCGCATTAGGAAGTATCGTAATCCTCGGTGGATCTTTGTCTCCCGCGCAGCTTGCGGCACTCGGGAACAAGCCAAGCAGGCCGCTGTCGGAGTGTTCGTTACCAACCTTACTTAACTAGCCAGTAATCCAGCAAAAAGTATCATCATGTCCATTCTTAGCTGTCCAGTTGATAATCTCTAATTTTAATACCAGCTGCTGTTACGGCCCGCGCCGTTGTACTGAAAGTAGAGACCACTGTTACGATCGGCCTGCAGGGGTACCGACCTACAAAATTTTCCCAGCCAGCCGCAGCTGCGGGGGTGGCGATATTCGGAGAAGCGACCTTGGAACCTTCCCCAGCCCGCTGCGGCGACTCACTTTGTAAGGACGACAATGCGCCTCGTCAGCAGCCTGTCGGCGCCCGCATGTCTAGACGCGGTCGGCGGACCAAGTATTGTTAGTGGATTCACGTTGCCGTCATGGTTTGTTTGGAGCGGAGGAACTCCTGGAAGATGTTTTGCTGTGCGGTCTCACGGGCCCCAGAAGCCGTCAGTCAATGGACAGACGCGGCGGCCATTGACTGCGGGGTCAACTCTGGGATCAAGAGGCGCCTGCTCGGGGCATGACCCCTAGCTGTCTACGAGAAACCCTCTCACCTCGGTGTGTTACGTGAAACCTGTGCGGAAGTGAGTATGTAAACCCTTCCCCTCAAACGCGGGTCGGCTACGATGACTTTGGACGCTCCGATTGGTCGAAGCTTGAACGGCCGTTTTCTCTTACCTAGGGATCTAGGGAGGACCGAGTGTTTTGAAGCAGCCGTTGGCTGCTATGTGTGCATTCTCTTTCAGTCATGCTAGACTGATGAACTGTAACGTTCTCCACCCTTCATGTAGATATTGTAAATAAACCCCATATTCCTCGTTCTCGATGAGAACAAGTCTCACCCTTCAACAACATCCTCAGCGTGGATGAGTTGGACGACGGCATGGGCCAGCTAGCATCTATTTCATGCCCGACCCCAATCCTTACACCCCAGCCTATGTTTAACATCACCAAATGGGGGCCAGCCGAGCTCGAGGTTGTTTCAGTTTCAGTTTATTGAGCATTCTTTTGCACACAGTGATAAATTAAAATGCAATGATCCAATATTCATATACAATGATATTGGTTACACATACGCACAAAAAAAAAAACTGAAATAAAATGAAACAGTGAAGAATATGCAAGGACAGGAATTAAAAGCTGCGGAAAGTAGCAGCTTGGCGGGATTCCTAACCCTGATATTTTAGAGCAATTTGTCAGCAAATTGTGAAATAAAATACATGTACATAGAAAATAAAATCAGTAAACAATGTAATCAACAAACAGTGAAAGAAAAATACTAACACATATAAAAATATATCCCATATTGAACAAAAACACATACATATATAAAAAACACACACACACAAACGCTGTAATGATTAAGTGCATTCAGCGGTGCTACATGGCGTTTCTAACGAAATAATCTTTCCATTCTTTCCTTATCATTCTATCAACGGTAATACCCTCGCTTTCTATGTTTGAAAAATTTGGCATAATGTATTCTAAACATTTTAAACCGTAGCCTGTTCGTGACAAATGCATATACCAGGTGTCTCTTTGCCTTATGTTATATGGTGTTTCTGGTAAGTTTCTTACTTGGTTGCTTTTATTTTTCAGACCTGCTTGTATTTAACGAAAAGGCTAAAATTGTACAGCTGTTCTATTTGAAGTACGTTAAATGTTTTGAATAAGTTAGATGTATGAGCACCATGTGGGACAGCTTCAATACGTCGGATTACCTTTTTTTTTTTGTAGCATGAGCAATTTTAATTTGTTGTTTTGCGTGACATTTTCCCAGACAAGGCTACAATAATTCAAATGTGATTGAAAAAGGGTATTAAAACTTAGTAATTTGATTTTGGATGTGACTAATTTGAAATCTTGAAAGTACACCATATGCCTTGGCAACTTTCTTGGCAACATCATGCACATGGGAATCCCAGTTTAAATCTTCACTGAAAGTAACCCCCAATAATTTAACATCTTTTGCAATCTCAATCTTCTGATAACCGAGGTGTAGGTCTAGGCTATGATAAATTCTTTTACAATATTTTGAATAGGACAGCCTTCGTTTTTGCAGAACTGATAACCAGAGAATTCGCCCCAATCGAATGTAGCAACTTTTTTGGCGTGTATTGAACTAATACTTCGAGATGAGATATATCATCGTATTGAAAAACAAGCTTGTATCGTCGGCGTAAACTGAAAATCGGGACTAACTCGTATATATATATATATATATATATATATACACCCAATATCAGCATGTTTTCTTTAAACCCATTTAGAATTCTTTCTTTTTTGAGCTAATAAGGCGTGTTCAGTTGATAAGCGTTGTCGTAAACCAAATTGTTCGGTCGCGAGCAAAGCTCACGGCGAGAAGTTCTGCGGCCTTGGGTGTCATCAGGCGAGATATCTCGAACTTGATGTCGATTCCCATCGTATGGAAGACCAAGGCTCCCACCGAGCTATTTATTGTGATTGAGCCATTAAGAAAACACCCAGCAATCAAAGTGACGCTTTAAACCAGACGTAGATTTATTGGTGCAACCAGGCAATTATGAGATGGAGCAGGTTAAGACGATTATGGCGAAACAGACTGCCCCAAGAAAACATATGCCTGTGCTTTTAGAGAGCGAGGGACATTTTAAGAGGAGCAATAACTATAAGCATGAAAAGAAGAAGAATAGTTACGAGGTATACACCGGTGCGTGAAGTGTTTGAAGAGCATAATGATCGCCAAATCTTGCTAATCTGAAGAGATGATACCCGCTCCATTGGGAGTAGCGTATCAGTTGCCGTAGATGCGAGCTCAGCGCTAGGGTTCGAATCTCAATAACTGAGTGCGAAAACTTCGGGCTTTGTTATTATTCATTGTGCTGCTATAGCATTACAGTTTGGGTTACGGTCGCGTGAACAGAAGCAGCGGGCTTCTTCCACGCGGACAGGCATAATTTACGAGGCTTTGCCGTACACCTACGCTTCTTAAGAGTCATTTCGAAGCGGTACAAGTAAGTTCCTTCAGCGTTGGCGACGCGAGTGTAACAAGAATCTCTATGCAGCATCATTAATCAAGACAGCCTCCAAAGGAGGGGCCGGGGAATGCTCGCTTAGAGGCCCCGTTCCTTCTCTTCATTATTTTTTGCTGTGTGGATAAGCAGGCTAATGAAATGGCTCGTCTCACATTTCATCGCCCACTTAGAACTAAGCGAAGGAGGCGTTAAACGTAAAGATCGCGACCCAGAGAAGTGCGCCGTGTACTTTTTGTTAAGCCTTTCTGTCTGTAATGCCCAACGTATTGTATGAGCTGCGCTGACTTTGACACCTCAAATTGTTGATTTAAGAGGAAGCTCTAGCTCGAGGATTCCTATCCAAATACGAAGGAACGGAGAAATTGTTTTTCTCGTCAATTACGGTACTGAATTCGGTCAGGTTTGCTGGATTTAAACGAAAATGTTAGTCTATAGTGGTCGTAGGACGGGGACTTCTTATTTAGGCAGTCATTTTTTTTTACAAAATTCAAGTATTAAGTTTACAGCTCTGTAACTCATCACTCAGGAATAGAAAGCGACATCACAATTCTGGAAACTGCAGCTAATGATAAATCTAAGGCGGACAATATTGTTGCATTATACGCAGCTATGATACATAGCACTAATTAGGGAGCAGAACTTTTGCACTACATTTGTAAACTTTGAATCAGTTTCAGTTAAGCTATAGCTTTATATACCAAATTTGTTTGCTTAAGAGACTCTAACAGATGGCGTTGACAGAGTTGCGATATCTTTTTTTTTTTTTTTTGGGTGCAGGGTTGCAGGTTTGTAAAGTTCGCGCGTCAACTTTTTTAAAAATTACCGATTTTCGGAAATTCCCTTGAAAATTTCTAGGGGTTAAATTAAAATTCTGCTTCCTAATCTCACTAGCATTGAACTGTCTGTCTGAAATGCAACATATTTCGTTCAAGTCGATCCAGCAGTAGTATCATCAAAGCATTTCTCAATTTTACATGTATTTGAATAAGGAACTCAATGTTGGCCACGAGCTAAAGTGTCCTCTTGAGGACGGGAAGCTGAACGCAATGTCAGTAGTTGCATTTTTTATACGCTACGCTGGAGTGAAATTTCATCTGTGGATAGTTGAACAATCTAACTACTAATGAATTAATTACCATACTAATTAGTGTGCAACTCAAATAACGTTTCAGCGTTCTCGTTTTACAAATGTACCCTCCATGACCAGAAAGAGTGCGAACAAATTGCTTCGGTTTTCCTTGATGTGAAACTGTGTTTGGACATTACATGGTTTAATTTCATAAGGAGCATCAGTTCAATTAGCACATTCATTTTTTAAATTTTATTTACACGAGTAAACGAGATAATGACGCTTGCAACTATGACGACTGGAACGGACGCCTGCAACTTGCTGTACTTCTTTTGACATGAAATAAATAAATGTCAATACTACGAATAAAGGCTTATGTAGCTGTGCGTCCTACAGGCTACCATGGAGCCGCACGAAAATTAGAGAAAATCGGGCAAAAGGTAAAAGGTAAAAAGGTGCCACGCCTTATACGAAGAGAGACATCGTTCAGGTTGAACGCGAAGGAGCGATATATATACACAGGTAAACTATGTGTTTGCTCTGTGCAAGCCATCAAATGCTCGAGTATAGCATGCAGGATTTGTTGGCTATGTATATATATATAAACACATAGTTTACCTGTACATATTTTTCGATTTCATGATTTCATGGTTTGAGGAAGTCGTTAAGTAGTAATAGTGGCCACGTGTGTGCAGCAACTGTTTCCTATTTATACAGGTTGTCCCACATAACTTGAGCCAAAGTTTTAAACGCATGAAATGAAAGGCACTGAGGACGAAATGAAAGGCACTGAGGACGCGAGTTGAACCGAATGCATAATTTTGGCACGGGCCTAGAATTACTGTCTATTTTTTTATTTTCCCCTTAACTAACGGATTAGTTAAGTTTAATTAATCAACTTTTTAAGTATTGGCTGCAGACCCCAAGTGTGAAACGCAATGTTGTAGAGCACTTTGAGAAACCTGTCAATAAATTGTTTCCAACACGATATATCTCACGTGGTCCTTTCTTCCGCGTTCCAAAGAAAGCCCACGAAATACGAAAAAATACCACGTGACGGGACGCTTGCGCACTGTTATTGTGCTGCTCTCAAGCGTGCGATAGATGAACAAGGTCGGCTGCAGCAAGACTGGCCCGCGACAGGGCGTTATGCCTGGTGTAGGTATCTGGGCATGCGGCTCTTATCGCATGACGGTGCAAATGCATGGTGCTGACCGAGCGTCGCAGAAGCGATAAAGCGCCTAAGGCTACGAAAAAGAAAAGACGAAAGCAGCATTTTAATTCTGCATGAAAAAAGGAAAGGGTGAAGCGCGTGGGAACGATGGAAGGCGATGACGGCTGCTGCAATTTTGCCTTTGCACACAAATGACGTTGTAGTAGTCTTCGAATTGAACGATGATGCTACATTAAACCTTAGAGCTCGAATAACAGCGGATAAATCACACGGAGACAAAACTAACGAATGGTAAAGAAAAAAAAAAAAAAAAAACCTTGGCTATATTCAAGGAAGGTTACGCATGTCTTCTTCAGACGATGACTCTTTTCGCACTGGCTCTCCTTCTCACACTTACTGTCTACCAGACGTTCTTTTTTGATCTCGCACCCTGCACGTGCGCATTGCTTCGTGGTCGTAGTATCGGGTGGCCGCATCTGGCTTCACACTTGTGCACCGTGACCGGCGCGTCAATCCCTGAGAGAGTGCGCCCCCAGGCTGTTCCAGTTTACCGGATGTAGATTATTCCTTATGGACCTCGTTTGAACCAATCCCAGTGAACTGCACTATATCCAGTGCTCCTCAGGCGCCCGTATTCCTGCGTGTTTTCCACAGCAGCGCTATTTGGCTGTGACCAATGTTGAGCAGCAGATATTGCTTACTGCAATGAGGAAAGAGCGGTTATGGTTTTGGCTCTAGGTGAGTCAAGTAGACATAGAAAGCGCGCAGTTGAGCTATTTCAACGCTGGCATCCAGGTACGCGTCCGAGATCGATGACGATCGTGCGTGCATATGAAACGCTGAGACAGACTATGACTTTTACGAAGAAGCGACATAAATCTTCAATCCGGGCGAGGAAGTGGAGACAGTTATTCTGTCAAAGTTTTCTTCAGACCCGCATGCAAGTGTTTGTAGTGTGGGTGCTCAAGCTGGTGTGTCAAAGTCTTCAGTGTGGAGAGTACTCAAGAAGAGGCAACTTCCTCCGTACCACGTGCAGCTGTACCAGAGGTTGGAGCCCCGCGATTTCCAAAATCGAAACAATTTTGCAAACTGGATTATAATTAAGAAGGAAGAGGACCCAGGCTTTGTCAATAAAATACTGGGGACCAATGAAGCTACCTTCTCACGTAATGCCCAAGTGAACATCCACGACGCTCACTATGGGAGCGACGAAAACCCTCACTGGGTTTTGAAGACACATTACCAATATCAGTGGTCGGTTAATGTGGGGTGTGGAATTTACAGCGACACTATCACTGGCCCCGTGGTTTTTGATAACACGCTTATACAGGCGAAAGATACGTTAACGACATCCTTGATGGGGCGCTCGAGAATTTTCTTTGCGAAGTTCCATTGGCTAGGATCAAGGATATTTGGTATCAGCATGATGGTGCTCCCGCGCACGGCAGCAGCAAAGCTTGCAGATGGCTGCATGAAGTATTCCCGCAGCAGTGGATCGGGCGGCATGGGCCCATTGCTTGGCCGGCATGGTCGCCAGATTTAACTCCCCTTGATTTCTTTCTCTGGAGCTACGTCAATGATCAAGTATACCGGACACCAACCACAACATCGGGGAACCTAAAAGTAAAAAATAAGGCAAGTCTGCAACTTCATCCTGATACCATGATCAAGAACGCCTCGGAAAATGTGCCTACACTCTACACTCTAAAAACAGTTGCACCCTTTGGGGTGTATATTTGCCACACAACGATAATAGTCATCTGTCTTGTCCGCATTTCCCTTCTTTAACGCGGCGAGCTCGGTACTTTCCAGTAACGAACGGCATGCGCGTTATCAGCATGACAGAGCATTCTCGACAGGAAAGTAACAAGCGCAGCGTTTTAAAGAATGAAAACGCGAACAAGACAGATGACGATTATCGTTGTGTGGCAAATATACACCCCAAAGGGTGCAATTTATTTTTAGAGCGTATGAGATGCCAAATGTGTATTGCAGCAGATGGTGTCCTCTTCGAACACGTATTATAATCAATGGGTGCTTTTTGGATTGAAGGTCGCTGGAAAATTATTCCAGCCCCTAACGCCGCCTCCCCACCCAACCCCATTACACTCCGTCGGCAGGCTGCCAGCTCTTGCCCATTTCAAGGATAAAAAAATAAAGCTATGTTCTTGATCTCTTTCGTCTCCTTAGACGCTTTATCGCTTCGGCACCGCTCTGCCAGCAGCACGCATTTGCGCCGTCATGCGATAAAAGTCGCATGCCCAGATACCTACACCGAGACTGGCCCCCTGTCGCCCCCACGAGACTGGCCCTCTGTCGCCCCCACGAGACTGGCGCCATGTCGCGGGCCGATCTCGCTGCAGCCGACCTTGTTCATTCATCGCACGCATGAGAGCAGCACAGTAACAGTGCGCAATCGCCCCGTCACGTGGTATTTTTTTCATATTTCGCGGGCTTTCTTTGGAACGCAGGAGAAAGGACTACGTGAAATGTATCGTGTGGGAAACAATTTATTGAGAGGTTTCTTAAGGTGCTCTACAACTTTGCCTATCACACTTGGGGTCTGCAGCCAATACTTCAAACGTTGATTAATTAAACATAACAAATCCGTTCGTTAAGGGAACATAAAAAAAATAGCCTGAGTAACTCTAGGCCAGTGCCAACATTATGCATTCAGTTCAACTCGCGTCAGGAGTGCCTTTCATTTTCAAAACTTTGGCTCAAGTTATGTGGGACAACCTGTATATTACGGACAAGTTGCTGAACCAGAAAATAGAATTGTGGAAATATTCTCATAAATATAGTTGCGGAAAATTCTGAGTTGCGCCGTAGAATATAAAAAGTGCTAAAATGTGATTTATTTCACACAAGAAACTAGAGACGTAAATATGACGTGTTACATTAAATCAACAGTCGAATTTCTTTTACAGCTAAGCTGTTAATATGACTAGAAGCTGTAGAAAATGCCCACTCCAAATGCCGACGAAAATGCATTGAAGTGACTGCTAGAGCTAGCTCAATCAAATTAGGAGGAAATGTTCGGCATGTTAAGGTTAGAAACGTGTGGGGTATACAGCTGTATGCTTAGCTCCATTTCAGGACAAAATTCATTTGGGCTACATGGTGCATACTTGAATTAGGAAGGAACAGCGCCAACTAAGACGATCACAAGTGGGGAGAACGACACAGGACAGCTGCATTGTATAGTACACTGCCGAAGTTCTGTAGGTTGCGTTTTGGAGCCCTGAACAACGCGTCGTTTCAGCACCATAGGGTGCAAAATGATGAAAACAGCGTAGGGATAAAGTGTGTCTTCGGAAAAATATACTGAAAAAATTTCAAAGTTGGGATGGCTTTAGGGGTGCCGTAAGATATGATTCAGCTTGTGCTAACTGGGGTCCGTCTCTCAACTCGCCGGAGACTGATACGTTTGCCGTTTGCGAGCTACTAGCCGTATCGAAATTCTTTACAACGAACTGTGCATTGGGAGGAAAAAGCAAGTCAAGTACAAGTTTGTAAGCGAGAAAGGGCTTCTATATGTAATTTCCAAACTGCCATCAGAACCTTTCAAGCACTGCTTCGGTCAGTGCACCATATATACTTTAGAATTTCTGATGCAAGCAAATGAATCAACAGTTTTGCTTAACCCTTTGCGCGCGTATACATCAGACCCACCATGCATAAGAAATGGGTCAATCGCTGAAAGTGTGCAAGTTCAGAAGTGTTAATTTAAGAGATCTAATTGCAAGCTGTCGCACGTTCAGCGCCGGTGGCAGCGACGCCACAGATGTGGCTTGGCACGACGAGTGGAGGCGTTGAGGGAGGTGCACGAGGGCTGAGATTAAGCGTGGCGGGAACTGAAAACGCCCTTTTGCCGAGAAAACGTTCTGATGGTGTAGAAAGGAAATGCCGGGCACCGCGGGCTCTTTGGGACTAACTCTGCTTCGTCGGAATTTGGGTGGTGATGATTCTGCAAAGTTGCACGAGTTTCCCAGTTTTTTTTCCTTGTTCGCTTAGGGTTTCGTAACTAGGCGCTTAAAATTAGCCGTGAATTTCTGATATGATAGCACTGGAAAACCACGTCTGCTATATTCGAAGCAGAAAGACGAAACAAACAAATGAAAAAGCAAACAAACTTCTTAATGCTGATAAGATCATGTGAATGGAACTTCATAGTTTGATCACCTAGTTACTAATATTTGCTAAAGAGGCGGAGAGAGGAAACAGCGTCTTGCTGTTGAGTTTTGAGTTTTCTTTCTTTAGTATACGCACTGACCTGGTAGTTCCTTTCACGCCAACCGCACGTGACCTGCCGCAGGTACGATCCCGTTCACGGCGGTCGCGTTCCGATGCGCGAGATGATTCGGTTGCACTTTAAAGAACATCACGAATTACATAGTCGTCCGTGCATTCATTTCAAAGGGCTCAAACAATCCTGATTTGAAGTGACTTCAAAGCTCACGATATCACTCGTGGAAGTAGCCGCCCTCGTTGTAAAGGCAGATTCTGGAAAAGACTATACAGACATGTGGCCATGTAGTGCGGAATGACTGTTTTGCAACATTTTTTAGGAAGTTTCAATTACACCAGTTGTTTTCATCGAACTAAAGGCTCCCCCGACTTACGTGTGGTATGAGTTGGAACACAGATTGCGAAACTCGCAGTAGTGACCACAACCGAATTCTCACGGCGCATCCTCAAATGCACCCGGCAAGAGCTACTAGAGTCGCTAAACTTACAAATTGCGAACATTTTTTGTATATAATATAAACGACTTCGAGACATTTCCGTCGCCTGTACCCAGCAGTTGCTCCCGGGGTAGCAATACAGAGCAGTTCTGGAAGGCCATTGTCGACGCAGACTATAAACTTCCGGGAACAGTAAGACGGAGAACAGAGCGTCGATTCTGTTCTTCCGAAAGGCTCGAACATTATAAAGGAAGTCAAACAACAAACGAAACATTTAACCGGGAGATGCAACAGTTGAGTCAGCAGCAGTAGCGTGAGTTCTGTACGTCAATAATCCCATTCATACCCTTGCCAAAAATATGGAGGATAGCGAATGCCCTTGGCCCATCCAGTATCTCAAGCTGTCTCAATGCAGTCCTTTTAAAAGCCTTGCCACAGCTATTGGCTCATTTGTACAAAAAATTGCAAGCGCGTTTTCTGCAGCATTAACAACTTTTGATCTGCCTCAGTTCAATATCACTCTATCTCGTTGGTGCAGCAAGAGATTGGTGATGCTTGCAATTTGCCCCATGCCTAGTTAGACATTTAATCTTCTTTAGAAGAACTGTAATATGCGTTTTCGAAGACACGTCAAAGAAGAGCGACTGGCCCAGACCCCATCTCACACTGCCCCTCGAAAAACCTTGACCCTATAGGGAATTTCACTCATCTAAATATCTTCAACAGGATGTTGGAGGAAGCCCGTCTTGCTAACGTGATTGCTAACGTGATTCCTTTCCTAAAATCCGGCAAAACGCCCATATCACTTGACTCCTTCCGACCTGCCAGCCTAAACAGCTGCGTTTCTAATGTAACGAAAAAATTATTGATATTAGACTGCAGGGGAGGATAGACTCCAGAAACTGTATAGCAGATCAAATGGCTGGTTTAAAAAAAACGTAGGTGCCCACCGGACAGCATCCTAAATTGGTAACATGTGTTGATCATGAGACGAGCTGTGGGAACATTTCTGGTGCTGTATTGATTGATGTTAAGAAAGACCTGATATATATATATATATATATATATATATATATATATATATATATATATATATATATATATATATATATATATATATATATATATATATATATATATATATATTGCTGAAAAGTATGACAACACGTGAAAAGCCTGATAATACGTCAGTCATTTATTTTTATATTTAACAAGCGAATCTGTCAGTCACACATGGTGAACTTGGGGGCCTGAAATGCTTTTTTAATTTGCATTTATTTCTTGCAATTATGTCAAATCTCAAGAAGATGCAGGGACAAAAGGCAATGAGTGCCTTGCAGAGGTGCGAGATCCCGCCCTGTAGCAGCATTAGAGCGTGGATAAAAAATGCATGTTTGCTACACACAATTTTAATAATTGCAATAAAATTGTGCTTGGTGTTTAAATCTACGGCATAAGTGTATCGCTCATTAAGGTAATAATATTGTAGAGGTTAAACACAACGAAGTACAATCTGCTTAAATGACTAGCAATATTCGCAAGAAAAAAGGACAGTAGATGTGTGCGACCTCGGAGAATTACAACCCAATTTCCAGTGAAACTGTTTCTTTTGAACAGTTGCAGTAAAAGTTGCAGTTTCCTGTAAAAATATCGCATACTTTAAAGAGTTGCCCGCGTTTGAATGTTCCGTTTGAAGCCTTGCCAGCACGTAACGATTTAGAGCACTTGTTGGGAATTTTTAAAAAGTCTGTAATTCATCAACACACATGCTGCTTCACCATAACATTTGTCATGGTGTCCTCCCCCTCCCCTCCCCCCAACCCATCTCAAGCTCCGCTAGATTTGATATTGGTTGAGTTCACAGTTCTTTCAGAGCAGGGGGATAAATTCTGCTTTGTTCGTAAAACATACTTATAATGATCCGGATCACTTGGATGCATAATTTACTGTAAATGTCATAATTAGTCTCCCCGCCCTTTTAAGTTTACCTACATATTGCCCATAACGCGCCCTTTATTTTGGCCAATACAAACAAAGTGTCGTGTTCAGTTCGCCGAGGACATCACTGAATCTAAGTCGGAAAGTGTTATGATGCCTGAAAATAGGGAAAGAAAAACGACGGCTCAGTAATTATTTGAAATGCTTCTAACCGGACTAGGAACGTAAACATTTTGTCACACATTGCATTTACCATGACTGCCCCTCCTCTTTCCACAAACTAGAAGCCTGTTACCTATATCTATGACGAGACAGTAGGAAGCATAGCCGATAGCTGCCATACCACACACTCAAACACTTGAATGAGAGAATATTCACAAAGATTGTTTGATTCAACCACATTTAACATCGCACAGAGATCTTCCATAGCGTACCACCAATTTTCGCCAAATTTGGCCTTGGTGGCTTTTAGAGTTCTGCCAGGGCATCACGCTCAATTCTTTCCCGCCCGTTAGGCACGCTAATATATAACGCTCTAGAGTGCTTGCATACGTTATGTATGGCGAAAGCCCCCATTATCCATCTACTGTGAACATTGTGTTTAGTCACCAAACATATCGAAGCTGCCTCCTTTAGAACACCAGGTGAAGCGAATATACGGCGCATAAAAAAGTTAAGAAAAAGAGGGCTCGGTAATTATTCGTAACGCTTCTCAATGAGCCAGAAAAGTTAAAACTACTCGACTCATTGCACTTAAGATACTGCATATTCCTCAAAGCATATGATATCTGAAACGCAGAGTTCTCTTGGGGCATTAGGAAACCTAGCTAATAAGAGCAGCGTGATACTTTCGAATACTTGCTTACAATTTTTTTAGAGCTTGACGTATTGTTCCCCCTATGTTCGCAAAATTTGACCTCAGTTGTAGTTGTAGTGATGCCAGTGCAGCCGTGTAAGTTTCACACCGCTCGTAAAACGAAGAACGCTATGGACCCCTTGCATACGTATTCTATCGGAAAAGGCGCATTTAACCCACCCATTTGGCAACATTGCCTACACATTACCAATACCATTCCCCTAATTCTGCCCAGATATAAACAAGATACCTTGTTTAATTCACCGAGGACGCCAGAGAAACAAACTACGAATCTCGTATGATGTACGAAAACCCGTGGAAAAACGAGGGCTTAGTAATCATCTGGAACACTTGAAGTTAAAGCAGGAAAGTGAGAGTTTTGCAACGTAGTGCGCTTAAAATTCTGCCTATTTTACCGGAATTTCAAGTCCGTATCACCTGCTGCTGTGTTAAGAGTCGAGGAAAGATTTTAGTTAGCAAAGGTATGACAACCTGGAACGCTTAAATGAGCAGCTTTCTACAAAGGCTGTAAATCTCCACAGAATAAACATTTATCGGTCGTCCCTGAGCACATTCCTTCGTACTTCAAAGAAATATGAACACCGTGCCGCACATAGTTTACAGAGAATGCCGGGGAAAAACAACTGAATGCCGTGCATAACGCATAAAAATTGGGAGAAAGCGAGTATTCAGTAAATGTTTTCAAAGCACATATAAGCAACCTATACAATTAAAATTTTTGGTACACGTCACCAAAAAGCGCCCCGCATGTATTCAAAATGGGTAATATCTGCTGTTTTTTCTCCTGCCAGGAAACACGTAATAATGTAGCTTTTATTTAGAAACAGCCTGAACATGAAATCCGCAAAGTTAGATGTGACACATGTCTTTCAAAGAAATTGAAGTCAGTGTTCTATTGGTATTGAAATGGCTCTGCACGATCGACCAACGTCATTTTCACGAACATATCTATGATAAGTCGTGATTACACAATCGGATTCAACAGTTATGCCAGTAAGAGGTTTGATTAGATTTTTGATGGTCATAAGATACTGAGACTGCAACGCTATGTAGGCTAGCTCTGGACGAAGATTGGATACTTACAGCATTTGATCTACTGCTGTTTCATATCGTAAGGCACACCAGTCGTTGGGCACATATGATTATAGTACTTTGTCCGGACCACCACCTCGCCGTCAGGTTAAATATCGGACGCAGTTTGTGTTTTCAAGCACAGTACATAGTGGTGCCTAAGAAGTGCGCATGATGCAAGTAGCGCAAGCTGACATGTGTTAGGACGGGACCTGCTCAGCGCCAGGCCTTTTCTGCAGCGTGAGCGTCTATGGAGAATCTCGCGCGTCTTCCGCCCCAGCGCGTCCTGAAGAGGCACAAAATACAACCCTCGTCGCCGGGCCAGGGTGTACGTATGCCGTATAGCATCCCATGCAGTAGCTTGCTGTAGTGGATGCGGCACCTGCTGTCGCTCTTCTATAGGTCGTCTGCTTGGCAGCGATGGCCATTAATTTGGAGAGATGTTTCGGAGTTTCCTGCCGTCCAACGTCAGCGTTTGCTGCGCCGGGAACTGCAGGGGGCGTCGTTACTTGAATGGGTAATACATTTTTCGAACCAGTCGCACTACTACGCGAGGACCGTCTACGGCGACGTGGTCTACGTGGCACTGTTTTAGCGGCCTCCTTGTCAGTTCTGAATTGTCCCTAACCATTTGTTTGAGCACAGGAAATTCTTTCCTTGGACTTCCCGAAGATGACTTTCTTATCTACTCACTTCTTTATCTAACTTCACTCAAGGTATTCCTGCCTGTTACGTTACTACACATTTTTTTATATTTTTAAATAATAATAATAATAATAAAACATATTATTATTATTATTAATATTATTATTATTATTATTATTATTAGTATTATTACGTAAAAAGGAGCAACCGTCGACAGTATAATTGACTAAGCAGTTTTCTTTAATTTTCATGAAAAAAATAGAACTCCAGGTGGTCGAAATAAAGCGCAGCCCTCCACTACGGCGTCGCTCAAAATCCATTGTGCATTTTCAGGAATTAAACTCCGCAATTCTTTTTTCTTATGCACGTCACCTCGATTAAATACGCAATTTGCATATCAGCTGTAAAGTGTAGAATGCATGTATTCTTTTAGTGGCAAACTGTCCACTTGGCTCCCTGTGGTTTATGAATTCTAATGCTGACCAATCTTGTAAAGTTCATACGAATGTAAGCAAAACATGGCAGTGACATGGTGACCATGCGTACATGGTTCACGCATATGCATAACATTCATATCCATGTTATACCTGTGTGCATCACGCGCTTGCGTGATTACGGCGGTAATCTGTCACATCCTGCTTACTTTTCCTCTAAAGCGGTCATTGGGCTACAGCTGAGAGAGAACGCTCGGTAACATTCACGTACGCCGCCTTGTAACCTCGTATCGTCAAGGTATCACTTCTGTGATTCCACCTTCTTCTTCTTCTTCTTTTTTTTTTACATTTCATGCAGCTGCATTTACATGAGAGAACACAGATTCAAAACATGTAGCCGCACGTTTAACGCGTTCCGCATGTGGTTCTATCAGGAAAGCTGCACGATTCGACAGCGCACACAGCAAAGCTCCCTGCAGATATGAAACTATCAATCACATAAACGACCTTGTCGTCGTGTAGGTGGCCGCACTCTGTCCTTGGGAAATAAGCTGTTCGAACACGATATTAAAGACCAGTCCGTGTTTTCTGATGCATTTGCACACGGCGCGAATGCGATTTTTATGCTTGTATTTCTCGCTTTCTTTTTATTGATGCGTGACCGATGAATCCCCGTTCGTGGCAGAACTAGTCGCCTTTTGCCGACAAGGTTACTGTATTAGAAACCAGTGACGGTGCTTCATCACACTTTCGAGTGGCGTTGTAGTTTCTAGTTGATCTTTCCTTTTATTTATATATATATATGTACTTTCCTTGGGGCCATTTTCGTTCCGCTTAAGTAGATTGAAAACATGGTAAGTCGTTCTTGAATTTGCATCTCTCACCTTTCGGACTGTGCACTGGAAAGCGTTCGGTACAACAATGATGCAAACCGCCTAAGCATATGCTATCTGTTTCTCTCTGTGCGTATACAATGGGAGTTAATATGGCTGTATGTCGCCAATAACTGCAGTTCATGTGAAGCTTCTGAAATGCGGAGCTAGTTCACGAACCCGCTTTGAAGACTTTTCTTAGGTATAAATTAGGAGTGTTTGAATAGCAACATTTCCTAGTTGAACCGAATACGAATACTAGAGAGGAAAAAGAAAACGTGGAATATCTAATCGAATAAAATATTTTCTAATTCCTAAAGCAACATGACATATTAAGCTTGCGCGGAGTTCGTTTGGTAGAAAAAGAAATCAGGTATATAAGCGTTGACACATACGTATAATACCGTTTACAATTAGACGGTCGGGCAACTGAAGAGCTTATAATTGACAAACATTTGGTTTCGATTATGTGGGACACCATGGCAATGACAGTAATGAAACAAGAGAACAACAAGTTACCAGATGCACGTAATCTCTGAAAGAGAGAACTGTGACCCTTCAGCACGGCACATTCCTTTAAAGGGATGCAAACATCGTAAAACTGGCTAAATAATAAATCTAAAGAAATTTCTATCAGCATTGCCGAAAAGCGAGCCATTCTTATTCAATGACTAGAACTTCTTGATCAGCAGTTATCTTCCACGTGCATTCGTTCCGAAAGTCGTTCCCCTGCGCCATTAACCGCAGCTATCCTGCGGCAGAATCATTCCAAACAGTCCTCACACCTATCGTTCTGTCTCTCTCGATAACGTAGTAAGGGCTTTTAACCCTGATATATATAAAAAAACTATTAAAGACACAGTTATAGGCATAAATTCGCACATTTAAGGGGAAAACGCTGTACAATATAGAAGAGCTATCTCAAGATGAATGTTAAAAAAATGATAAATAAAAGAACAAATTTAATATGGAAACAAACAGAAAATTATAGGTAAGTGCGCATGTCTGTTTCTTGCTTAACTACGCAAATAAACGTTGAAGACACATAAAAAAAAAGTACCAACAAAAGCTACTAATCTATATTATCCCGTTAAGTACGTGGTTAGATGCTGGCGACATTTTTTCTTATCAGATTCGGCGACGATGAAACCTAGGAGGTCATTTTACAGGCGAACGGCGCGTGGGAGCGCTAATGAGATACATGCTTATATTACTTTAAAAAAAAAGAACGGCATTGAAAGAGCATGAGCTCCGAGAGTGAAAATTCATCTCTGTTCCGGCGAACAGAATGTACGTATATTTGGACCCTCCATGATCACCACGAAATGACCCATTTGCGGTTTGTGACCCGCAGTTTGAGAAACACTGCGTTAGACGACAATCGGCAAAACAGGAAAGCCCTATGGGTCGTACAACACCGGTAGTGACGCGCGATTACGAGGTCATGCAACGAAGTATTGCTGGGCGCTTTGCTTTGGATTTGCCAGAAGTGCGTTTCAAATGTTACGCAGTAATTAATCATGAAGGCCCAGTTCGTGATTTAGGCGCCGCCTCTTAATATGAGATTGTCACGGTCTAAGAAGCATTAGTCTGTGGAAACGAGGTCGTGCGGCCCTTGGATGAATTGATTAGAGTGTTGCGGTAGAAAGTGCTGTGCCGGAAAGCTGCCCAAGCTTCAGAGATGCCGCGCTAACATCGGCCATGTGAAAATGGCTTTCCCAAGGATGATCTGTCATCCGGTGGTTAAGACGAAGATATTTCTAAGAAAAAGGCATAAAACACAATATCACGAAGTGTTCAGAACCGGACTTCCCATATTTCTATATTTTTTTTGCTTTTATCTTTTCTGTATGAGTATAGGACTTTCTTATTTTGTGATGTAAGAATGGACACTGTTGCTTTTTCTCATGCTTCTCGATAACAAAGACAACTTCTCGCGGCGTTTGCCTCATCACTATACTACCAATGCACATATCTTTGTTTTGGGGCTTCTTTCAATGGAGATGCTATTACAAGCTTCCATGAATTCTGCTTGGAATACTGACGCTGGTCTTCAAGTATTTATTGACTCAGTTTGCTTATAGAAAAAGAAAATTGCAAAGATTGCACTCAGATAGAACTGCAGAGATGTCTCCTACCTCAAACGAAGTAGGCGACAAAATCTACGTTCCGTTTGGTTATAGCTGACGTCATCCCTATGTGTAGTTTCCAACCACAAATTCAAAGCGCCTTAAAGTGCTACAGTAGAACGTCGTTTCGCTAGTAGCTCGACTGAGACCGAAAAAGCCGCTTACTGAATGGCACGTGATTTACCGTAACCAGTGCCCACAAGCACTTTATTCAGCCAAGAAGATAGGGTGAGGGGAGTAAGAGTGCATCAACAAATGTCGTGAACGAAATTTAGTCTACACTGCTGCATGACCAGCCGCGACGCAGTGTCAACCTGAAATAGCTGCTTTTAATTCAAGTTGAAACTCCGATTCTACAGAAAAACGCACGTGACAGTCGCGCGTCTGTAAGCGACACCAAATCACTAGATGTGAGCAACGGTTGAATTATTCCGAAGAGATACATTACATGCCCATGACAACATCGGCAGAACGGCAGCGGATGTGTACAGTTTTGCGTAGTTTTGACAGTTCACTGTCTCCACCATGTTATTTATTTTTTGTTTGTAGAAGAAAGGGAGGGGGGGGGGGGCGGAGACAGATGCTTACGTCTATTAGTCAAAATTCGTCGTACGTGGAACTTGTTAACGGGATTCTGCACTGCTCCTGCCATCTCTCAGTCACCTAGTACGCACCTTTATACGCTGATGTCGTTGGCGTAATCAGATGGTACAGGAGGATCACGCGTTCACAGCGCAATTGTAATCATTTTGATTATATAAAGGGCTGCCGAAAACTGCAGGCTTTGAACGGTTCATTATCGCTGTGCCACGTCGGTTATAGCTTCTGACCTGCATTTTCCTATTCTCTTCCTGCATGTCATCATCATCTGCTTGCAATCTTACCTGCTCTTTCTATGGCCAAGCGCTAAGAAACCTCTGAGAAGGGGATGCCAAGGAAAGCTGACCTGCTGTCAAGACACTTCCTGCAGCATTTCTTCAAAAAACAGGATGCCATGAAACCTATTGCAGCAAGGGCGGAGTTTTTTCTCTGCGTTGACGCGGAAGAAAGGTGAATGGATATTCTTCAAACACCCTTCAAGGAAAGTTACGGCAGTGAAAACGCCGTACAGCTTTGAAAATATATTTTTTTCTTTCTTTTCTTGCGCTACACTTTATGACGGAAGTTTTATTATAGCTCCGTCGCAGACTCATTAACGTAGCACGCGTGCCTCCCGTGCGCATGTTAAGTTTCCGATGTGACCTGTCAAAGCACCTTCTCTCTCCCTCCTCCCCCTGTGAAGCGCGTATGGTTTGAAATAAGACAATGTTTGCAATAATGCAATAATACAACGCAAATTTCAGTGCTCTTTTCTTTCGTAGATCAGAGTTCCTGCTATTCTGGTGTCTTTCCACTTACGGCTCATAGTGCGATGGCCATCTCTAGACCTATACCATTTTCAAGAACTGATGCTGCGCGGCGACTTCAGTCACTTGCTCGCCACGTCACACTTCTACGATGGAATTCACCGGGTTTCACCAACTCACGCTTGCACTCTGTCGATCCTCACTTGCGACTTCGCCTGCCGCCTGGACTGTCGTGTCGCGAAACAACTTTACTGCGTCGCACGTGGTTTGGCGTCGCATTTACCAATGCCTATTCATTCCTAATAGGGATGGCCAACAGTGCGGCGTGCAACTTGTGCGGGTGCGATGAGACTCTATAGAGCACCTTCTGTGTCACTGCCCATCCTTTGACACTCAGTGACATCTTCTACAAGCTAAACTCAACTGCTATATAATAGAGCGCTCTCGGAAGAAAAGATCCTTAGATCATGGCCTATGCATTCTTGCATGCAAAAGGTCACGAAAGCCCTTCTGCACTTCGTGAGGGATACTGGATTGTATGAATGCTTGTAACAGTGGAGGTTACTCTGCCACTGACTGAGAATAATGGACTATTATTTTTATTTTCTCTCCTCATCTATTCTTCCCCTTTCCTCCTCTCAAAGTGTATAGGGTAGCCAAACGGGCACGTCTTTGCTTAACCTCCCTGCTTTTCCTTCTTCGTTTCTTTCCCTCTCCCTCTAGGCCAGCCCTCACCCGAAGAAGCCGCTCATTGGGCAATGGAACTGTGTCAGTGTTAGGTCAGGTCTGAGCAAACTTATTGCTTTTCTTGCGGGACATCACTGCACTAGTCCCAGCGCTCCGCGAGAGGGCATGTAGAAAGGAGGGAATATTGCGGGATATATCCTTCATGAGTATCAGTTGCGGGATATAGAAGTAATCTATCAGGCAGGGCCCAGTTGAAGAACAGAGCAGAAAATTTCAGTCTGTTGTATTTTGGGACGTCCTGTAGCTCTTATCAAAATTGTATTATAAATATGACAGATATCTTTTTAGGAGTACGTAAAATTGTTAGTGTAAAGAAAAGTAAAAGGAATTCCACAAGCAGGGACCTGAATTTCACAAGCAGGGACCTGAATTTATTACCTAACGCTTAAGACCCCGTGTCTTACCACTGCGCCCCGCCGAACGCTGTTGCACTCGCAAGTTTTGACCATGTGAACAGTAAGCATCCCTGTTTACACTAGTGTTTACATTTGTACGTTGATAGCCAAGATGCGCTTTTTCTCCGCCACGTGAACTGGCGCCTCTCTAGAAGAACAAAAGTGTTGTTACTATCAACAAGTACTCCGTGAAGTGCTACAAGATTGATTTTGTTTTACGATATCTATATAAGTTCAGAAATTTAGAAATAAACAACGGTGACTGGGGACGCTATAAGGGTTGTTACTCCTAATTTCGACAGCTGTCTCTCGCTCTTTACAATTTTGGGCGTGCATATAATTTGTGTGTTCAATGCGAAATAGCTACGTAGATATTCATGGATAAGTGCTCATTTAGACAGCGTACCGGTTTCTCACGGTAGCGCCTATGCTAGAATACTGACATGCGAGCGAGACAGATTTTCCAGCGGCTTTAGGGAACAACCCAAAACTTCTTTTCCGCTTGGAAAAAGCTTATGCAATATTTCTGGAAAATAAGCTAATCTGTCAGCGTAACAATACGTGCAAGTCCACAGGCCTGTGTGTCAGATCTTACAAAATAAAGCAAGAGGGGACACGTGAATACGAAGCCATTGCCGCCGATGCGGTGATTTCGATCAGCAGCCGATGTTGGGGAGTCTGGTAGGGCGATTATTTGTGTCGTGTCGTCACGGAACAATTACGACAATTGGCCACGTGAACTTTAGTACCGGTATCGGTGCTGTCGGCACTGTTGGATTCAGAGAACGCATGTATGAATATCACGTAAGAGCAAAGTACAGTGTACACCACCGATGTGAAACCAATATGAAGTTTTGAAGCGTCGCGAAGGAAATCGCTTCTGTCGTGACGTCAGAAGTTATGACGCTGCGATAGAAAGTGGCCCATTTCTAGCGCCGCGGCAGAAAGCGTCTGTAGTCGCGACAGAGAATCCCTGTTGCGGCGTGAGAATTGTCGCGATAGAAAGTTAGTTGCGACTTCGGAACTCTTTAGAAGGACTTGTTGTTGGGTCAATGGGTGTTTGCTTACTGACATAATATAGCGAGAAGGCACAATTACAAAGAAGAGACACATATACATGTCACAGGCGCTTCTTTGTAATTGTGCCTTCGCGCTATATTATGTCGTTATTCGGAACGCTTGTTATCGCGACAGAAAATTTCTGTCATAACGTCAGAGATGTCTGTCGTAACTACAGAAACGTCAGTAACTTCTGTCGTACGACAGCAATTTCTCTAGTCGTGACAGTAATTGCTGTAATTGCGGCATACATTTCTGTTGACTTTTTCAACCGGGGGAGGTTAACTGTATTGTACCTAGTTTACTACCCAACACTGGGCACGGTGAATCGGGAAAGAAAAAAAAAAAATATGCAGATCCAACGCACATCTCGGCATCTATGTGAAGCGGTCAAATCAATGCGATACAACTAAAGGCGATGCATACAATTTTGTTTAATTTCATCGTATGAACCGTGTAACCTCACACAATGTTGTGTTTATGCCCCCCATAGGTCTGCACCTTAATCTTATGAAATGTTACCGTTCAAAAGCTATGACTGAATGCAAAGTTATGCAGATCCCGCGCAGTGTGGGATTTGGTGTAAGGGAAGCTTTGGCGATCCGGCCAAACTACACGGCACATCACGGTAAGAGACGCGTGGCGGGCAAAGAAAGCTTCTCTGCTTCTCTTTGAGCTTAATTTCTGGGTTCTTACGTGCCAAAACCACGATCTGATAATGAGACACGCCATAGTGGGCGACTCCGGATTAATTCTGACCACCTGGGGTTATTTAACGTGCGCCTAAATTTAAGTACACGAATGCTATTGCATTTCGCCCCTGTCAATATGCGGCCGCCGCCGGGATCCAACACGCGACCTGGAACTCAGCAACGCAACGCCATAGCTACTAAGCTACAGCAGCGGGTAAAGCTTACCTTTAAATGCCATCGTGCATAGACACGCGTCTCAAAGCGAACAAATTATCATGGCGTGACGCCCTTCGTCGCAGCTGCTCCGCCTGAGCGTCGCTTTGCTATCAAAGCAGTACGATCTTGGAAAGCAGGAAGAAGAAGTTTCTTTGTGGTCTTCTGGGAACAAAAAACAAGCTTCGCCAGGCACGCATGCTTAAGTTCCGTCATTTGCAGGTTCTCAAGCAGTGTCCTTTTCCCGGGCCCTTTCATCTCGTTAGTATAGTGCAGTTTGGAGAATCGGTACGCCCAGTCGTAAATAACCATGCTGTTGTATTAGCATACCCCACCTTGTGAGCAAGGTGTTCGTACTTTGCAACACAGCCCTTCTCTCCAGGGCTCACGTGGAGTGAAGTTTCAGTGTCGCTGCAGATGTCATCACAAGAAAGCTATGGAATCTTACAATCGAAGAAAATTCTAAAAAATAACTAATTCTTAGTGAAGTTGAACAATTACAGAAGACAGTAGGGTTAGTAGATTCTTATTACACGCTTGATACATTATTGACAAGCGCGTAAAAGACAACGGACGACAGCAAGAAGCACACAAGACAGAACGCGAGCGTTCTGTCCTGCGCGGGCTGCACATGAGGCATTGAAAGAGCCAGTCCGTCTCATCCTATTTACTGTATTTGTGCAATGTTAATAAAAGTAAGGTGGAAAGTAACGTTAAAGCAATAGATTACTTTTTTAAGTAATTGTTGTCGTACATGATGTGCACTAATGGGCACTGGAAGTGCACATCCCGTGTTTAGTATATTAGCGCAGGTTCTGTTTCGAAATAAATGAGTTGCATTTAGCGCGCCGCGCACAAGCCAGAAAATGAAAAGAAAAAACGAATGTCGAAAGACTTGTTGTGCACCATTATGCGTGTCATCGCGGTGGAAAGACAACAATGTATGAATCACCTTTTCGTGAAAGCAGACGACGTGCATCGAAGAGCGGCTTGGATAAGAAACTTCGCATTGGGAAAATGTGACGACTGATACTATACCGGTTTTTTCAAAACACTTCACTCGGGACTTATTCCTTCCCAGCGAGCAGAACATTGCTTTCAATATCTTGCTGGCGTTTCAAATCGCAGAATTTGCTTTGTTTAGGCGGGTGCTTTAATAAATTATAGTGATGCACGTTTAAGCTTCATCTGGTTTGGTTCATTTAACTTTCTACCCCAGCATTAGTGTTACCAATGCTTTAAGCAGCAGGAATATTCTCGCTAATGTACTTTTGCCTGCAGGTACGGTAGCAGGAATCATAACTTCCTCGGAAGGTCTGAAGTTGATCACGACACATGTTACACCGCGAGGTGACATATCGTTTTCATAGCATGATTTAGTTTAGCGGTGCAAGCAGAAGATGTTGTTTTCGCATTCAACGCGCTTTGTTATCAGTTTACTTACTCGCAAGAAATTCAGAAGCAACAGCAAACAGCGCTCGTTCCAGCTTCCAGCATCCAAACTACTGGCGCACAGCCCCGCTAGTGCACACACCTAAATTCCATTATAACTGTTTCAATTCCTTCCAAGTCGTGCATTTACACTAATACAAATGACTTTACCCAAAAGAAAACCTTCGCTAAATTTTGCAAACCTGTTGGAAGAAACTCAACGTAGTCCGATTGGTTGTTATTCACTTCTCGCGTTTCACTCGGGTTCGGGAATTTCTACGGGCGGCGGGTGTCTGCTGTGTTCACAAGCCCGGGCCCAACCTCGAACACTGCGTCCTGGAAGCATAAAAAATCGCCAACCATCTGACGAAGACGACCTGATCACACGTATCAGCTAACTATAAAAAGAAATGTATCCCGGAGTCACAAACAGAACTCTCATTTGTTTTTATCCCAAGACACAATGACCAGGTAACGCTACAGTTCATCAGCCTTAGTGCAGAATATATCCGCATTTAGCTTGTCAATTCAACACAGACGTTACTGCCTATATATTGTGAGATGCTACATGTGATACGAAAACATGAGTCTCAGTGCGGAGCTCCCTATGAAGATCGAAAACATTCGAGTATCGTATACCTGTACCAGTGCAGCAACGCCGCGAACAAGCGCTTGCACTTTTCGTAGGCGCGCTACGCGCAAACATCTTTTTTTTTAAACCCCCAGCTCTCTTGAAAGGCTATTTGTCATAAAAAAAAAACTGTGATACTGCTTACTGAGCAGGCTGGACGTTGGCACGCACAGCGCAACGATTTCCGCTATTTCGGTGCGAAATCCTTGAGAGAACGATAAAAATAAGGCAATCGGCAGCAAGGACCCTTTCGGCTTCGACGAAACACCTCGATTTGACCCCACGAACGAGAAACTCGTAAGCGCAGCACCAAGCGAAAGAGCCGCCATGAACCTGGATGTCGTGGCCATCTTAGTTTATTTGGACGGTGTTGCCAGCACGAGTGATTGATCCTGGAGTTGCCAAAAGCCGGCCGGTTACGGGTCACGACCTAGTAACATATGGTAAACATGTACAACATGTATACAACATGGTGTAACATATAGAGAAAGAGAGTGGATAGGGAGGTGGTGAAATTGAAAATTCACGTTGATTTGACATATTTCAACCCTCCTAATGAAAGATGATATCTCACAGTTAGCATTTTACATTGGTGTCTTCAATTCCAATCAGGTGTATGCAAGCTTCGTTACAGCGCAACACAAGACAAAGACAAAAGAAGGTATAAAATGACGACACGGCGCTGTTCCGCGCCGTGTGATAGTTTTATACCTTCTTTTGTTCTTATCTTGTACTACACTGTAACAAACCTTACTATGAATCCCAACCAACTGGCCCAACTTGCCGTTTTGATGCAGGTGTATGCAATCCTCAGATTTATTGCACATTTGTACACCTGAAGCACCCGAAGTTTTCGCTGATCCCTTCACATAAAAAAACTTTGTTGATTTCGTCCTCTCGCTCGTCTAATTTATCATTTGCGGACTGTCGAATAATGAAAGCGGAACTGCCTCTCCTGCTGCTGCCGTGGCGAAGCGCGAGAACGGTCGGGCCCGCTGGCCCGCGCATGGAAGGAGCCGTCACGGCGCGCGCGATCCTGGAGCTGGCTCGGCCGCGGACAGCGCGGAGGTGCAGTACGTTCGCCGCCGCGGGTCCCGCAAGGGGTGACGCTCTTTGTCCATTACCGTAATCCTGAGGTCATGCTGCGGCAACCAGGTTCAGGGGTCGTCTGAAGGTCACTCGGAGAACGGGGCTACCCATGTCGCCCTCCGCGCGTGCTTCATTAAGTCAACCTTTGCGAGATTTTCTTTCCGGTCAGGCACGACGCGCCTGAAAAACGAGGTCCATCCGAGGGCGTTGATGACCAATGGGGGCCGATTTCTCTGGCCTCTCACCGGCACCACTGTCGCCGCAATCGAATCGCCAGTGGGGGCTGGTCGTGAAAACAGCGGGTGCTGGCGAAAAGAGAAAAAAAGAAATATTGGGGGCTCCATGGGGCCTTTCTTTTTCTGAAAGGCTCTCGTGATAAAAAGCTGAATTTTAGACGCACTCGATAATGCGCTTGTTAGAAAGAAGAAAAAAATCTGTTAATCATGTTCTGTCAGCAGATTATGTGACGAAACTCAAAACGATATGCTCGCTTGTCTGAGCTTCGTCCTCGAAGGAAAGCAGAATAACAATGAGTTGGTGGGCGGCAATACAGTAGTAAGGAACGGTACAGGTGGTTCTGAAGCGCTAGGCACTTCGCATTTTCGACGGTATAACACTTTGGTCACAAACGCCATCGTGCTCCCTCCTACACCGCGTCCTACAGATGCTCTCGCTTTGGCGATGAAGTTTTGAAATGCATAGCGGCGCACGTGACCTTTGAGCAGGTCTCCGCACGCACAGGTGCTTGGAACGTAGCAGGGAGCCCGTCGGCGCACACGGAGGCGAACATGAATTCACGTACGCACGAAGAAACACACACAGGCCCACACGAAAACAAATACCGCAACTGAATCGGGAGCTCGTGCATTAAAGAAAGTATCGAATCTGTTTTGTTTATTCCATAGCTGACCGACTTACAACCGGTAAGCTACAAGAAGAATAACACCCGCATGAACCTGCACCCTTCTATGTGATGCAAACTTTAAGTGTTTAGAGCCCGTACTTGTGCTCCGTGGTTGACAAATTCTTTCTTTCCATTTTCTATGTCCTACCACTTAAGATTATCGCCTTCGCTAACGCAGACGCACGTCAAAGCCAAATATCATATTAGGAAAAACTATGTCAGTTATGTTAAAAGTTTAACATTGAAAACACATGCTTGGATGCAAAGGGCATTGTTACGTTTCATAGTTCTTTTGGCGTTCTGGCAGAACCATGCTAGACCATGAGCCATCTAGCAGTATATTGGCTTGTTTCGGCCACTTACCATAAATGGACATTTTATTTTTAATTGTAGTTTTCATTACCTTTTACATTTTTATTTTTATTTATTTATTTATTTGTGTGTGTGTGTGTGTGTGTGTGTGTGTGTGTTATTCTGAGAATAACATAAACAAGTGCAAACAACACAATCAATTTCTTCAGTCTACAGTCAGATGCGTAAGGGGGGGGGGGAGCAGAGCGACACAGTAGCAACAGACGCGAAGTTTGATCCAGATACTACCGTTAGGACGTGACCAATGAGTGACAAAGTTCTGCGTTTTCCTTTTAAAGTTACAGGACTTCTGGAATCTCTGTTTATAGCAACGGCTGTCCAGCAGAACGTGTATGTGTTGCGACAGTGCTGATGTTTCTATTCGTGTGTGTGGTCTTCCTGAAGGTGTAGATGTCGAATGTCCGTCTCAGATTATGATTGGCCGGCGTAATATACACAGGATACGCTGTTGGCAATGTGAACTACCCAGCTACTAAAGGCTAGAGAGATAGAGAGAGAGAAATAGAAGAGAGAAAGAAAAGGCTGAGAGGTAAACCAGACGCACAGTGCGGTCAATACAACAAATGAGTTCTTTGCGAACGCCACGACCGCATCGACCACATAACACACACGCCCGTCCTTCGAGCACGATCTGCTAGCCGATGCGGCAGTTTTCTGTAGTAGCGCGACGTGGTAGGGATTACACTGAAGTAACCATGCCATTAATTAGTTGAGAAAGAGAGAAAGAAGGATGCATAGAAAAGCAGGGAGGTTAACCAGATGTAGTTCCGGTTGGCTACCCTGCACGGGGGAAGGGGGACAAAAAGAGAGAGTGTAAGAGGAAGATAGAGAGAAAGAAAGACAGGCACGAGCAAACCGCGTACGCTACAGAGCGTTAGGGGGCGGCGTTCTTGAAGTCTATCGTTGAGCCCCGCTGACCGTAGGAACCTTAATAACGCGAGTAAGGCCTTCAGCGCGGATGTCCTTTGGGAGCACTGACCCAAAGCTTTGAGCTCTGATGCTGGACGATTGTCCAACTAGTCCAGTGCTCTGCTCATTACTTGTCTCTGGGCACTATATCGCGGGCAGACACAGATAATATGTGCGAGCGTCTCATCGACGTTGCATGTGTCGCACGTGGGGCTGTTGGCCAATCCAATAGGGAAAGCATATGAGTTCGTAAACGCAACGCCTAGCCACAGACGGTACAGCATGGTCTGTTCATTGCAAGTCGTGGGAACCCAGGCGGTAGGTGCATCAGTATGCCAGGAGACAACGAACGCAAACGACACATGGTGAAAACGTTCGAGTCCCACAGGGGCAAAGTACATTCACGGGACATCAATCGCAGCTCAGCCAAAGCGTCTGTTCGCCAAAGCGGAATCAAGACACGTTGACCACTTTCATGTACAGATCGGGCGGCTTCGTCGGCGTGCAGATAAGTACGGCCCTCCAATTTTAAAAGCTGGTTGCTCTAACCTCTACTAAATTTAGGCAGGATAAATGTGGGTCGCGTTCGTGGCTCCTTCTAATATGGCTTCCCTTCGTTGTTTCACCCTCAAGGACACTGATAGACTATTACCAGAGCGCAGCTGCCTCTGACATTTCGAATGCGAAACATGGCCCGCATATTCTGCGAAGCATGCTGCTGATGCCACACTGAAGAGGCTCATGAAGGCATAATTAACGAAAATGCAATAAATTTGAACGCAATGTCTATGTGAACCAAAACGTTGTATGTGCTGATTTTCAACTGTTCAATCGATTAACCTTTCCCGCAAGTGTTCGTTTACGCCTGAACTCCCGTGTAACGCCGTGTAACCCGTTTCCTCCTCTTTTCATAGTAAAGTATGGCTGCGTGCTTGCGCAGGCAGACTGTGCTGCTTACCGACGCAGGAGCTCCGTCATGAGCGTTCCTCGTGAAAGGGCGCACCCCTTGGCGATGCGCGTCAAGGCGGACTGCCGCCCAAGGGGGTCAGGGGAAGAGTGCAATAAACTTGTTTCAATCACTTACAGCGCTGCACCCACCAGCATATGCTACCTGCTGGATGGGTCATCGTGTACAGACGACCAAGTTATTAGTAATGCCTTGAGAATGGGCCAGCTCAGATTCATCGAGGAGCGTCGACTTAGCAATGTCCAAAGTTGAGCGCGGCCATATTCAGCCGCGCACGAGAAACGAAACGTAGCATACTCTTTAACAACTAACTGGTCGAGACGCATCAGCGTCGGAAGCTGGCCACCCTTCGCGATGCCACCACCTCCTTCAACCTTTCGGCCTGAACTAACGCCGCCAATCATTCTGAGAGGTGTGCTGCCGGGATTCTACTGACACCTTTAGGGCACACAACGTATAGGACCGGCTGCAGCAACAGTTTGCTGTTTTTACTTCCCTCCCTTATTCGGTCGCAGTTTCCCGGGCGTGCGAAAGAGATGTTTGCCGACAGGAAGCGGTCTGCATGAGAGCGCGCCCTTGACAAGGGCAGAATTTAAATGTGTTCCCGCGCGAAAGAAAGAAGACCGAGCCGTCGCTCGCCCACCGGCGCACGTCAGCGTCGTACGCACCGCGAGTGTGGGCGATCGGCGGCGCCCACAGGGCGAGCGCGCGCTCGGCTGCCCGCGCTCCTTGTGAATGAACGCGCGAATTCGCACTCCCGCGCCAACCCTCGGCGACGTAACGGCGCCACCGGATACCTGTGCCTCAAGACATGCCTTGGCCTGGCGCGTACCTATAGGCGGCGATCCGCAGCGACTTCACCGCGACTCCGGCGATGCAGCATTGACCTTTAATAGTGAAACGGAATCTATAGCCGTTGCAAGACTGTAGCTAACATCGCTTCAACACTAGCTTTGAGTGAGCACCGCCAAGCGGCTTACTCTACGAAGCTTGTAGCAATTGTCAGCATTGAGCGCACAGTTCTGTGCGTGCGAAATGAAACAACAGATCTCTGAGAACTGCGACATAGCGTTTAGGTCAAGCTTCTTGGTACGAGGAAGTGGTTACTAAATAAGTTTAAAAGACAGGGAAAGAAACTGACAAAGAGAAGTGTTCGAGTCTGTCAGCTTCTCGTCTTGCACTTGGTGCCAGTTTGTTTTTGGTTACTTGAAAGTGAATGCCGAAATTTCAGTTTTGTGTCGATAGGTGTCGCTGAAAAAGCTCGTCATCCTATCAGGAAAACCACCATGATTCGAACCTGCTTTTAAATTCGGACGCTGTCACAGTATAGCCTCAATTTTTTTTTTTAATGTGGATTCTAATTACACGCATGAAATCCACCTAATTCAACACGTATACTGTGTTGCCATCATATTGTACTCAATCGTTGCCAGTATCAGTGGCTTGCATAATAACGCTCTCACAAAGGGCAACTCCTTCACGTAGGCTTTGTAAGAAACTTTCACAAATGTTAATTTCTTCCACAAGGCATAGGCCCTTTGCGGCACTTGAGATGAAGCTATCACTCATAATCATGATTACCACCGTCCTTCGTATGCTGCGCAAAAAAGTTAGCTCATCATCATGTTATGACGCTTGAACAATAGGCAGTGTTCAACGAAAAACATCTACGAACGAAGAGCTCTCCGCTTGACGCATCACAATGCGTTCAAGGCTTGGCTCAAAGGCGACTGTCCTGTGTGAGCGCCTTTGATTTGCGACGGGTATAAAGCCTTTCCTCCCTCTCTGTCTTACATTGCCGTTGCTAGCCCTAACACCGCTAGCAAGAGCAACCCGAAAGATCTGAGTAATCCACATTGCTTTCGATGTACGATCTCTTTCATCCGGCCGGGTCTCGATTGTCACCTGTCTGGGTATTCCCTGTCGATGACGTTTGGGGATACCTTTACCTTTGTGGGAGGTAACGTCCAGAGCACCCAATCAGCGTAGCAATGGGCATCCCATCATTGCACTCGTGAACTTCGCGATGGGAAAATAGTAATAGTACGAAGTCCGCCTACTTAAGAATTCCGTTCGTCTAATCCGCTGGCAGTGCGTTTATCTAATCAAATCTCACTGAAAGAGATACATAACCGAAAATTATCTGGAACAAGGACCTGATCCAGGTTGAACTGTCCAGAAGCGAATACTGGGAATGTAGGTGCCGACGCCTATGTAATTGCAATGCTAGGAAAAGGTGAATAAGTAATTAAATAAAAAGCATTTGATTTCATAGTTTCGCGGTGAGCTTTGAACGTAAAACCACTTGAAACGCAATCAAGCAATGGGCCAGCTGTAGCTTATCTTAAAAAGATAAAAATGTAATAAAACACAGCAAGTTCCTTAGCGTGCGTAAAGAGAGGTTGCTTATTTTCACTACGTTTTTTGGGTGGTTGTGGGGTAAGCAGGTTTAGCATTGCGTGTCTCATAGGTTGCTGCTGTTTTCTAACAGGATCTAAGGATCCTGTTTTTGGTTATTCTGTTTCAGGAGAAGGGTGCGAGGACACATTTCACGGTGTCAAAGCGTAAAGCGAAGTGCAAGGAAATAAAGCTCAGCGCTGTCGCACAACTAAGGCCTACAACTACAACTAAGGCGACTGCAGTCGCAGAGATTAGCGCTGTGCCAGCAGGTCCACGCGGAAGCCGCCGCAGTAGAGGTGAAAACTGGCTCGAACAACTCGGCTGCTTCGCTCATTTAATGTTTGCCACCGATCCTGGATTTCGCCGACCGACCGATGGGAACCACGTTCGAGTAGGCCCGGGAGATCTGCATGCTTGAGTTAGGAAGAGTTCGTCGCAGAACGAGACAAAGTTGCGAGACGAGAAGCACAGTTCATTCGTTGCCGCGCCTGTTTGTACGCCTGAAGGAAGGAAGGAAGGAAAAAAGTGGAGAAGGAAGGCAGGGAGGTTAACCAGTTTTGCCTAACCGGTTTGCTACCCTACACATGGGAGGGGGATGGGGGGATGAAAGATGGGGAGAAGAGATAGAGGGCCTGAGCGTACTCAAGGTGCTATTCAGGTCACGAGAACATTTCTCGGGTAAACCACATGACTACTCGCATGCGAGAGCGGCTTTAACTCAAGTGCTGTCCGTACACGTATCTACACCTTCTCTCTCCCTTCTCTCTCTTCCCCTTCTCCCTTCCCCCCAGCGTAGGGTAGCCAACCAGACCCTTGACTGGTTAACATCCCTGCCTTCCTATATTCATCTCTCTCTCTCTCTCTACGTCAGTGTCGACTCTCAGGCGAACACTCATCAGCCGATGCCGTTGGACTCACACCGACCAGTGAGTATGACCAGCTGCAATACTAAGCGTGCGGAGAAATCGATCCTACTATGACTTCAGTGGTGGCTGAAAAAATATCGTTGGTTGCCTGAATGCCTTGCAGGAATATAAGCGGAACGTTGTGCTGTGCACTGTGTTACTGTGCATTGTGGCGTGCAAAGAGCAAGAGCGTGTCGTAAGCAGCATTACTATTGCAGTGTTTCTAGATGTAAGGCGGGCTTCGGACACTCCCTGCCAGATTCATGCACGGCAAGCTTTGATTTCCCTAAGTTCACGTGGTAGGATGCTTAGATAGATAGCAGATATTCTGCGCCAGCGTCAAATTTACATCGAAAATATTGAATTATTTTCCATTGCATGGAGTCCTAGAAGGTGTGTGTTGAGTTCAACCGGTTTTAGTGCTTTCACGTCGCAATTACACCAAAAATTTCCTTGCCACTGCATATTGTCAGATTGTAGTGACTACGATGGCATACATTGCCAGAAGCGAAAATTATAATTCAGGTTCTCTATTAGGCCACCGTAACCTCGATATACCCAGATGAAATCTGCATATGGGTGCTTCAGTTGAACCCGTTTCTTAAGCAGCAACAATTACAGTCTGACATGGAGCTTTACAAGTTCCTTAGAGCTCGGGGTACACAGGGTCTCTTTAAAAGTGTCTTTCTGCCTTTTCCTAGCCATCAATTACGGAGAACTTGACATTCTTTAGGTGGAGAGACTGTTGCAATTTTACTGGCGTAGTTCTTGAAGTGTCTCTCTCCTGAATGAGGCCTCTACACAAGGTCGACAACAAAGTGAACATGGTCATCCATGCTATGTGCTGCTTTTCCGCGACTCGATAGAGGGCCACACAACCTTTTACTATTCACGCATACACAGTTCTCGCGAAGCAGTGTGTGGACGACAGTTTGGCAGTGCTAGGTTGCGCTATTATAAGGGTTCGGAAAGCGTGCCATTCGCTTGCCCTCGCATGAGTGTCAGAATGGCGCTTTCGTCAGCAGAAGCGCCATTCGGGCCAATCACGAGAGGGCAAGCGAACAGTTAGTTTTCCAAGCCGTTAACTAATAGCTACCCTGAACCATTCATTGTTCGTCTACTTAAGAAGCACGCATTAAATTAATTTTAGCTCAGACGCTCTTGCTTAGGCCTACCAGGTATGGCTTCTAGAACCCTATATATAGTGATGACCGAGGTACAGGAAACTCCAGTATAGCGGCGCTTTGAGCAAATGAAGCATGCCAGTACTTTTCTCGTGTTCGTTGTTACTTACTTGGTGGTATTTTGTTACGATTATTTTCATTCAACTCCCTTCTTGTCATCTGTGGCGCCGAGTGGCCGATCCCAGCGTGTTCGGGCGGTGCAGCGGCACGCAAACTAACGACGAAGAGGGAAAACAGTTAAAAAAGAAGGGAGTCATTACGAAGTTTGGCCCAACAGTGCCTGTTCTTTCGAACTGTTCTTTGTAATTTCTGCATTGTACCATGCTCGAAAACGGCTCCTTATAACGGGTGTTGTCATAGTGATTGAGAACGCACTCATTAGGGACAAGTAAGAATCACAAATGAATAAATAAATATATACCCGTTTGATATATACACCTGTTTGACCATGTGTATCCTGTTTTTATTCATTCCCCAATGACTTCTCACGTTTTCCCCACTTCGTATTACTGACCAATTTTTGTGTATTCTGCAAATGTACTATTCCCCTTCCCCTTATGTAATACCCCAAGCAGGGGCCTTTAAGGGAATAATAAATGACTATGACGATGATGACGATGATGATGATAATGATGATGAAGTCCCCACTACTGCCTGCAGCATAGTTCCCAGTGGTTTTCAAACAAAACCGAGCCCCGTGTAAAGGCTAGCAGACGTGCGCGGCGAGCACGACGATTCTACACTGTCTCGGCATTTGGAAGAAAAAAAACACCGGAAGCCTACGCGCCGTGTGACAGGGGCTGTTTTTTTCGAAACACCTCCTCACACCTTTCTGACTGGCGAATGAAATACGACCGCGCAGTCGTTCCGACCGGCGGTCATCATTGTGGGAGGGACGCCGCCACCGCTGTCGAATGTGACACTGCGTGCTTGCACAACTCGTCGACGACTCGGCGCGCCGGCCGAAGCACGATTGCACACGCTGGCGAGGTCACGACACGACGACCGGCAGGTTTCGGTCTCGCGCCGAGCAGACGGAACGATGAAGAAGAAGAAAGCCGGAAACTCACTGCACGAGCACACAGACAGACGGAGCGCAGCTTCCGGCTCGGAAGGCGACTGCTCCACGCAGTCGCAGAGATTAGCGCTGTGCAAGCAGGTCCGCGCGGAAGCCGCCGCAGCAGAGGTGAAAACTGACTCGAACTGCTCGGCTGCTTCGCTCATTTAATGTTTGCCACCGATCCTGCATTTCCCCGACCAACCGATCGGAACCACGTATGAGCAGGCCCTAACTCAAGCATCTGCATGCTTGAGTTAGGAAGAGTTCGTCGCAGAACGAGACAAAGTTGCGAGACGAGAAGCGCAGTTCATTCGTTGCCGCGCCTGTTTGTACGCCTGAGTGTACGCAAGGTGCTATTCAGGTCACGAGAACATTTCTCGGCGAAACCACATGACTACTGGCATAGCACGCGAATGACAGTCCATTTTGCACTGGTAGAAACCGTTCGTGCACGTTTAGATATTCTGTTATATCGTCAACCCGTCTGCTGCAGCAGTAAGTGACGCGTCGCTGCAGATTAACATTAGAAGGTATAGAAGCCATTCAGGCTGCCACACATTAATATCGTGTGGCATCAAGAGCAACTAGCTATAGCCCGCTTTTGATACATCTCCTGTCGTGTTTGGACGCATATCGTCATTACAACACGCGTTCATTTACAAGCCACGGACGATGCGGTTGGCTGCTCTTTTTACTGCGAGACGCAAGTCTTTGTCACAGTTTATTGCGCGTTTTTTCTCCTGCCTTTCCAAAGATATGTTTTTGTCAGCATGATCCCTGTAAACATGTATTAGATATTTTTTGGCCGACTGACACGTATTTTATTCAGTCACTTCCTTCCTTTTTCTTGTAAGCCTATCTTCATGCCGGTTGATATGCGCATGTACATCCACTGAATTGACGCCAGAAACTGTATTCTGATGAAAGCCGGACCCTGGCTGGAACGTCAATGAATCGCTGTACAGGGGCGTCTATTTCCCTTTAGATATTTCACCGGACTAAAGAACGCTTTGGTCTAGTATAATACATGCAGTGTGCATTTTTTTCTTTAGTCTATACAGATCATTTGTGAAAAAGCTATGAGCGTATACATATAGCCCACCTGGATCTCTCGCAAATGAGTTCCTAGGCTAGGCGGACGTACGTTGCCGCTAATAACGTGAATTTCCGAAGAGCAATTAACAAAAGCTCGTTAATTAGGCTTCTTTGTGGAAACCTTCGGGCAGTTTATGTGGCAAATTTTGAGCCAGTCAGATTCTAATGCACCACTGTTTTCTAAAGGTTCTAGTAATCGCGTCTATCCCGGCCACGACGGCCGCATTTCGATGGGGGCAAAATGCGAAAACACGTGTGTACTTAGATTTAGGTAAGTACACGGGTGTACTTACTCAGGCGGTCGAAATTTCCGGAGTCCTCCACTACGGCGTGCCTAATAATCAGAAAGTGGTTTTGGTGCGTCAAACCCCATATTTTTCTTTTTTTTGTAATCACGTCTAATTCGAGATTCGTCATTGAATTTCAACGGTCAGCCGAGGCAATATCCAACCCGAGCGCGACAGGAGCGCAGGAAAGGCCACTCCGCTATCACATCAGACACCCAGTGATGACAAGCGCGACGCCGTTTGAAATTCAGTGTCGCAGCCAGACACCCACGTTGCGCCTGGTAAGCATACGCTGCGATATGCCGTATCAGTATTTGTCGCTATATTCTGTCAATAAAGCTTCCTCGCATCACGTGGGGGCTTCCGTCTACCGAGGTGCGCTCGGTTTCAACATTGTCTGGACTGAAATTCGGCGATAATTGCAATAATTGAAAAAGAAAGGCATCATTACAAGGCATATACAAGGTGTTACTTATAATGTGGAGCACATTATTAAAAAGAAACTGTCATATCTAGCCACTGCTGCTTTTTTAAGATAGGCTACGTGGCTAGGCGGACATTAGCAGCAAGGAATATTTCTACGCTAATTTTTCGAATGAACAGAAATATGTAATTACGTTCTTAATTGCTAACTTGTCGAAACTAAAGTAGTAAAGTCATATATTGACTGCACTGCATTTACAGGGGGTCCTAAGTATGATCCACTGAGATTTAATATTATTCAAATGGCACGTAGCTGCACAGAACTAAGATAAGGTTGTTTGCCGTCGCTTGGAAATACTCGGAATATTTTTTGCATTCCGCCTAATTGCATAATTAGTCTTACCTAATTAATCAACATCTCAAATATTATAGTGAGATGAAAAATGTCAATGAGAAAATTGGAGAGCAACATACGAAAACTCCCGATACAGCTTTCTGTTGCTGAATACGTGCTACATTAAAGTGTTTTTCTGAGCCTGAAAGAAGCCCACGAATACAAGCAAAATTGGCACGCGACTGACCGCTCGAGGCTCTCGTTCCGTTCACGTCACGAGAGGAAAGATACAGAATCATATCTCATACACAAGTTTAAATGCCTATACCCGACGGGAATCAATTTGGCAAGTGGCAACTTAGAATCGCTAAAAACTGTAACTTGAACCTGAAACCCTCATATTATTAACAAAGGCACAAAACACGTTATGCCACCACCTAGCCTCGATTCTAAATCTCACCTATACCTTCATTTACAGTTCTTCGCTGCCTCTCCTCTAACACTCAATTTATTATTCCCTTCTTCGCTTTTACGCATATATCAAACATACGAGCCCCTTTTTCCATGTACACTTGCCCCATCCCGTTTTTCCTGCTGTCACCTTCTTATTTGTTCTCCCGTTTTTTTTTTTTCACTTTGATTCTGGTATTATTTTTTTCTTGTTTTTTTTTCTTGTAAAGACCCACACCGGACACATTCCAAAGTCCTAGACGCCAGAACACCTTTTTCGGCGCCTCGACCACACAGGGCGGCGCCAATTCTGTATACCCTCGTGACGACGCCTATGCCGAGCTACTGAGGCTAACGGACCCTATCCCTACCCTATGCCTACCCTATCCCTACCCTATTAATTGCCCCCAGACTCCGTGTCACCATCTTAACACCTTTAAGACTACCCGACGCATTGCTGCTACGCTACTCAAGTCATTCTTTCAACTCATTTTCGTTACTCTCACATTGACCGGCTGACCAGCTCTTCTAAGATCACAAACGCATGCCACCTACGACAGCTCTGAAGGCTCCCTAACATCTCGCTCCCCCAAAACCACACCGTCCTATGTACTTCTCTTTGTTTATTATATATTTTCTTTATTTTCTTTCTGCATCCTTCCACTCTCCAGTTTTGTGCCCTCGTCTTAGAAACCACGCCTAGAGAGGTCAGGCGACAGCACTCATTTTCTTTTCAGTCCCTCCCATTAGAACCAGCCGCCACCGACAACGACCGCACGTGACGTCACTCCACTAAAACGCTAACCTGCCAAGGATGACGAGGCCGCCTTTGACGAAGATAGGTCCTCCTATCGAAAAGTTGGCCAGCCTTTCTGAAGCACCTTATCCATGTTTATAACCTTTACACCATAAAGGATTAGTGTGTATCGAACTATGAGCTGTGGATTATTAACCCTATGACATTGTTACTTTTCTTAATACATACATACATTTTTTATTTTTTTATTTCTGCTATTCGAAAAGGAATAAATATTATATAGTGACTACATTCATTAAAAAAGTAACTACATGTCTTTCTTTTACTTTCATTTCAAAATAAAAAGAAAAAACTTAGTACAGACAAGCAAAAAAGAACACTAAAGCAATGTGACAAGGGTGAAAGTCTTCCGCGTACAGTTAATTGAAACGGAGTCCGAGGACGCCGGAGGTACGTGAGCACATTTTACAAAATTTACTCGGGCAACTACGCAGCAAGCACTGATTAATGAAACAATATAAATAAACAAGGTAGGCTACTATTTCGAAGAAATCTTTGAACCACATATACCGGGTGTTTCAGCGAACTCTTTTATATTTGTTTTTTAAGTTTTCTGTGGCAGATAGCTCAATTACAGTCTACGAGTTGGTCTACTAACTACGGTGCGCACACAATGCACGGCACACCGGCGTTTTTGCATTTCGCCTCCATTGAAAAGCGGCCGCCGCGAAGTGCACTCACTGCTTATCGTGATGCACTGCTTTTGATGACCATGGACTCAGCATCTTGGCAAGTGGTGAAGGCAGAAGTGGGTCAAGTACACCGACATCTCTTACTCTGTGTAATTTGGTAGACTATTTTCTGAGTTAGCTCGCATTTTTCATTTTAAAGAAAGTACGATTTCTGTTATACTGTGACTCCTGATAACAGTCACGGATACAATTCTAATTTTGCACAAGAGAATTCTTTGCCCAAATCGTCATTGCTCGATGGGGCGCGTCTCTTTACGACACAGTTCAGCGACCACTCGGTCGATCAAGGGTTAAACTGAATACAATCGAACGAAAAAAAAAAAGCCTTGAGCTGGCTCCACGCTCGAGACAAAGCAGCGCTAGTTTTGGAGAAGGCACCAGTTCAGGCAATTTGTTTGCCGCCGTAGCTAATAATTAACGCAACGCCGACTTTGCTCGGAAGTCCCTGCAGCGTCGAATTCAATATCCCATGGCAATCCTGTGGAGGCGCGAGGCAGCGGCACTGTTGTCACCATCGCTATCTACGAAAGGATCTCGGGTTGAGGCTCAATGAAGTTATCGAGGGAAGACAAATGGCTCTCGATCGTCACGTATGCAAACGAACGACGAAGGCCCATGCACCACAGACGACTCCCAATACTCGGGGGTTATTTTTCTTTAAACTTCGTCGCGGTTCATCCGTCATGGTCGTCTCAGGCGAGCTTGCGTGGCTCGCGCGTTCCGCGCTGGGCAGCTCCGCGGATCGCCCCCCCCCCCCCCCCCCCCCCCCGTGCATCTCGACGCGGCGCAATTACGGGGGAGTAAATCACTCCGTCCTTCCCGTTATGTTAAAAGGCGGCGATTACGGGCGGCGCCGCTCGAGGGGTTCAAAAGCCACGCGCCGCGGCGGTGACCACAGCCGGCGAAGCGGAACGCCGCGCATCATCTGGCGATGTGTCGTGCGGGCTGCGCACTTGAGGCAACAAAGGGCGTGCAACCTGCTTGTATAATGAATCGCGTACGGGGAACGCACGTGTAACGGACGATTCGCGATAAGTCCACTCGTGTAATTGAACGAGGCACACCGGCGGACGCCTGCTCCGAGCCGCCTCCATTCATGGCTCTCCTCCGAGTGGCTGCGCAGACAATGAACGGCGCCTGCCCGGAGCGACGCCGCAACGTGCCGTGATTAGGCCTGCGAACGGGCTTCGTGCTGCTCGCGACTGTTTGTTCCGACACCTGAATGGCAGATGTTGGGGCCAGTATTGCGCCAGAGGCGTCATCATCTCCCTCCTTCCTTATTTTAATCGGAAACTGTCCACGTTTTGCTTCGTCAACTTTTCGTCGCTCGAAGGCGAAAGCGAGACGATTCGCTGCTAATGCACATTGTTCAAGGAGTGAATATTTTCCGTATTTGCTACCCAAAGGAGTTTCCAAGCACTGCGAAGATTACCTGACATGGGGCCCTTGATCGGTGGCGTGGGAAGCGTATACAGTTGACACGTGTACAGGCGAAAAGAACAGACAATGAAGCCGAGCTGTGACATTAAAAGTTTGTTTTACCTGAAATGCATAATTCTTGTTTATATTATTTATTTATAATGCTGTTAGCCGGCTCAGGCTGCAAAAGGGTGGGTATAACAACATCAGTTTATTTAAAAAGCATTTCCAATCTTTTTTTAATATGGGGTGAAAGAACGGCGGTCAACGAAACGCATGAGCACCAGCAATGTTCCAGTCAACTACTGTTAGTGACAAAAATGCGTGCTTAAAAATATCAACTCTTGGTGTGCAGGGTCCAGGATCCAAAGAAATTCCTGTTATATATATATATATATATATATATATATATATAATCAAAAGAAAAACAACCAATACGCTATCTTTCTTAGGGTAGCCAGTGGCTAGATACCAGCCTTTTGAATGAAACAATCAATGCCTGTTACTTATTCTCTTCTATCACAAAACGAAAAAAAATGAATCTTACGGCAAATTTTTTATTACGCTGGAGTATGTTAATATGTTTTTGGTCGTGTGAATCCCAAACTGTACAAGCGTACTGTTGGTTCGGTCGGACAAATGAATTGCGCACTAGAAGGTGGGAAAGAACATGGGAATCAGATCGTCTGCCTATTCTACATAGCTAATGTGAGTATCACACCAATGCAATCTAAAAACATCCCATATGCAATTCAACAGTAAGGTGCCATTGCATAAACAGCCTGTTCGTAATTACATGGGGAAGGAAACCATATATGGGAACAAACAACACAATCTGCCAACCAGCCCTCCCCGTGTTTTTGCTGTAACGTATATATTACGAATTCCGCAACGAATTAGTATGTCTAAGAGCGTTAGTTAAGTAAACATCGATTTCTTTCTTTATTATTTAGCATCAGATACTTCGTTTACCGTTTTACACCAGAGTAACTTTATTTTTTTTTTTTTGCATACAGAAAGCACTGCATCGGAAGTACACTGTGGTATACGTTTTATCTGTGTTCGTCTAAGCGAGGCCGTCTGGACGCTGTGGAAGGCTTATGCCAAGTTCTCATTTGGCCTTGATTGCGCGCTAATTGTTCATATGCTGGCAGTATAGCGCATGGCATGACTGCCTTCTGATTGCGCTCTCATGGTATCGCTGAGAGCGAGTGTTCGTTGTTGCCAGAAACGCGCTATCGTACATGCATGCAACACCGGTATCTGTGGGAAATAATGTTATCTGTGCTGTGACGAAACATAAGAACCGAGGCCCGGATTCCAGAAGTTCTTTGTATTCAGAAATAAAAAAGAAAAAAGAAAAACAAGACACCTAGAAGAATGGACGATGCGTGATCGTGACAACAAGATATATGATTGCGAGGATGGAAGATGAATAATTAGTTTAAAAAATTTTTACGAAGCGTTCCGCTGCCGAGCACTAGATTACGGGTTCAATTACCGGCGGCGATGGCTGCGAATCGACGGAGGCGAAATGCAAAAACGCTCAAGTACCGTGGATTGGGTGCATTTTGGAACTCCAGGAGGTGAAAATTAATCCACATCCTCCCCCTTACAGCGTCTCTAGTAGTCTATGTGTTGCTTTGGAACGTTAAATGCCATCATTCGACCAATTTGCATACGAAGAAAAGCTGCGCGAATTCGGTATATTTCATGTGGTCACGTGTCGAGGGAAGCGGTATTATACAGGGCAAAGGTGGATCTAATGTGCATTATGGGAATCGCGATGTATCCTGCCAGAAGCCTGCAAACGTATTCGGCACAGCTTCTTCGCCATTTATCGATAACGTAACACCGCCGTCCTTAACCAATGCGAAGGTAGGTGAAAGACGTGCGACTACTGGGGCACTTTCCGTACTGTGCGGCGAATGGCGACTCGTGGAAGCAGCCCACAAGATTAAGAGCCGCCGATTTGCGGCAGTAAGTTCCTCCGAAAGAAGTGCGCTGTCCTGGCAGTAATGCTTTGCCACTGGAAGCGGTGTTAGTAGAAACGAGGTTTTAAGAGCCTGACTCGGTACGGTGCGCTTCATTAAATGCTGCGACGCTAATCGCCCCGAGGCGCCGCGCGCCAAGCGTACGGCAGGCGGATAATAAAGTTAATGTATACACTTCTAAAGGTTAGGAACCTTGGCCGTAAGAACCACTGTATGTGCTGTGGCGGCGTGCCAATGAAAGACCGAAGAGGATGAGGCCGGATTCGAACGAGAGTGCTCCGTCAGGTTATCAAGCATCGAGGCCGCGCGGCCATCTCTCACTGACCCCGACTCGCTCACGGGGTCGGTTTTCCGGTCAGGGTGCCGCAGGCCGCCTCAGGAAGCTGCCGCCGTCGCCACTGGTCAGCCTCCTCGGGCATCCGCGCGCGCCGCGACGGAGGCAGAGCAAAGGGGCCGCCACCAAAGCGCAAGGAAACGAGCCACACCGCGGCTAGACAGGTCGCGTTATACTCACCGTGACAACGAATCTACAGGTGGGGATGGCAGGAAGAAAAGAAAGGAAGAAAACCCGGCATTGCGACACCGCCTATAAGTACCTACTTGGTGCCACCAAAAACCACGCAATGTTGGGGGACTGCAGAAACCAAAGCTGGTGTCACTTTATCAGGCATGGAGTTAAGACCAGTCTTATGCGACAGCCAAAGCGTTGGCGAATCGCGGGTCGTTCTTGCGTGAGACCAGCTTTCTCAACTGCGGTCCTGAATAGCTGACGCAGGCTTCAGCAACTCCTCAGCGCTGCACGGTTTTACTGAAAGCCGAAGTACGGAGGAAACATGAGTTAATATTTCGCAATCCCGCAAATCTGGATTCCCGTTTCTGTGCGCACGTTAGATTCATTGCATATTAAGGCCTGGCGTCATCGTAACGCTGTGTTGCCTTGGGCAAAGGGCTACCGTTATCCTTCTTGTGCCGCTTCCGTCTGTTTACCTCAGCGGCGAGTTCAGAACAATCGCTGCAGCTTCACGCTGCAGCGGTGAGCTTCGAAAGAACGACCTTGTTAATCGTAGGGTGAGCATGATGGGCCGGCGAGAGGAACGAAGACCCTCACGCGATTTCTGATCCAGCACCTGACGACAGTGCTTAATATGTTCGGATGCGGGCACTTATAATCTGCCTTTTCGCGCACGCGCACACGTGTGTGTGGGAGAGGGGGGCAGTGCCTGTGTGTGCATTTAACGGCGGTAAAGCATACGGCCGCTTTCCTCTCTCGCCCAAGGAAATATATATATAGCTGAACTTTAGGTCTTACTGTTCAAATGGTGTGCACCAATAAATGTATACCTACCAATTGGTGGTTGAATGATATCCTATGTACATCCACAATACGTTCTTTGGTAACCTAACAATCATGTAGATAGTACGTCCTATAAACAGCCACGTTCTTTCTCAAAAGAACGGCACGTGCGCGAGACGTAACATGTACGTGACTTCAAGACGTTGACGTTTGGATCAACTGTAGACGTTGAACAGACGTTCGCGGTTGATAGGGTGGGGATTGGGTCTTCAATTGCATAAAATAGCAGTCCGCCATATCGACCTACTTGAAAAGATATTATAGCTGCGTGAGCTGTCTTCATATATATATATATATATATATATATATATATATATAAATTTAGCCAGAGTTTCAAAATATGCAAATGCTCCGTAGCTGGACAGAACCAAGGCGCTTGGAGATACTCAGAGTATTTTATTTCATTCCGCCTAACTATATAATTAGTCAATTAATTAATCAGCTTCTCAAATGTTATAATTAAATGATAAGTGACCATGACAAAAATTGTGAAGCGACATGAAAAACTCCCGATACATCTTTCTGTTGCTAAATACGTGCTAGACAAACGTGTTTTTTCCGAGCGTGAAAGAAGCCCGCACATGCACGCAAAATTGCCACGCGACTGACTTCTCGAGGCACTTTGCGTGTATTCGCGGGCTCCTTTCACGCTCGGAGAAACACTTTTATGTAGCACGTATTGAGCAACAGAAAGCTGTATCGGGAGTTTTTGATGTCGCTCTACAATTTTCTCATTGGTACTTTTCATCTAACTACAATATTTGAGAAGTTGAATAATTAATTAAGGCTAATTATCTAATGAGGCGGAATGAAAAAATACTATGAGTGTATGCAAGCGACCACAAACAACATTACCTTGGTTGTGTCCAGCTACGTGGCATTCGCATATTCTTTAATCTGGCTAAAGTTAGCTGGAACACCCTGCACTATATATATGTATCCATATTGCCGCATCGCCTTCTCCATTTTCACTGTGCCGCGTGTCCGAATTTCATCAGGTCATGTGGCTTCCAACACTGCGCACGTGGGAAGACAGAGCGCATGAAGCTGCCAGCCTTCTCGGCTCCGTATCACGTGCTCGCCCTGGAAACCGCAGCAGATCACGCGACCTAAAACAGTCAACGCACGGGCCGCATATGTGCTCGGACGAGCGGACTGTGAGGTCTTGGGGCCACACATGCGCCGTCGCACCCGGGACAGCATGGCGACGGCGACGGCGCGAGTGCGCCCCGAGTGTCTGTATAATTGTTATTGCAATAAAGACAGAAAATAAAACATACCATACTTTCTTCCCTGCAACCCGCCGTGGTTGCTCAGTGGCTATGGTGTTCGGTTGCTGAGCACGAGTTAGCGGGATCGAATCCCGGCCACGGCGGCCGCATTTCGATGGGGGCGAAATGCGAAAACACCCGTGTACTTAGATTTAGGTGCACGTTAAAGAACCCCAGGTGGTGGAAATTTCCGGAGTCCCCCACTACGGCGTGCCTCATAATCAGAAAGTGGTTTTGGCACGTAAAACCCCATAATTATTATCCTTATTATTCTTCCCTGCACTATCGGCGACGTCGCAAGAACTCAAGTCAAAGAGCGCATGTATATTGGTTTAATCAATATCAGGTGACCTCAAATTGGCCGCGCAGGAAAAGCTCGCGCCGTCTTAAAAATAGTGTTATTTCTTGAATGCGAACTACAAAGAAATGTGGGCCGCCTAAAAAGCTTGGTTAGATATGGGGTAGATACAGAGAAGCCTCCATGCAAAATTTTGCGTTCGAAATACGAGTGGAAGCGTCACGAAAGGCTCGCAAGAATAGCCGTTGTTTATACCAATACTGAAACAAAGAAAACTGAGATTTCAGCGCTCGCCAGAAGTGACGCACGACCTCGAGCGTGCGGCTCCTCGGGCTGACCTCTCAAAGGCGTCCCCGGCAGCCCGCGGCGTGCTGAAAGATGTCGGAGGCGACGGGCTGCGACTTGCCTCGTCTGCTTAGGTGCTGTTTAGAGGTCCCTAATGAGAAAATTATACAGTTAGCAGCCCTCTGGCTTTGTCAGTATTGCTTCAATTCTATACACTACTCATTCATAACCAATTTCACCAAAGTGAAATTTTGTTGAAGTTGTCCGTTGGGCGCATGGAAACCGCGCCACTTAAACCGAAGCTCCTAGCTTATGGCACCTTTGGTGGACCCAGGCTTGAACAAGCATTTGCTTTCCGGTTGCGAAGAAATTAATAAACCTAGTATGCAGAGAGAAACAGTTATGTGTGTTTATAGCAAATTTAGTATACCGGAGTCCCCTTCAGAATTAATCCTGCGCAATCGAGTTCATAAAATGATGTGGTTGCTTGTAACATAATTAGCTTAACATTGATAGTTCCAGAAACAAAACAATCAGACCACAAACTCCACCGAAATACTGTGTTAACACTGACTTTAAGATATTGTAATTGTCTTTTTTACACGAATAAATAAGGAGGTATTGGTAGTGGTGCCGGATACTCCTTTTAAGGTAATACTAGTTCTTTCTACAGCGTATTTTTTTCTCTTTGTTTCGGTACCAAACTAGATATTTAACTTTTGGTTTTCCTCCCCACCTTTCGCATCTAATTTATCGCTCTCACTTTATCTACAGGCAATTAGAGAAGATAATAGTTTGACCACGTGTATAACCAGTTGCAATAGATATTTTGCTATCGTTACTTGAAAACCATATGCCAGTTGCCTCCCACAGATTACCAGTAAGTCTGTGTTGTCACGTCTACTTTTGCATAAAATGTCTATTACGTCCTGTATTGCATCAAAATTGGGGCTATTTGGGTCTGTTTGTTCAACATATTGGCCAATTGTAGTGCAGAAAATCATAGGTAGACCGAAGAAGCGAGACGACAGTCGGCTCGCTTTTTCTGTCCGTCTATGTTTTCCTGTTGTACAATTTGTCAATACGTCCTGTATACTACTTTTTGATTTTATTGCTGCTGTTGTGTGTATTACTGTCGAATGTGTATCACTGTCGTGTGTGTCAAAAAAAAAAAAAAGAAAATATGAAAGGGGAGGAGAGGGAAGCACCTCCACATGGCATAGGCTCAGTTTTGCAGGATTTAACCTGCACTAGTCATCTTGTAAACACTAAAGCTTTTCAAGTGGGTACTGAGGGGGAAATATCTTCGTTTACAGCCCCCTTGCTGGGTTCTTAAGCTCAAATCGAAATACGAGAGTTTTTCGCTCGAGCTTTCATTGGAATGAGGCTGCTGTGACCGGTGAACGAAACCGCGACCTCGCGGTCGATCGCAAACCGCTATCGCCACTGCGCCATCGTGGCGGGGAGTTGATAAATACAGCAGATAGCATCGCCGGACATCGCTGGGAAGTGCACGAATGAAGCAATCTTGAGGAAAAAAATAATTAATTAAAATAAACTTGTATAAAAATACCGATAAGTTCAAAGCGACGGTAAAAGTCTACACTGCCGTGAAGCACGTACTACAGCGAAGCAAAACTGGCAACTCGTGCAGTTGTTTCTGGCCTCACTCAAAGGAAGGCGCACGAACGCGGGAAGGAAACTGGAAGGAGCGCTGCACACACGCACGCACGTATGCGGTAAGCCCTCGAAACAAGCGCAGGACAGAACGCTCGTTCTTTAGTTGCTGTCTGCGCGCAACGGCGAAGGTATTTTTTTCCAGCGTCTTTATCTGAGAGCGCCATGCGTCGAGTCGTGACTGAGAAGGCCGCGAAAAAGAAAGGTAAAATATACAAAAAGCAGGTGTTATGCAAGTAATGATTTGCCAAACCATAATTATGTTGGGAAACATAAAGAGCCTTGTTTGTGCTCATCTCGCTGCTCCGATCAGAATTTAAGCACTTCTAATATTCAGATGACAAAGAGCAAGAGGAACAAAGTTTGAATTAAAGGAAACACATGAAAACACGTCAGCCGAGAAGCCGAATCATCGCAGAGACAGTGAGACGTGGTGTATACATGGTCAAGGAAGTCATTAGCTATGCCAGAAGACCCGCAAACTAAAAAAATTTCCGTAAGTTACAGCTCCCAATCATCATCATCAGCCTATTTTTATGTTCAGTTAAGGACGAAGGCCTCTCCGAGCGATGTCCAATTAACCCTGTCTTGCGCTAGCTGATTCGAACTTCCCCCTGCAAATTTCCAAATTTCATCGCCCCACCTAGTCTTCTGCCGTCCTCGACTGCGCTTCCCTTCCCTTCGCACGCATTCTGTAACTCTAATGGACCACCGTTTATTGCCCCACGCATTACATGGACTGTCCAGCTCCATTTATCTCTCTTAATGTCAACTATAGGATATCGGCTATCCCCGTTTGCTCTTTGATCCACACCGCTCTCTTCCTGTCTCATAACGTCACGCCTACCGTGTTTCGTTCCAAAGCTCCTTGCGCTGTCCTTAACTTGTTCTCGAGATTATTTGTTGACCTCCAAGTTTCTGCCCCATAAGTTAGCATCGGTAGAATGCAAGGATTGTACATTTTTTTTTTCAATGATAGTGGTAAGCTCCCAGTCAGGATTTGGTAATGCCTGCCGTATCCGCTCGAATCCATTTTTATTCTTCTGTAAATTTCTTTCTCATGACCGGGGTTCCCTGTGAGTAATTGACCTAGATAAACGCACTCCTATCCAGACTCTAGAGGATGACTGACGATCATGAATGTTTGTCCCCCCGCCAAGCTACTGAACATTACCTTTGACTTCTGCACCTTCAACCCTACTCCTACACTTTCTCGGTTAAGATCCTGAGTCATTTGTTGCAATTCATCTCCATTGTTGCTGAGCAGGACAATGTCATCTCCAAACTGAAGGTTGTTGGAAATATTCGCCATTTATCTTCATGCCTAAGTCTTCCTTGTCTAATAGGTTGAACGTCTTATAAGCATGCAGTTAATAGCATTGGAGAGATTGTGTTTCCTTGTCTCACCCCTTTCTTTATAGGCACCTTTCTACTTTTCTAGTGGAGAATTAAGGTAGCTGGGCAATTTTTGTACGTATTTCCCAAGATATTCACGTATGATTCACGATTGATGGTCTTAATAGCGCAAGGTAATCCAATACGAGTGTGCAGCTACTTGAATATATGCATCTATATATTACTTGATGATGCGCAATATCAAAATTTTTATCCCACCCCTTGGGTAATACCCCCGCAGTCGGGGGTCTTTAAGGAAACTAAACTGTAAAAGCAACACCATGCTTCTACATATGTTATGATGACGCCGCAGTAACGGCAATAGCGCGTCGCCATTGCAGCCAATCGGGCGCAGGGATGCTGGCGGCTTGTCAACCGAGCAGCCTCCCAGGTTCAGCTTAAGGCGTGTATATTTTCTCTTCACCCTGGGAAACAGGACTACTCTCGAATTCTTCGCTGACAACGATAGGGCACGCATTGGTAAGTGGGCCTGAATAGCAGTTACTGCTCACTGGTCCATTCGTACGAGACGATGATGCTGGTACCCTGCTATGTGTGTGCAGATGCCATCTGCATAGATGGAAATTTTCAATGATGTTTAACGGACTGATGTCTTCATAACAATTTTCAGGAAGTAAGGTAAATAACACACGTTCTCGAAGTACGCGGCGAAACATATGCAAATCATCAGCGAAAACATGCGCTGTGTAACTACCTGACGTATCTGATAAAGTTGCATGCAGCGTTACTTACAAGTCGGATACTGTACCGGCTTCCTCTGATGTCCCCATCAGACAGCCCATCGAGCGCTTAGAAGCAATACACAGGAAAGGTCTCTGACTATGCCTGGAAGTCCTTCAGTTGGCTTCGATGAAAAAGTCAAAAGCTTCCCTCTCTGCCCCTTGTTCTTTCACGCAACCTTTCTCGGCGATACACACTTTGCTCGAATAATTAATCGCTATCGCTCTGAGAAAGAATTACTAGATGTAAGAGCACCAGGATGTCACTAAATCACTAGCAAAGAACCTTCTTAATAAGCTGGAAATAACGAAGGAGTAGCCACTGCCACGATGCAATGATGAGGTGTTCTTAACTTATTTCTAATTACATGAAAACATGGCAACCGCAGTTTTGTGACACGATGATATGGAATAAACTTAATTTTAGTGAATAAATAAAGTTACATTAAAATATTTCAACGCTATATAGTCAAAGCGGCGCACATTCAGTGTCGAGAAGATTTCGTGGCAGAAAGCTTGGAGTAGGATTATCTTACATTAATTAAGTTAGCTCAAAAAATCCCCCCGAGAGAACTGAAACTTTCCGTTACTATCCGTAGCTGAGCAGTTATTTGGAAAACTAAAGAAAAGAGACCAAGAATAGGGCGATGACAAATGCGAGACAATATTTAACGGGTGTTCCAATGGAAATCGACAACCTGGCGTTTGAAGCCTCTCCTGGTTTGTTGGAATGGTTTGGGGATCATTGCTGCTTTTAATACAGCAGTTCACTACATGGTTTGTCGAAAGCGTTGATGGTGGTACGTGAGATGAACTGAATCTCACGGTTATACTATTTCCATGTAGAATCCATCATAGTACATTTGAGTTTGCCCTTAGGCGAGTCGGACGTAAGCTTAGAATTACTGGGCCGAAATAATGTTGCTATTCGGTTCCAACACTACTGCCTCACACCATCTACATTAACCCACCAATCGGTTGGTCTGCAGTGCAGATGATAAGAATCGGAGATAGTTATAGGCAGTAAGAAACTTATCACTAGGTAGACCTTGAAGTTAAAATATTATTGTAGGTTTTAATGAACTTTTCAGTAAAACGGTCTTTTGTTCCAATAAGGCAACTGCTGCCTGAAATAGAAGCTGTAGCTTCGCGATCAGGCCACCCATCCCCTTCCTATCCACTAAGCAGTATAGGACACTCAGCACAACTAACTCCATGGGGTGGGGGATTAGGGGCGATACCACGCCATTCACTTAAGCGCAGAATGTACAGGAGTAAGCGCTTATTTGTTCGCTGCATGAAAGATAAACGCACAGTTCTGTTGACCACATATACTCCGCAACTTTGCAAATCGGCTACCGTACATCTTATCTTATACTCTTTTCTCTACGTCTTGACCTGCCTGCGCAGTTACACAAATGAATTCATCAACTCATCCGCGATGACATTGTCCTGCTCGGCAACACTGGGGATGAATTGCAACATGTGACTCGGATCATAAACGAGAAAGTGTAAGAGTAGGGTTGAAGGTGTAGAAGACAAAGGTAATGTTCAATAGCCTGGCAAGGGAACAGATCGTCGGTCAGCCTCTAGAGTGTATGCAGGAGTGCGTATATCTATGTAAATTACTCACAGGGAACCCTGGTCCCGAGAGAGACACTTTCAACCCAGCATAACGGATTGTGCTTACCGCATCGGATAACACTGCGACCACAACAGTGCCCTGAAGGACACCCTTAATCACTACGGTCTCATGGATTTCGCCACTGCCTGCCCAGGCAACCTTCGCCCCCTGACAACGTGGCCTTTGAACAAGCGAATGGTTGTCCCTACTACTACTAGGTTGAATAGTGCTTGAAGAACAAAAGAGTGACCCACTGCGGCTGCTTCTTTTGTATACCAGTCGCGGAGCTTCTCGCTGATATTTCATGTTCTGCACACAACGCCGCATTCATAATGTAGTCTAGGGTGCATCGTGCTGTGCGGACCATGATAAAGTGCGCAGTGAAAGCCACCCTGGGATTCCAACGTCATGCATACGACGTTCAAAAAACAGACCCGACTATTCATCATACGTGCGCATGCATAAGTGACATGCTTGATACGAACTTGCGGTGCTCTAGGCACTGAGCCGACACGTTCTCGGGTAGGCTGCTTATTCCCGGTATTTCTGACCAGCGGGGGAGTAGGGCAGCTAAGCGAGGTTGCAGCGCTAAGCGCGCGTGCACTTACGTCTCAGTGTGGCCTCTCTTATGATCAACGACGAGCGAACGAGGTGCCTTCTAACCTGGCGAGACGTAAGGCGGCAGGTTTGCTTATGGCAGAAGTGACTTCCTGTCATTGCGGTTGTGGGTTCTCAACAAGACGCCCCAACCATTACTGGGAGAATGTCTGCTTCATCCCTTCCGCAGGAATAAGGATTATCGGGGCGCTTCTGACAAGCATGGTATTTTGAAAGCGGTACTGTCAACCGCAATTTTATTGAAGTATTGAAGGCTAAGCGAAGTGGGCGACCGATTCATCACTAGCTTTGCATAGTTCATGAAATCTGTTTTTTTTTTCTTTCCTCTGTTTAGAAAAGCGCAGTGGTAAATAGCCTAGGCCGATTTTGCTAACGGGTTTAGAAGTATCATACGAGGAAGGCGCACATGGTTTTCATAACATTGGTTTTAAAGTACGTGCTGTTTTTATTTTTCTTACAGACTTTTCTTTTTATGTGCATATTCCGCCTTTTCAGGTATATTTCTTGAAAAGGTGGAATTTACTTGCTTGGGAAATAATAATTTTCGAATAGGTAATAAAAAACACCTTATTACATTTTAATTAGTTCACTTAGGGCACATGTCGCAATAGAGAAATTGAAGCCGAGGAGCAGTAAAGTCGTGTCTTCTTAGCACAAATCTTAAAATTTCCTACAGTTGCACCACTCGAGAGATATCGGTCCTTAAAATGTGCTGCGAAACACACGGGTGTTCCAGTTAACAGTTTCCCAGAAGAGTCCCTCTAGCAGCACAGGATAATCTTAAAGGGCCCCTCACCAAGTCTGGCCATATTGAGCTGACAAGCGTAGTGCATACAATGCGCACTCACGATCGTGTCTGCTAAGAATTACATCGCCACTCGCCGCAAAAACAGCTGAAATTTGAAACTAAACGCCGTTTGCAATTCTCGAGGGCGCCGCGCTCCAAGACGAGGGGATGACGTTCATCAGCAAATGCGCCGACGTACTTGTGTATGCTGTGACGTAGCTCATAGGGACACGTGGCACTACGAGAATTATTCAAGAAAACATCTGTTATTTGTGTAATTTGTTGCTTCAGTCGACGAATAGAAGTTTAGAGAAATAATAAAACACACAAACCGAAGGTCTGTTTGTTTTTGTTTTACTTCGCACAGCAGCAAGAGAGATGTATGTCCGTTTCGTCTGCTTGTTCCCACGTCGTGCAGTCGCACGGGCTGAGAACGAAACTATGTCATTTTCTTCTCCAGTGCGGGATCATGCTCTGTGATCCGCTTGTGCCTGCCTCAGTATACGTGTAACACTGTCTTATACCGCTAGTCAGAAGTATTCGTGCACAGCGCGCAAAATCGTGCGCTGCGCGAAACGAGACAAACGCAACAGCTCGCGCGCGAGACCGTCAGCGGAAGTGCGCCGCGTCGCAAAAAAGCGAGAGACAAAAAGAAGAAGGCGGGGCCCGTGATGTACGCGTCAGGTGATCTTCCAGCTTCGGTATGGAAAAACGCAGGGAACGAATTTCGCTTGCGGAGGCTAGACGGGGCAAGGGAAGAGAGTGTCCTTGTTGGCGGTGATGCTAGCCTCCTGAAATCATGGGTTCGCGGCACTGAAATATTGTTATCTCGGCTATTATCGAACCAATTTGAAAAATTCTTGCAGTAGAACGCTCCCAAGGGGACACGTAACAACTTCCAACGTATAAATACAATTTGGTAAGTGGCCTGGTGAGGGGCCCAATAACTAGAACGCGAATACAATATTTAGCAGATTTTGGGATTGGTTATCTCTTACGTTGTGATAGTCTTGGGATGTCTGCTAAACAGACATGACTTTACCCCCACTGCACGGCTTCAACTTCCCAATTTCAACATGCACCATAAAGCAAATAAATAAATAAATAAATAAATAAATAAATAAATAAATAAATAAATCGGTCGGTCGGTCGGTTGGTCGGTCGGTCAGTCAGTCAGTCAGTCAGTCAGTCAGTCAGTCAGTCAGTCAGTCAGTCAGTCAGCCAGTCAGTCAGTCAGTCAGTCAGTCAGTCAGTCAGTCAGTCAGTCAGTCAGTCAGTCAGTCAGTTAATCAATTTTCTTTGCGAAATGCACTAGAAACACTCAAATGAAAGTCGGAACCCAAAACATACGTTTGTATCATTAGATAAGTTAATTATTGAAGGTTCTTATAAAGCTGTTCGGACATTACAATTCGTCGTAAAAATAATGTCCGCCTGTTGAGGTAATGATCCTAAACAAGCCGAATAACACTATATGCTGCATGAGATAGTCAGAGCGTCTGTATAACATTAAAAAAGAAAGGAGAAAAAAAAACCCAGGATGACAGGCATGCGATGGCACTTACGTTCTTTGATGACAGTAGTGAAAATGGAATGAGCTGCATATCCATAAAATATATTGTGAAGCGGTAAAGTGTTAAAATGGCGCGTTTCTCGTCAGAGGTGTTCTCTCTCTCTCTCTCTTATTATTATTTTTTTTTTTAGTTCGTCAACACTCAGACGGCAGAGCTTGTCCATAAAGGCACGCTGCCCACCCGTACGCGCATAAAAACGTCATGTGTCCACACTTAGTGCAAAATCTTCAGCTATTTAAATGGCGAATCAAATCCAGCATGGTTTGCTGCAGGAGTGACAATAATGTTAGGACCTTCGTTTTTGGACGCTTGTGAACTGGCAGCGCTAAATGTAACAAAGCTTCCGATTTCACGATGCTCCGAGGTGACGGTCGACAAGTGTAGGTAAGTGAACGGCACGGACTAGAATAATTATGTACATGCGGCCACAATAGTATTTTCAATGCTTCATGAATCCTCAACGTCATTGCACTGCGACTGACACTGCAAATGATTGCAGACAGACAGACAGACAGACAGACAGACAGACAGACAGACAGACAGACAGACAGACAGACAGACAGACAGACAGACAGACAGACAGACAGACAGACAGACGCACGCACGCACGCACGCACGCACGCACGCACGCACGCACGCACACACACACACACACACACATACATACATACATACATACATACATACATACATACATACACACATACACACACACACACACACACACACACATACATACATACATACATACATACATACATACATACATACATACATACATACATACATGCATGCATACATACATACATACATACATACATACATACAGACGGACAGACAGGCAGACAGACTTAGGAGGGTTATTGTTGTATGAAGAAAAAATCATGTAAATTTCATTCATATCCCCATGCATCTGATCGTCCTTCACCAATCGTCCACACTTCTTCGCTGGTATGCACCTCTGCACTTTAATCTCTATACTGCGGCATTGAAGTTCCGATACTTCTTGCTTCTTTGTGCATGCCTCGCCAGCTTTTTATTATGGAAATTTATATATATATATATATATATATATGAAGTACTCGAAGTATGCTAAACGCACTAAAATATTAAATATGTCTAGCACAGAAAGCACCATGGAGCCGATGAGCGAGAACTCTCGTTCAGCAAAAGCAATGCTTAAATGCCTACAAAACTACTGCCCGGGCCACAATGCATATTGCTACATCGCATTAAGCCGTAAAGTTGTAGATTCGCGCGTGTACGACGCTCCGACCCTGTGGGTACCGCTCGCACGCGGCCGCGTGTTTGCCGAACGCGCGGAGGAGAGACCGCGCGACGGGCGGTGGAGCGGCGTGCGCTCTCGGCGGCGGCGGCTCGGCGGGCCAACCTTCTGGGCGGAATCCGCGAAAGCGTGGAAACCAACAACGCACAAAGCGGCAGCGAGCGCCGCTCGAAGGCGGAATGAAAACAAGGCAGAGAACAAGAAGCGTCGGTCGTTTTGGGAGCCTCGTGTGAGGGGAAGACGAGTCCCACTTGCATAATTCCCTCGCGGCAAGGCCCCCGTTTCTTGGGACAGCGTCATCCTTGGACGTCCGTCGACGGAGGGCAAGGAGGCGCCCTCGAACCGCGATGCCCTGGGCGAGTGAGACCGGGGCCCGGCAGCCGCCTATAAAAGCGGCCGCCGCCGGCGCAATGGCAGACAGCCGGAGCCAGCCCACGGAAGAGTCAGCCGACCAGTGTGAGTACCGGCACAACATGGGATACCCTGTAGGCGCCGTCCACGCAGTGAGGCCGAGATTGCAACCCCTACGCTCACTACGCGGACGACTCCGCCAGCGCCCCCAGTTCCGGACACAGGCCGCCGCCGCCGCTGTGCTACACGACGGACTGCGGCTCCGGCTTGCGGAACTCGCGCCCTCCGCGGCGCGCGCACACCCCGCGGATACGGGCGCGCTTTGCGGTTCGCTTACCGCTATAGTGGTGCGACCCTAGAATGACGCCGCCGAGTCAACGCGTTTCGGTGCTCGTCACTCCCAAATTAGGCCGTCATCTACTGCAGTTTCGTACACGTTTTTTATTTTGACAATGTGTAGCATCTTTGCTATAGCGCTAAGACACACTTTGACATATGAGCAATCCTGTGGGGCTTCTTGAAACCTTAATTGGGGATATCCAAATAACGATAAGGTGAAGAAAAGTATGAGTGACTTAGAATAAAAATAGTATTTAATTCTCATCAATGAGTTAGAGCAGTTCGCAAATTTGCTATAAGATGAAGTTAGCTCGTGCTTATCGGCTGACTAGGCGCCTTGTTTTCCGACCATAATACATGTTCGTAAATGTCAGTGTTACAGGGGGGTAATTACGTCGCTATTACATCCAATATTGGAGCGCGCTCAACCATGTGCTAGAGAGCGTAACTTGGTAAATGTTTTTCACGAGTCAATAACAGATAAATACATCATAATGTATTGCAGGTCTTCCTCTTTTGTATCTAATTGCATTCTTCGTCCATTATTTTGATGATATTTGCTAAACAATAATTACAGGTTGAAAAAGGACCATGGTATCATTTCATTACTGCTTTGTGCGCTGTATTAGTCCCTCAATTTCTCGAATTTTTCACAATTATACGCAACATAACCTGAGGGCTGGGAAGGAGGTGCAGATTCTGTGATCTGTTCAATGTCGATTACAGGATTTGCCAGTGGCGACCCGTATGCCTACAATAAAGATATGTGCATCAGAAAAGCAACTTCTATGATAGGTGCAGAGTAAAAAGCAGCATTACCACGCTGATCCTTCTATTTAATTTCGAAATATAAATGCAAATGTAGGTATTATATTATATATTAATTCTACATAGTTGTTCTAATACATATCGTAAGATCCCTGTATATCGTGGCCACTTTGAATAACACTTTTTAAGAACTGCTAAAAAATGCTCAGCTTTTGTTGTCACAAAATTTAACACAGCAAAACTCTTCGCTGTTGAATTGCCTCACTGAAAAACAAAGTCGTCGTTACGTCTCTTACAACAATCCTCTAATGACACGACTTTCCTTACAGGTTTTGTGACCGGGACGACACCCTACTTGATCGAAAATGAAGCAGTACCTCGCCCTAGGTGAGTTAATGAAGCAACGGGTTAGTTTCTCATCACTTAGTGCACACACAAACATCTCTGTGTGGTTGCCAGCTTACAACCCTAAAGTGTTGCGATGCTGCGACTATCACAGCGGCCAGCATACGGCCAATTGTACTATGTTGACTGCATAACGCAGAGGAAGATTTCCTTTAGAACGCACCTTTGTGGTTGCAGAAAGAAGCGAGTGGAAGTCCGAAGCCACATCTGTGTTCATAACGTTTTCCCCTCAGTATTGTGCTCAAGCTCTAGCGCAAGCAATTGCTCCCCTTGCGGAAACGTACTTATGATTTTGGGAAGTTACCGCAAGCAAAACACGAGACTTGAAGAAAGGGACAACACGAAGTGGTTTTCCGCTTCGTGTTGTCATTTTTCTTCAAGTCTCGTGTTTCGCTTGCGGTAGCTTCCTAAAATCATAAATCCCCAACTGGCCTACACCCACACTCTGCTATGAAACGTACTCCCCACGAGCTGTAAAGACGCGTCAGGCAGGTAGACGCTCGAGTTTTATTTTTCACCAATGCATACTTTTGATGAACTTGTCATTTGCAAAGATCAAAGATCTGGCATGCGTTAAAAGTAACGTATTTCAGCATAACTCTGCAGATTAATGTGCTTTTCTGCCCTGCGTTAGTGATGCCCTGGAGCTTTGCGCCCATTGATTGTCATGACACTCGGAAAATACTCACTGCCAGATTCCCTGAAAGTCTATGTAAAATACCAGGCACCTTGAACAGGTGCCCGCCCCTTTTTATGCCATGGACAGGTATCCTATGACGCGTTGATGAAAACCTTGCATGACAGCGCAACACTCCTGTGCGAAATTGCCATCAGAGGTTTGCTTTTGGACCGGCATCAGGGAAACTGGCAGGCCTTTTACAGAACATAAGATTCTGGGACAGTAGCCTCGTGCGTCTGCGATGCCTAAAGTCAGGGAAACGCTGCTGCGTTTATTGAGATATGCGAGCCTATATGAATGCGTGTGGCTGACAGAACGATGAAGGCTTGTGCAAGTGTGTGCATGCATACTGTGAATTTTTCCTTTTACTCCTCATTCAGTGCTCGTTCCCCTTTCCACAGTGCAGGGAGGTTAAACATGCAGTCTCAGTCTGCATAACCTCCATGTCTTTCCCTTATAACTCCTCTCTCTCCCTCTCTCTCAGCCTTGTTTATATTACGAGGGCACCTGTTAGGTGGTGTACGTAGTAAATAACGGTGTCTTACTGGAGTGTATTTCTTAACAAATATTTTAGGCTGACAATTCATGCAATCGCTGTACATACCGTGCATTTGTGAAATACTTCTGTCCATGCTGCAAATGCTCCTGAGACGTGTTTATATCTTCCATGCCTCAAGGTAGATATAAATAACTGCTCTTGGGAGTTTTGTGCAAGCACAACAACAGTGAAATTCTGCCTCTTAAGAAACATCAAGAAGCGAAATTGTCGTCAGATGAGCAGATTTATTATGGGTGACAGTCTTTTTACCATTTTCTTATTCGTGGCATTAGGGTAAACGAGAAAGAAAACAAGTACAGTTGAGGCAATGATGAGGTGAAATATGAAAATACAATTTCAGCATTGGCCTATAAGAATGCGAACTAGCTACTTCAAGCGAGACAGTTAGTGAAGTGTAATTAATTACCAACACGTTGTAAACATTTCCAATTATATGCGGTGCCGTTGTGAGGCTGCCATGTAGTTAGAAGCCCGGCCCCTTGATTAGCTATGTTTCATGCATGCACGGTAAAATACGTGAAGGTAAATATCTCAGCCATCCTGCATCTTGTTGCACGTTCTCTATATTGTGGGGTGAGAGAACTTACGGGGATCGCTCTTACAGCAAAGGAGGATTCAGTACACGCTGTCAAGTTTAAATTTGTCAGTCTCAGGCGCCAGAAAGCCTAATCAACTCTGATATTGGGGGACTGTGCGCTACAGTCATATTGCTTGACAATAACGTTCTCGAAGTTGGCTAGCATTTCTGCGATACGTTCGCTCTACAGCCACAGAGTTTCGATTGCTGGACGTCAATATCAAAACGACAACTGCTGCTGACTGTCAAGTTGTGTCTTTGATTGTCTTTAAAGCGAGTCATACCTTTGAAACACTAAGTGAGAAAAAGCAATTCCAAATATTCTGAAATACTACGCACTGTGTTAAACAAACTTTCCGTTGTTTTTCCATATTGCAAAAGATAACGAGAAACATATCTGGCTTGAGCAAAACACCGTCTTTTGATGTGTACCGTTCACTTACAGTTAAAAAGAAAAGTAGGCACAAGGCAGGCAAGCTCAGAAGTTTGAGTTTGGAAATTGAATGGAAGGTTGGTAAATCGATGGCATCCAGGTCATCACCAGTTCTGCGAGTCATTACGATGCCTAAACACAGCCGCTCGTTCTATGTGGGATTATCTCGAGTGAAACGACGTAACCAGCGCCTCGCTTGCGCAATTTGTGTTGACGTCACCGAAATTTCGTGGCATCGCGCGACACTGCCATCGGGTGACGTCAGCGATCACAGTTTTGCTGTGGGTAGTCATATTTCAGGCAACCGTCATTTTCGATAGCATTGGCCATGACAATGGTACACACTTTTTCTGCAAGGCTTTCGCAATAGATTTGTGAGCAGCTTCATCGATGTTCCTTGGCTCGAAAAATCGCCACATGCCCCTTGCTTTCTTCGTAGCAAACCATGTACCTGATATATTTCAGCACGAAATTTAGGATATGAGGTATAAATCGTTTGATGAAAACCTGAAATTTCGTAGCATGTACAGAACCATTGAGCAAGCGACGCAAGCCACCTTAAAATCATCAGGAAGCCAGGCACGTAGGAATTCACCCTCTTGCGCGCGCGCTCAGGTACATACATGAGCCGGCGGGCTTACAGCATTGTTTAGAAATAATGGCCATACTAGCTAATCGGTCAAACGAATGCTGAGACGTTAGCAGCACGGCTAGCTTGTGCAAGATATTGTACTTTACTTTATATGGCATCGGTGTGAGAGGTATGTATAAGCAAGTGAAGGGCACACAGAATGCGTCGGAAAAAAGTTACTAAAGAATCACATTTTCTTGCGGTACTAACACGCGAGTTATATGCGAAGATTTCCGCAGTAATAAGTTGAAGTAACGACAGTGTCAAACACAACGGCTGCTATCGTCAAATTTTTATTCTGCTGCTGACAGACGATGCCCATACATTCCGTCAAACTTTAGTTAAGCACTTTTTGACTGTAAGCGCATTTAGATTACGGGAAAGTGGCGTCGAACAAAGAAAAAAAGAAAAGAAAGAACTTCACCTACCACTGCGATAGACAATGTAGTTTAACGCGCAGAACTTGAGAACTGCAACACGTCGCACTCCAACTTATCTCGCGAGATTATTCATGCGTGCGCCTCTCTCTTTCTCTCACAGCCTTTGCCCTGGCTGCCGTGGCTGTTGCGCTACCAAGGGTAAGACCATTCACGATTATTTCCAGCGAGAGTCCTAACAGAAATTGAACATTGTAGTTAAAGCGTTGCCGGCATAATCTTGAAATGAAAACCCGACGAAAAAATAACAATAGAACGCAAAAACCGTGCGAGTACTAAGCTGTATGAAGCCAAATTAACCACAATCAACGACTTTTGTGGCAAAGCACGTTTATTTTGATTTGAAACTACAGTGTTCCGTCAAACATAGTGGGAAGCGGGGTAGTTGAGTGAGATGGAATAGACGACGCGGCATCTACCTGCGGAGAGAAGGGCTCTTGCGTCGAGAGGCCTGTGCTCGCTTAAGCACGTTGGATAATGTGGTAAAGTCGCGTACGCTATGTGCATTCACGATCCCACATCGGACATTGGTACGTCCCTTTTCTCAAAGAAGTTGGACGTCAGGAAAGTGCAAAAAATAAAATTAAAATAAGAAAGTACGAACGAACGTAAGAGAAACACACCCGAGAAACACACCGCGAATGCCCGCCGAGCGTAAAGACCCCGTCATCTGCGAACATCTATGACGAGAGAAACGTCGCATTGGACAGGCCGGCCCATTTTGTAGGGCACACTGTGCGAGCGCAAGTGGAGGAGGGAGGCGAAAGAGAGTGAGCCGATGCCAGGTTTTACAGCGCCCATTTCTTGGGCCTCCGCGAGTATCTGTCAGTCGCTGTCATCACGGCGGTTTGATGGCCCGTTCAGACTTCTCCGGAAGTGATTAGCCCTCTTCCCGGAGCGATGACAGTGGGTGGGGCGCCGCTGGATTGCCGCTCTCCCATACAGTTGGAGAATCTCGCGCCTGGCCTCTCCTACCGCAGCGCCGCCGCGCGCCGGCGTAGAAAATCCAACGTTACTGCGATGGCTTACAAAGAGAGGTTGAGCAGGTCTTCACCACATTCTTTCTGCGGCCTGCATCGCGCCGCAGAGGGAACCGCAATTTTTAGAGCTCCAAGTGTACCCAAACCTTGCAGAGATCTTTAATCGGAGTACGTGGCCTGCCTGCCGACTATCGTAGTTTTACCGCGTGTCTCGAGTAAATTCCAATACCGCAGATGGCAAGGCCTTAACGACACTACATGCGCGTATGCTGATTGTAGTATGTAGTGTCTAAGAACTAAAGTAAGAGCATGCGCCCATTGAGCGCCAAAACTAACTGAAGAAACACTGAATGCTAAAGCAAAGGAGAAACACACGTACGCACGCATCGGACAAACAAAAATGATGGAAAAAGTGACAAAACCTGTAAAGCGACAGTAGAGCATGAAAAGATCGTTGAGAATGGTAAAGCAATATCAGATCGTTACGATAGTGTCGGCTTCTTTGCTGCGCGCAAAACACAAAAGCAGCTTACAAGGAACGAAGACGCTCGACTTTTCAAGTGATATCTCAGTTTCTGACAGCTCGATCATCCTTTGAAAATGAAATAGCTATAGCGCTTGCACGCTGCTTAACGCACGTGCCAACAACGTCGGCGTCCGTTATTGACACCTCAATGAACGCGCGTCACGTTACTGTGGCGGACGCAAGCACTCCTTCACGTCACTTTCACTCAGCGGTGAAAGAAAAGCTTGTCAACCCTTCCTACCTCGCGTCACGTCACAGCGGCCGGGGAAACCCGACCGGCTAGCTGAATTCATGCCAATCTATCACGGTCACGCTGGCGAGAATGCGCCTCGTCCCTTCGCTCGTTAATATTTTGCAGGTGCAAAGCGTTCGATGCTTAAATATTTGATGGAGACATGCCCTTTAATTAAAACAGCACTAAAGCTTTCTCTTACAGTATGTAAGTTATCACTTACTGTTTTCTTTTTCAGGCTTATCGAAGATTTTAATTTCTCTGGTACTCGCACATGCTTACCTCAATTGTGTTTTCTTTTCTGCTTGGCTCTTTTAGTATTTGCATAAAATACTACCCTTACTGTAGGCTAGTGATGTCAATGTTAGCGCTTTTCTGCTTGCAACATCACTACCAAGACATAACCAGAGAATTACTCTTTGGTTCAAGACAGGGAAAAAAAAATAACATGAATTTAGTATATCGCAAACTGTAGCTACACTTTATGTTGCCGCTGATTTCTCTTTAATCATGCCTTCACTCGCCCAGGTGTTTCAAGAAGACACTTAAAGATAACAAGAAATACAGGAGGGCAGCAGAAACTTATCTCAATTAATTATTAATCGCACTTTCACACAAGGCGCTTGAATAAGCGCTCGAAGCAGCATAACTTGCCCCTCTTGTTTCGCAATCTTTGCAAACAGAAATCCTGATTCTTAATTTCTGTTATAAAATGTGAGGGGAAAAAATGTTGTCGCACATATCTTGATACATAAAGCAAATATAGGACTGATGTTGCGTAGTCTGTGCGCGACCTCTTGTTAACACGGGAACACTCATGACAGCAGCTCCACCACTGCACATACATATGCATGTTTAGGCCCCTAGCTTCTGCCCTTGATGCGCTTTTCGTTTTACATCCTACGTGCGACACGGTTCGAGGGTTCGGGCGTCGCCTTTGGAGCTGCTTACACCTGCCTACGCATTTGAAGCGCGTTGTAAACCCACACGAGCGTATATTGATTAGTGCATGCGGAGTCGACAGAAATAAGTAATGCGTAGCGCCCCCGCAGCACGCCCTGCAGTGACACGTTTCCTTACAAAGCCGTTTTTCTAAGCACATGGCTATATACAAAAGCATGCGCAGGCGAGAATTCGACAGCTTGTGTACTTGTCCGTAAGAGAATGCTCGGTGGCGGCTTTGAGGACGGAAAAGAACCTCCGTATACATTCAGTGGAACGTTTGTAGTCGTCATAGGCTTCATGTATCCTAAATGCGTGCGGTATATGCAAAAGGAAAACTGATAACTTTTTGGCGTTATCTTCTGCAGTAAGGAAGTGAAGTCAGTCTTGACGTGTGCTCATTTCATGATCGAAGCTTCGCGCTCTCATGCGAATGGTGGATTGAATCAGAGAGCGATGTTTTTAACTCCAGATCAAGCCCAGCGTGCAGGAGTCTACAGTTTAGAAACTAGAATACGCAAAGCGTTAGCGTCCCAACAGGACCAGGCGGGGAATGACCAAAAAGAGATAGATCATCTCCACATACAATAAAATTATATATTTTACTGCAAAATATGAAAAGTGATTGGTATGTTTCGTTTTCTCTGAGAAAAAGGATCTAGAAAACACCATACGTTGGTCTAACCCGGGAGCTTTTGCTACATGGCAAAGAAAGCATAACGCGAGAGCAGCTGATGTGTTCGAAGTGCAGTGCTCAAGGGTATGTGACTGGCGCTTCCATGTGACTGCCCATGTGCACAACCGCTGTCTCACGCCAACTTTGCGCCCCAGTGCCTTATCTGCGCCCCCTCACCACTCTCGGCAGAAGTGCGCATCCTTCTCTGTAACATGCACGGTGGCGGAATATATAAGAACTTTCTTGTTTCTTTCCTTTTTCTTCCACCACCGCAGTCTAAACGGGCAGCCTACGAGCTTCCGGACGGCGTTGAGTTCCTCGTCGGATCCGTGAAGACCTCCTTTACCTGCCCCGCCAAGAACGGCTACTACGCAGACGTGGACAACGCCTGCCAGATCTTCCACGTGTGCAATGTCGTGCCCAAGGACGACGGCAGCACGGAGGTGCAACAGTACAGCTTCCTGTGCGGCAACCAGACGGTGTTCAACCAGTTCTCGCTGACATGCTCGCTGCCCGAAGACGCCGTCCCATGTGGCAGCTCGGCCGACTTCTTCTACCTCAATGACAGGATCGGCCAGGAAAAGGTGAACCTGCACGACGACGCCGACCTGCAGCGTGCCGTCCAGGTCATCCCCCGGTACCAGCAGGCACCCTTCAAGGCTTGAAGCCCACCGCCGCCGCCACGTTCACGCGAACGCGACACCGTATCGTAGCCAGTTCGAATCGAGCCTGTGACCGTGTGGACGAAGAACCGCGACATATCCGACAAGCCACCCAGGCAGTCACGCAAACGTCCGCCGCGTGCTCGCTGCTTTTTTTTCTACTACTGTGCCTGTCGATGGCATACGAGGGGGTCCTGTTGGAGTCCGCGCCACACCCGCGAAGGAACCACCTCACGTACTCACGCTCATACTACGGAATGCCAACAACAGCTATTCGGATACAGAAAACATCACCGTCATTCCTTATACCGCTTCGAGCAGGGACATAAGAAATTACGTCGGAGCATACAGGTAGAGGGGGAGATATTAAACAAGAAAGTAAGCAGTAGAAATGCGCTTTGGGTCGTTTCAGCATTCGTAACGTACGCACTGGAGCAACGTACAATGTTCGCGAGGGAGACTCGCCTTACAGCGATGGCGCGGGAGGTGCACACCACTGCTCGCTTGTATTTTAGCTCGGCTCACCACATTGTCGCCTTCGTGTCGACGCTGCCAACGAGATACGGAGATTTCGTCATCTTCCAGCGCCTTGCGCACGGCCCCTGCTTTCGGTTGTACAGTCATAAACTTTCTGGGCTGGAGCACCGTACGTGTTCTGTTGCGGTTCCCTCCTATTTTCGTGCTTTTCTGCGAGGTTGTGGGGTGCCCTCTGCTTTTGGGTGTAGGTCGGCTGCGCAATCCATTGGGTGAGATCACAGTGCCTAAAGCCCTCTTCTTAGTCATGTAGCTTACGCCTTCGCTTGTCCGCAGTCATGTGTGAGCTCGTTGTACAAAACAGCAATTTAAAGAAAGAAACAGGAAATCTTCCTCCTTGTCTGGTGACTGTATGACCTCCCATGGGTTATTTAGTAAATAACGATTTTTTTCTGTTGCCACAGATTCCACGAAACTGCGATGTCCTGAGTAACAGAAGCGCCCGGTGTGGTAATCTTGTGTACACCTTTCCTTTCAAGTGGCAGTTCTCTCTAATATGTTCAGCGCATCATGTACAAAATGCCAAATGCTTTTTTTGTGACACTCAGAATATGCTGCGTCATGGTGAACTCATGGTCTCATATGCTTTGCTCGGATAAAATAAATTCATTGTTGTTCGTTCTTCTGTGTTCTGTATTTTTATGAAGGTGATACATTGCTATGAATATGATTAGCATTAACGAATTAAATATGCGCATAGCACGAATTAGTCGTTGTTGTGTTGTAACGCAATTTCCGATTTTAGTGATTGTATATGACAGTAATGTGCGAAAAACATTCTAAATCAGTAAAGCACAATTTATGGCTTCACGGCATAGTACTTATTCATGAGGTGAAACCACCATCACGTAACAAAAAGTCGCACGTGTCGAAAAGTTATGCCGCGATAAACATTCCTCCATGACAAAGAGAGCCCAATTATCATACGTGCTTCGTGTACATTCAATTTTATTGACGGGTAGCGTTCAACAAGCAATAGACAATAATAATATACGCACCTGAAAATTTAATTTGCAGTCCTAGCTCATGAACAGAAGCACAGTTCAGACTACTGAGGAATCACCAGCTCGTTTTAAGACAAATAAATAATAAGTCAGAAGAGCTACGTGCAAAATAAACACAAGAATTCACTTACGTTGTAACTGTAATTCGCCCTTTAGTGAAGCAATTAATTCGTCCACCATAACACAGCCGCAATCAAGCTATTTCATACATTCACTAGATTGAAATACATTCACACGTAAAGAGAGCATTTTAAAATCAAGAAAAAAGAACACTTAAAGTTCTTGTCTACACAGAATTACGAATAGTCAAGGTACCACCTCTAAATATTGTGCGAGTCACCTAAGTCTCCCAGAAACTTTACCTTTGGTGTATAGCCGCCATCCGCACGAGAAAACATTGACGTACGAATGTTCCTGTCATCATCGATCACTTGACACACACACACACACACATACATATATATATATATATATATATATATATATATATATATATATATATATATATATATATATATATATATATATATATATATATATATGTGTGTGTGTGTGTGTGTGTGTGTGTGTGTGTGTGTGTGTGTGTGTGTGTGTGTGTGTGTGTGTGTGTGTGTGTGTGTGTGTGTGTGTGTGTGTGTGTGCTGTCACCCTCTCAACTAGTAAACTTCAAAGATGCGCCCAGAGTTACAGCACCCTTTCTGGTTTGACGAGAACTTGGATGCAAACAGCGCTAAAAACGGCACAAGATATCGCTTTACCAAACAGGTCACAAGATACTAAGCGCGCTACCAACTGAAAGGTTCATTTCGAGAAAGCTCTCTCATAAAACTTAGAAGGGCAAGAGAGGGGAAAAAAACCGAGATTAAAGAAAAAAATGAAACGCAAAGATGACAACGGTATAATCTGAACGCCTGCCTCAATCACAAAGGTAAGTGATATCTCTACCAATGCACGTGCACAGACGAAACGCTGACAAATGACAACGCGCAGCGATGTCGAGGAGTTCCAGTTCGTGTTGCGACTACGGGTTGCGCAACTACGACTGACCACGTCTGCTGCCATGCCGAGGTCAAGCTGAGGAAATAGGTAACGAAGAACAAAGAAGGGAACTTTAATACTATATACAGCTATTTACATGCTGGAATTTCACCGGTAAAAAGCTCGCGAAAGCTCTCTGGGCCCAGCGCGACTGCGCGAAGTTGAGAAAGTTTCGGCGCATCTTCCCACGCGGTGGTCAGCACCGGCCATTCGAAGCGTCGCGCGCTCCACACGGGACAGTGAGGTTCCTAATTCGTCTGTGCGTTCTCGGACGAAGTGGCGTGATCTGTGAGTGCCATGAAGCCGACTCCAAAGAAGAACCGCTACAGCGCAAGGTTTTGCGCAGAAACCCCGATCTCAAGCGGATGCACAACGGAGGCTTTCCGGGGGAAAACTGCCAGCCTGTGGGACGGCCGTCATCGGCAGGACCGCCGCCGGCCGCATTGGCCTGTCGCGAAGCGTTTGCGGGCCGGATACGGACCGCGGGCCCGTAATTTGGATACCCCTGCATTAGACCATGGTCTAACCGGCCACCCAACTTATCGGGAAAACGGTTAGAGACAAACATAGAAACATCCCGGAAAGTGTGTAAGGTATTATAAGAATGGAAGTCGCATTGTATAGGTGTCAATACTGAAACAAATATACTGCCACCAGCTTTTAGAGTGGCGGAGGGGTTGTCATCTAATAATAATATGTTTCCTATATTACACTTGTAGTGAAGAGGAGTACGAAGAAGACGCTCTTGTGTCGGCTGTGCGCGCGATCAGCGTTCGTGTACTGCCGGTGCAACTAGACCGTGCCTAGTGCCTTCTAATAAATCATGATATTACATTTGGTGGAAGGTGCTGCACTCCCCGACCTCACCCTGGAACTTCGCAGCCGAACTTTGACAACTGCTCCAGCGCGCTACCATGAACGAGGCTCCCAACAATCCGCTTGGAGCATCTGCCGCTCCTATCATGTGCGGCGCCGGGCAGCGGCTGCGGGACCCTCCTGTTTTTAGCGGATCAGGTGAGACTGACGTAGAAGATTGGCTCTCTACCTACGAGCGCGTCAGTGATGACAAGTGGGATGACCCGACGAAGCTACGTAGCGTGATCTTCTATCTTGCTGACGTTGCGAACCTCTGGTTCCACAATCATGAACGGGAACTGGAAACCTGGTCCGCTTGCAAAACAGCATTCGCGGAAGTCTTCGGTCGCCTAGCCTTGCGAAAATTCCGTGCTGAACAGCGCCTACGCCAGCGCGCTCAACAGCCCGGCGAGACTTACACCAGTTACATAGAGGATGTCGTGGATATTTTCGCCCACGTTGATTCTACCATGACTGAAGAGGACAAGGTGAAGCACATCCTCAAGGGCATCGAGGACAATGCATTTCAAATGCTCCTGGCGCGAAACCCTACGTCTGTCGCAGCTGTCGTCACTCTTTGCCAGAGCTTCGATGAGCTTCGTCGACAAAGGGTCCTTGCGCGCAGCGCTGTTGCACCTGGCGACTCTCTCTCGGGCCTCACGCTTCGCTCCAACTCCACGCCAGTAGCATCGCTCTCTGTTCAGATTAAGGATTTCATTCGTGAGCAGGTGGCGCGCCAACTGTCCATGCTGCCCCTCAACGATGGACCTCCCCAGCCTGACACATCTCTGGCTGCTCCCATTAAGCGGGCCATTCGCGAGGAACTCGCTGGGTCTTTACCTTTAGTTCAACCCTGCCCTCCCGTGACTGCACCTCTGACCTATGCCGAAGTCGGCGCGCGACCTGCGCCGCCGACGTTCGCGTTTACGGCGCCAATGCGACTTCAAGCTGCACCTCCTCCCGCATCGCCTCCAATTCCGTCTAGACGCCCAGTTCAGACCCCTTGGCGCACACCCGACAACCGGCCCATATGCTCCGCTTGCGGTGTCACCGGCCACGTCGCGCGCCTGTGCCATCGTCGCATGCCACCTGCTAACGCTGCTGTCGCAACACCTGGATATGCCTATTCCCACGATACTACCGGGCATGCGATGCCTCCCGACCCAGAGTTCTCGCCGCCTCCTCGACGCCCTGTCGGCACCCATCGTTCGCCATCACCGCGTCGTCGCTCGCTTTCCTCCTTGCGTCGCCGCCAGTCACCTAGCGAGGGAAACTAGTTGCTGCAGTTCCGCAGGCACGAACTGCAAGCTTCGCGACTTCTACAAGGCCTGCACAGTCGCCACGCAATTTAATGGACGTTTTGGTTGAAGGAACCGCTTCAATTGCGCTTATAACAGAAACTGGGGATGCAGTTTCTGTTATCGACGAAAAGCTTTGTCGAAACATCCACAAGGTCACAACGCCGTTGTCTGGTATGCTTTTAAGCACCGCGACTGCACAGCATATAGCCCCGCTTGCTCAATGTACTGCAAGGGTGGTCATAGACGGCATTGTCTATGTTGTTGAATTTTTCGTGTTGTCTTCATGCTCACATGACATCATTCTCGGCTGAGACTTCTTGTCTCACCATCGTGCCATCATCGACTGTGCCCGGGCCGAAGTGGCGCTTTTCCCGCTTGCAGATGCCCCGCTGCCTGACCTTTCTGAAGAAAAAGCCTCTAAGCTCACCGTTGTGTCCGATACGGCCATACCACCCGAAATGTGTGCTTGTGCCCGTCTCTTGCTCTACCGCGCCAAACGCTACAGTACTTTTTACACCGTCGCCTATTTTTCTACGTCGCAAGGCCCTACCTCTCCCGTTTGCCGTCCTCCTCTTCACTACACACTTCCATTTGGCAATTGGAGCAAACCAAGGAAGCAATTCTCAGCTTTGCTTCTTCGTTTGCTGTTATACGAAGAAATTAGTTTTTTCGTCCAGATGTCATCACAGCGTTGTTTCGCGCTGCGTGATAAAAACATAATTGAACACTTTAATGGGGGGAAAAAAATTAAGAAAGGTGTGGTCTGCGCGACGCAGCAATGAGCACAAGGCACAGACTCTCGAAACGAACTTACAGAAAGTATAAAATAAAAAAAAACACGGGCAGGAGCTTAAAGCAATAAATGAGAAGGCGTTGTTACAAATTGGAAGCGATATCAGATAATAAATGCGTGTAACCGGACGCAAGCTTCACAGAATTAAGCTTACGCATCCCTACATCAGTTCCTTGTTTATGGCGTGACATGCCTTCCAACTTCATTCGAGAAGCGTCCGCTGAGGAGTCATCGCGCCCGGATTTGCCTGCGGCGACAAATTGCTAATGCAGACTCTAGGAGCACCGATAAAGGTGGTCAAGCGGACTCGCTGGACCTCCTTGGAACCGGTGCCCGCCGCGATTATATCAAAGCGTCCAGGACGCTGTGGAAGGTCAGGATACTTTGGTCTTCCTCGCGAAAATATCAACCGAAGGAGGTCAAAACCGCTTCCGAAACGAGCGGCGTCGACGCCGGCGACATAGCCTTGAATCGTCGTCGCGTAATGCAGCAGGCCGTAGGTCCCGCCAGAAAAGTTTATTTTTCACCTCACTATATTTTTTTTGCAGAAAAAAAAAGATGTCTCGACTGGCACCGCACGCTAAGAAGGATGAATGAATTTGTATGACTGTCACGGAAGAGATGTGCACACGTGCTAAGAAGATCAATATTGACAAGGGAAGTACTGGCTCCGGCAATAAAACAAGAACGAAGTAATGGAGCCTGACAATTTGTCGTGTTTTCCTCTTCAGTGCAGAACGGCGGGCGTACAGTTCCCTTAGAGTAATGTGTATAGAACAGCGAAAAACCGTGTATATATATATATATATATATATATATATATATATATATATAAGCTTCCGAAACATTATTCCAGGAACAGTAAAGTCGATACAAGCTTGAGATAAGCTAAGGTAAAGTGTTGTAATGAATTGACAATGTGCGTTATGCAGCGGCGAATACTGACACAGATTATAGGCGCGTGCCCTTTGTACTAAATAAGCAGGCCGGCGGAGTGTATGACAACGAAGGTCGGCTGCAGCGAGACTGGCCCGCGACAGGGCGTTAGACCTGGTGTAGGTATCTGGCATCTGGTGACGGTGCAAATGCACGCTGCTCGCCGAGCGTTGCCGACCTTGTTCATCCATCGCAAGCTTGAGAGCAGCACAATAACAGTGCGCAAGCGCCCCGTCGCGTGGTATTTTTTCATATTTCGCGGGCTTTCTTTTGAACGCTGTAAAAAGGACCACGTGAGATATATCGTGTTGGAAACAATCCATTGAGAGGTTTCTCAAGCTGCTCTACAACTTTGCGTATCACACTTGGGGTCTGCAGCCAATAGCTAAAAAGTTGATTAATTAAACATAACTAATTTGTTAGTTAAGGGAAAAGTAAAAAATTGCCTGAGTGACTCTAGGCCAGTGCCAACATTATGTATTCGGTTCAACTCACGTCCAAAGTGCCTTTCTTTAATAAAACTTCGGTTCAAGTTATGTGGGACAACCTGTATAATTGAAATAGAGGGGAAAAAGCGAGGGAAGCAGTCTGGTCTATGCCACCGGAAGGGTCACAACGCCTGCTTACTATTCAGGAAGAAGGGAAGCAAGGAGGAAACAAAGAACAAGATGACAGATTAAAACGAATAAACTAAAAGAAGGGCAAAGAATGGAGCACGGTAGTATAAGGAAAAGAAAAAAAAATCACTGCAGGTGGCGGTAATAAAAGAAGGTTAAAAAATAGAAGAAATAATGTCCGAGGTCTTATCACTCGCAAACGAATACAAAAAGACTGCTAATGACTGTAAGCCAAGTCGATATCTTTTAGAACAGCAAGAATGGCGCGTTGAGCCTGCGTATCACGCTCAGACGCACAGCCTCTTGGGTGCAGGCACTCATCGAGAGTGCGCGATTGACACAGGCCAAGAAGGCCATAGTCTCTCAGTGGCGACGTGCACTGCTCAAGGAAAACAAGATATTCGAATATCAGGTACTCACGTATCTCGCAGAAGCCACCATAAGCACACGACGGACTGTCCACACGTCCTCGCCGTTCTAAATGTTCACACACCGGGAAACAGCTTGTGTATACTGGGCCCCAGCGCAACGAGGCACGCCTCGACCGCAAATATGTCGCGGAAGCGTTCCAGTTGCGGCACACTGGTCTGGCCGCTCCTGAGTGAGCATGCAGCAACGAATCAGGTCTACACCTTATTTCTAGACCGTCACATTTGTTGTGAGCGCAAGTGGAAGCCAGGAGATAAGCCTCTTCATTTCCGGTGATTGCTGCGCGCGGAGGTATAGACTGGCCAACGAGGGATAACCCACGAGTTGTAATTTTATTGGCTGAGTCAGGTAATGCTACGCGCACCAAGTGGCGTCATGTGCAACAGGAAATTATACAAAGGAAATCACGGGGGAAAATAAACTATTTTTCATCGAATGGTTGAAATAATTCTGGTACGATGGGATACATTCACAGGGAAGGGGGAGATAAGGGGGGGAATAAAGTGAACAAAAAGCTTGTTGAAGCGTAACCCAGAACGACAGCCTATTCACACGTGGTGCTTTACCGAAAGAGCCACGGCAACGGCTGTTGCTTCATCCACACTCTGGTATATTTACGGACGTGTATTCATAACCTGTGTTGCCAGTGCCACTCGCGGATATGGTGACGGATGTGGAACACCTGTCAAATAACATGCGCCACGTAGTAATACGATCTTAGGAGCCGGCAACTGGCCAACTATGCCCACGTATGCTACCTCAAGGCATCAGAGTCCCCTGTGTCGAGACCTCCACAATACAATGATCGAGAAGAGTCGAGCGAACCGAAGGGATAACTCTTGAGTAATAGCCGCATCAATTCAAATGACAATGAAGCCACGAAAAGTACTGGGAAAAATACTGTTTATTTCATTCAAATTACAGAGGTTCTTTACTTTTACAGCGAGCAGCTGTTACTACCGCACTCGGTGCCAAAGCTGTCCAACTGCGTCCCGTCCAGACCGGATGTCTGCAGAAAAAGAAAATCGTCATTATGTCGTGATGACGATAAAATGAAAAGAAATTGATTATAAAAATTACAACAAGTTAGAATCTATATGCAGATAAGCTTTGTGTGAGCGTATAAAGAGTCGAAACAGGCGTACACGTGCACAGCGCGGGTGTACACAAACTATACCAAACCTGTCGTTGCTGACTACTAGCGAATACGACGGACTCCTCAGCATGCGCATACGTACGCAGCGCAATTGGAATCCATTCCATCCGCAAGAAGCCTTTACTTCCCCATTACCGTGCAGCCGCGCATGCGCAAAGGTGACCTTTCTTGTTCTTTTTTTTTTCTTTCCCTTGCACTTCCGGCAGCGCCGATGCCACGGATGGATGGATGGATGGATGTTATGAGCGTCCCCTTTGGAGCGGGGCGGTGGGTTGCGCCACCAAGCTGTTGCTATTATACTGCCCAATGTCCTACCCAAGTTAAACAATAAAAAAATAAAAAAAAAAGATAAACACTATGAACTCCCACACCTAAAATTTTCTGATCCCCTAATTGCTAATTGTGCTTTTGTACGTCTCCGTTTTTTGTCGTTTCCCTACTTTTCGTCCACCAATCCTCCAATCGCCTCTTACTAATGCCTATTGCGGACATGTTTATTCTTCCACTGCTCCCGCTGAACCCAAGGGCTTCAAGGAGGCCAGTGGTGCCTAAATAGACTGCTGGGTAGACGTCTTCACATTCTAATAAAACATGCTCTATAGTTTCCCTAGCTTTACCGCAGCAAGCACATGCTTCTTCTTCCTTCTTATATCTCGCTTTATAGGTGCGTGTTCTAAGGCATCCCGATCTCGCTTCGAAAAGTAATGCGCTTCCTTTTGAGTAACCATAAATTGTTTCTTTCCTGATTTCGTTTTTTCCTCTTAAGTAGTTACTCATAGCAGGTTTCTTTTCCATTGCCGCCACCCATGAGATTATTTCAGCCTCTCTGACTTGCCGCTTGACCTTAATTCTTTGTTGCTGTGTTGCCCACCCTACAGGCCGCATACTTGATGGTAAGCTTCCTAGTTCTTTTCCTCCACTCCACTCTTGCCGTTCTGATGACATAAGATGTATACACTATGAGAGAGATGCATTGACTATAAAGCTGGACAAGCAATTCGCGTAGCGAATCCTGACGTCTTAGAGAACCTGGCGTCTAATTTTTATGTGCTGCAGCACAAGGGGATATGAACGAGTGACTTAACCCTGTAAAATGCATTAGCTAAATCAGCCAACACCATTGATACTTTCCAAAGGCCTTCTTGCACTCCCTCTAGCTCAGTTAAATAACATAAAGTGAATATTAGTATTACTAGTACGGCCTATAATAGCACAAGTCTGTTGAACCTTGTTGGCAGAAGTTGTTGACCATTGATGCAACTGATTGCTGAAGGCAGTTAAGCTAAACTTCTTGCTGAAATTTTCTAATACAGACTACAAACTAAAATTTGAAGATATATCCTTCCATTTTTTTTAAAGATTAAACTTATCATTGCTTGTCAGGATGAGAACAGTGCGCCCTTTATAGAGTTTCCGAGGGTTTGAAAGGGAAGAATGTCAGAGATATCATTGAGCTTAGCTGTTACCTACAGAGCTCCACAAACTTTTCGTCTTGCCTGGAAATGGGCGAGAAGAGAGAGTGTCGCCGAAAGCCAGGATAGTTTGTCTTGTTCCTTGATGCGTGGGAAGAAAAATGGATGAAAGATGACCGCAAGTACACGCGACATTCAATATCTATCATCATCGTGGCTAGAGGACCTGTGGCGCGCCACGAATTACAGCAATACCTTGGATTTCAAAATTGTCTGGAATGCGCAGTGAGTTTGAATAGGGAGACACTGGGACTCATTGAAGACACTCATTCAAGAATTCAGCTTGAAGTACTCACCAATGCGGCTCATCAAAAAAAAAGAACTCTTCATATAAAGAACTCTCTTCGTATAAAAAAAGAACTCTCTTCGTATAAAGAAAAACAAGAAATTTTGTCCAATGCAAAAAAAATTTAAGGGGTCAGGGTTCAGAGTTTGATCAGGAATTTGCGCCAGCTACTCGGGAAGTGCGAAAGCGATTATGGGAATACGGTAAGGCGCACAAAGGTGAGAAAACAAAAGTTAACCTGAATTTTGATAGGCTTACTCTTGGTGCAAAAACCTACGTATGGGATGACGAAAAGAAAGTAGTTGCCCCACTACAAAGAAAAGAATGATGCTTGCCTGAAAAAACAACTAACATGGCACAACCTGGTCGCCGTTTCAATAAACTGTAGAAGTGTAACGAATAAGACGGTTGAATTGGCAGGAATAATTGAGTCGGTGAGAGCTGACGTAGTTATTGGCACGGAATCGTGGCTGAACCGTGATATCGGCGATCGTGAGGTGTTTCCGAGCGAATTTGTCGCGTATCGTAGAGATAGGCCGAGCCATGGGGGCGGTGTATTTTTACTTGTGCGAAGTTCCCTGAAATCTGCCGCCTTAGACATCCCGTGTGATGTCGAATCTGTTTGGTGCACAGTTACCCTAGATGATAATTCTTCGTTCACCGTAGGTGCATTTTACCGACCACCGAACTCCGATTACAATACACTTCAATCGCTGAATGAAATTATCTCGGAAGTTTCAAGCAGACCTTTCATTCTTGCTGGTGATGTTAACTTGCCAGACTTAGAATGGCGTGATGGAATATGTGTAAGGAGCACTGGGTGCCGTGTAAACATAGAAATGAAAAATATAATTGACAATTTTGGTCTTATTCAGTTTGTTAGTAGCCCAACTAGAAATAATAACGTTCTACAACTCGTCTTCTCAAATTCCCCCAGTTTGGTGAAACATGTCAATGTTATTCCAGGTATCAGTGACCACATGGCAGTTGTTGCAGACGTTAAAAAAGAGGGTAGAAGAACCTTACGTTGTGCAACAAGAAATGTTTTTCTATTCAGCAAGGGTGACTACCCAAGCATAGCTCAAAAGCTAGAAGGTTATTTGCCCGTGTTTGAGTGTCTTGCTGAAAACGATAGTGTAAACGATTTATGGTTTAAGTTTAGCGATAAGGTGTTAGCCCTTGTGGATAAGTATATACCTGCGATACAAGCAGGCAAAATTAATAAATGCAAGAAGCCATGGATGACGTCAGGTACTTTGAGAGAAATCAAGAAAAGGCGACGTGTTTTCCGTAAATTAAAGAAAACTGGAAGCAGAGAGCATGCGAAAGAATTACAAGCATTAATGCTTGTAATTCTTTCGCGTGCTCTCTGCTTCCAGTTAATTAACTGAGCAGTGTAAGCAAGTGTGGGAAAAGCAAAAGAGAGGTATTTCGAGGGGCTCAATAATAAAATGAAAACAAATCCCAAGTCGCTCTGGCATGTTATCAAGGAGTGCGGATCTGATAATGTTGGAGTCAGTGAACTGAATTTTAATGATACGGGTATAGTCGATGAGGAAGTTAAAGCCTCATGTTTAAATACGTATTTTCAATCCGTGTTTTTACCCAAGCATGACGCTCCTTCCGAACCGCACCCAAGCACGTTTCCACTGGTGCCACCGGTGGAACTGAGTGTTCACGGCATACGTTCTCTTCTTGAAGGCCAAGACGAATCCAAAGCAGTTGGTCCTGATGGTATCTCTCCTCGTGCGCTGAAGCGATGTGCTGCGCCAATTTCGCTTTACCTTTAGATAACTTACACTAAGTCCTTTTTAACGGGCACTTTAATCGATGATTGGAAAATTTTCCATGTTGTTCCTGTTCATAAGGGTGGCTCAAAAAAGGATGCAACAAATTACCGGCCCATTTCATTAACATCGATATCATATAAACTTTTTGAACATATCCGTATTTAAGCACATATTGGCCCATGTAACAGATAATAATGTGCTGATAAATGAGCAGCATGGTTTTCGGAAGGGCTCTTCTTCTACCACGCAACTTGTAGAGTTCTTTCATGAGCTGGCTTCCAACGTTGACGAGGGTGGGCAAACAAATTGTGTGTTTTTAGATTTTCGAAAGACCTTCGACACCATGTCGCACTCCCTTCTCCTCGTCAAACTGCATATTCTAAATTTTGACCAGAATGTACTAACTTGGATAACCAATTACTTGTTCGACAGGCATCAATGCGTGCTTTTAAATTGGAGGTGTTCATCCTATGTTGGCGTCTCATCAGGCGTGCCACAAGGCTCCGTCCTTGGACCGCTCTTATTTCTTATTTTTGTTAATGACATTTCTGTGGGTATTTCGTCACGCATACGTTTATTTGCCCACAATTGTCTTTCATATCGGCAGATTAGGAACGCAAGTGACGGCGTTTCTTTGCAGGACGATTTGGATCGTATTGCAAGGTGGTGCCAGAAGTGGCAAATTACGTTGATCCAAAAAAAGTATGGGCACATGCGTGTTTCCAAAAAAAAAAAAAGAAACAAATAGAAACAGCATACACCATAAATACGTATGTGATTACTACCGAACCAACATGCCAATATCTTGGTGTTGTTTTATCGCATGATTGCTCATGGAATGCCAATATCGATTATTTTGTTGGGAAAGCAGCAAGGGCTCTTAACTTTATCCAGCGGAACCTGAGATGGGCGCCCCAGAATTTAAAGAACACAGCCTACCTTACATGTATTAGGCCGATTTTGGAGTACGCATGCCCTGTATGGGACGCAATGCAGGCGAGGTCTATAGATAAACTTGAAAAAATTCAGAATAGAGTTGCGTGGTTTGTTTTAGGGCGGTACAAGCGGACAGACAGCTGTACCGCTATGAAAACGGAATTGGGTTGAGAATCGCTTTCTTTGCGCAGAAAGAAACTGCGGTTGAAGTTTTTCTTTTTTATTTTTCATGGTAACACTGGAATTGCTTGTAATAACTACTTTGATGAACCCTATAATATATCCAGTCGAAATGACCACCGACACACAATGAAAGAGTACCGTGCAAGGACAACTGTTTCACAATTCCTTCTTTGTGATGGCTATCAAAGATTGGAACCGGCTGCAAGAGACGCAAGTGTGCTGTATAGATGAAGAAGTGTTTTATTTAAGTCTGTAACCCCCCTGCTGTAACGCCTTTTTGGCAAAGCGGGGCACTCACTGAATAAAGAATACAGAACTTTGATAAACTAAATGTATATACCGCAGTAGAATACGAAGGTGAGCGAATCGATGAGCGATCATCGCATAAATAACAGTGCACAACATAGGACAAGATAGAGGGGACATGGATACAGCGTTGTCTGCATGTCCGTCGTCTGTTCTCCCTTTGTTCGCGGTTTTTATTACATGAAGGTATATATGTGCACACATACGTTAAAAATAAAAGCATGCAAATACAAACATACAAATGAGAAGATGCAAGAATGTACTGTTGGGCGAGTTGGTTAAACATAGGGCCATGTTCAACGAAAAAAGAGTACAAACGAAGAGGCTTGAAAAGGTGGAGCGCTAGGGTGCATATGTTGTAATCACAGAACAAAATAAAGACTTCACAAACTACACAATTCCTGGGTGCTCATAAGCACATCATGTACAGGCAGGACGGCGAGGTTCGTAAAGAGGTGTCTTTGTGCATAAACGATAAAGGATTCACTTGTTTTGGAAATGAGTTTCAATTGTAGCGCTAGAGCGACTACCAGGAGGTTTCTCTTTAGGTAATTAGTCTGTAATTCCATCCAGACCTAACACATATATGCCAGGATAGGTAAGCGGTAAGGGAATGGATGAGCATGTCCCGATGACAACTTCAGTACCAGTGGTATCTTAAATTTCCGTTCCTGAAAAATACTCAAGCAACCCTAAGATGTGCCTCCATTGTGGACATCACAACTAGGCGTGGCTAGTACGCTCCGTAACATGTGTGTTCGAATCATATTGACAGCATAGCGATAATGTTTAGTAAAAAATTTGTGCAGATCCAATGCACATCTTGGAATCTGTGTGAAACTTACGTTAACCGGTTAATCAAATGCAATAAGCTAGTTGCTTCGATTTAAAAGCTCCAGAGCTCATCTTAGCTATTCGAGCAAGGTGTCGGATGAAATAGCAAAAAAAAAAATGAAGAAATGACAGTGACACACGCACCCGTACAAGCACGCGCGCAAGCACGAACACGTGCCAAAACGTGAGCCAATTTACGTGACTTGATGGTAAATGCTTTGCGGAGCGATAGCAGCGTCTTCCCAACGTGGCCGCTACGAGTCTGTCGTCACGTGGAATTTAGCAATGATGTTCAATGCTTCTGAACTACTCGTGATGGTGCGGATATCGACGCCAACGAGACATTTATAACAGTGGGCGAGAACTGAGCATTGCTAGCGAACGAAGGGGCAAAAGTTTCGCTCACCGACAATTTATTAAAGTGAGTTTCCTCTGTACGCAAGAACTGAATTCGATTTCCGGATGTTCTTTCCCAATGTCGTTTGCCTATAGAGAATGAAACAATTGCTGCTCAGTGGTGTGCGACGTCATAATATGCCTGCCACAGGCACAGAACGCATGGTGAAGGCATGGGTCATGTGTGCGTCCCTAGCGCAACGATAGTTTACGAAAGTTTCGGTAGTACGAAAGTTTCGCAGAAACAAGACCGACCCCGGGCAAGTCGCAACTGAATAGCCCGATACGAAGGAGAGACGAGGAGAATTCAAGCAAATAATAAAAACGGCCCCGTTTATAAAATATCAACGTATACGGGAAATTCAGAAGTGGGCTAGCATGACGCAACAAAGATGCAACCATGTTCAGCGACGAGCGTGAAACTCGAGCGTTCGGGTCACCATCGGTGCTTTGTGGGGAACGTGATGCGTGTCCCAATTGCAACGCGACCGGGAATTCCGCCGCAGCTGCAGCCGTGACCTTGTACGACCTCGCGCGGACAAAAGCGAAAGCGAAATAGAAGGTTGCGCTTTGGACATGATTAAAATTCAAGAGATACAAGCGATTCTGAATCCGGGATTATGTTTTAACAGGTCGTAAACCACAAATGCTGAGATTGCATGTGCGGTGTCGGTGATCACTCGAATATTCAATCAGTTCAATTTCCACTTAGAAGATCTCCGTTTAAGGAAATTTCCACATACATGGCACACACATATACACACACACAAAAGTACCGGGTAGATAGTACGCGTTCAGAGAGTCAATACGGCTGACGAATGATTCACGTTGCTTGCGTTAAGAGAAAACGGAGAGCGGCTTAGAAACTAATTTGCTGCAACAATATATCTCACTAAAACGGAATAAACAGGCGGCGGACCGAACTGATGCTGCAACTTTGTACGTTGTAGGCTTATACTGACTGTGAGTCAAGTAACGTCTTTTCAGGCGTACTAGTCTCATTGCAATCTGAGCTATTCTCTTATTTTATGGCTACTAACTCACAACATTTATCAACTACCTGTCGTGGGGTGTAGTGGCTGTAGCGTTGTGCTGCTAAGCCCGATGGTGGGTGATCAAATCCCGCCCGCGGTGACCGGATTTCGATGGGGGTGAAATGTAAAAACGTCCGTGTACCGCGCCTTGGGTGCACGTTCAAAAACCCCAGGTGGTCAAAATTAATCCGGAGTCCTCCACTACGGCGTCTCTCATAATCATATAGTGGTTTTGGGAAGTAAAATCCCAGAATTAAAATTTATCCTCTGCTTGAGAAATAGAGTTAAATATACGTTATTATTTCTTAAGTCACGTTCTCATTTACTTTTTTTTTTCTCTTTGGGGAGTGAGGAAGGAGCCTACAGTGCCTCTTTTCACGTTAGTTTGCGGTTATTTTGTCCCAAAGTGAATTCCGAAACCGTAAAAACGGAGCCTACTCGGAGAGTAAATTGGATCGGAAGCTCGGCAAGTCCAGTGGCAACTCGCATGAGACTCATTCAGAAAAGAGAAGGTGAGAAAGGAAAGTCGACAAACGTAAACAGCAAACAAGTCGGTAGACGCAGCGCACACTAAACAAGAAACAAAAAATAATAACAAGTTTATCAACGCACGTGCTTCTCTGAGATTGTTTGCTGTGAAGGTTAAAATAAATTCAATTCTGGGTTTTTATGTGCCAAAACCGCAATCTGATTATGCGGCATGCAGTAGGGGGGGGGGGGGGGGACTGCGTTTTAATGTCGAACACCTGCGGTTCTTTGGCGTGCACCCAATGAACGGTGCACCAGCGTTTTTGCATTTTGCCCCCATCGAAATGCGGCAGCCACGGCCGGGATTTTATCCCGCGACCTCGTGCTTAGCACTGCAACGCCAGAGCCACTAAGTAACCACGGCGGATTGCTCTGAATGTGCTGACGCAGTTTATGCACGAAGGACGCGACACGTCCTCGAAAGCGTTTTGTCTCGTGCACGTGGAGTGGGACAAAATTATGAGCTCGCACAGGGGATGTCTAATACGAAGCAACAAGCGACGCATACCTATAGAGAGAGTCTGGAGACATGGATAGTTCTCTTATAAAAGTGTGGCTTAGAAAGAAGTTATCATACAACGTTAAAACACGCGACTGGCAGATGGGTGAACTTGAAAAAAAAATAAGAATTCCTGTATTCTCGCGCCTTTTCATTGGAGAGCGTCAGACACGCAAAGTAAGGCAGCCGAGAAAAAAAGGAATGCACACACATATCAAAATTAGGCAAAAAAATGTTTGTTGGAAGTGTACAAATTTATTGATTCATTGCCTTTTATTGCTAAGCAAACGCGTACATCTAAATCTTCTAAAACTGATCAGCAAATATGCTTATCTTATATATCGATATGAGAAAGGACGGCTAAGGCATTACAGCACAACCACACCCCATTATCCAATTCCTCCGTCCAAAATATTGTTGAAGTTCTGCTGTGTGTCCCACCTAATGTTAGCCAAGCTGTCCAAGGAAAACAAAAGATTACAAAAATACGGTGCGAGATACAATTATAAGACCTGCGGTGTTGGGTCGTCAGAGGTCTTAAAACCGTATCTTCCACCGTGTTCTTAAAATCTTGTTCTTTCGTTGAAGAGCTTGCCTAACGTTAGCTGGGACATCTTATATAAGGAACTTCACCAGTGATTACTCTTTCTCGATCACTGTAACGGTGTCTCGCTCAGTATAAACGTTTGTGTGGTCAAGGAACCTTCAGAATATGCATCGCTGCTAAGGCAAAGAAAACAAGCACAAGACACAAAAGCGTGTCTCACAAGTTCTTTCACACGAAACATTCTGGTCGGCACTTAGGGTCAGGTCAGAAGGCGCGCAGTGTGCGCGGAATAGTAATTTACCTCGGATGAATGTCGGATCGTAAATCACGGAAGCTGCCATTTCTTTCTTGCTTCGTTTTCCTGTATCTTTTTGGGTTTCGAAATGAGCATGCAGCAGTAAGAATCATGGCCAACGAAGTTTTGAAACAATATCTAGCACCAATATCGACAAGAATAAACAAGAACAGTGTTCTTTATTGCCCTCTCGCTGGTTATTCAAGCTCGCTCAGACGTATGTTATGCGCCACCATCTTCAAGTTTCTCGCACATTATGCGCTTATTTAATATGCGACCAAAGTTACTCGAGCATGGTGCATCCGTGAAAATGTTCATTAATGTTCAGTTCTTTAGCTTCGCTTTACTAGTGTCATTCGCAATCCTGAGATTCACATGTGTCAAATACCTAGTCAGCCATGTACAGACCTTAAAGCCCTGCGTTAGCGCGTGACGATAATACCTACATTTGTGTTTCAGCGGGCCCGTACGTACTTCATGTGGTCGAATAAGAAAGACATCATAAACAGCATTCAGGGTGACATAATCATAACGCTCCAACTAAGCGTGTTATTCATACTTTTTAAAACGAAGCTATAGAGTCTTCGCCGATAAAGGATGCAGTTTGAGGTTTTTCTTATCGGTAGTTTTTCCACGTTTTTCCAATAACCTCAACGTGTATTAAAATTATCTTTACGGACGAGAAATTTTGAAGCGATGTCAAAGCAGGACTTGTGAGCTACTTACTCTCTTCGGTCTTTTATGCACAACCCGTCCTGTGCCTGATATCCTTCCAGGTAGGGCACGTGCGCTAGGGACCTCACATGTTCACGCTGTATAGGGGCATAGGCGATCTCAAAACTTGTCAAAGCGATATCAGGCACTCACGAACTGAGATGACAGATATGACAATACCCCGAATGGCTGTCCCAAAGTTGGGAAATAATGTTTTGTTCATACATCTTTTTTCCTCAGGAAAGAATTTGCAGTCTTGAGGACGAGGTTCAAGAAACAAATTACTCTCAAGAAGCAATAGCGTCGACCGTAGCTTCAACGTTTGACGTCGATCTCGTTACTCGATCTTATCACAGAAGGGAGAAGACACGTAAGATATGATACCGACAGCAAAGGAATTGGTGACAGTGCCAATAATAATTCTTTGAGAGCTCTTCAGCCCTCTAGTACGGGTTGGCCTTCGTTTGCCCGAAGACCTACAAGTGGTTGCCGTAGGGATTCTACCTTCTCGCAAAAGCCAAAAGCGACCATGACCGCGACCTCCGATCATATCGACGATGATGCCAGCATTATTAACCTGCTAAAGAGAAAGGGAGAAAAATCATGCTTCATAGGATTAACCTGCTAAAAATGCTCATCAGTATTCTCTAATCTCTTATCTCTGAACATACACCTACTGCTTCATTAGTGGCAGGACAATTTACGGTGACCCTAGGTCCTGTCCAAGAGAGAGACACACACACACAAAAAGAGGAAAGTTAGTGAGATTAACAGAGACTGTGCCCGTTTCGCTATCCTACGCTTGGGAAACGGGAAAAGAATATTTAAAAAAAGAAATGGAGGGTAAGAGGAAAAGTTATGCATGTCCTACGGACCACCGGAAACTGTTAGCGAAGCGTTGGGGAGCCGGCAAGACGAATGGCGCATCACGA